>NC_089592.1:53851099-54151099 GCF_019320115.1 Miscanthus floridulus | reverse complement strand
AATGGATAGTCATAATTAACTTGACAAAGAAATCAAAATGGTACGACGGGTAAATTGTCTTTTTCGCAAAATGTTGTCAAGTTACGTCCACTTATACAGCCTTGCATAATCCTTGGAGTCATTTTATTTCTGGTTCATGACGGGTAAGTCTAGCTGAGTACCTTCTCGTACTCAGGGTTTATTTTCCCATTGTTGCAGATGGCACTGTGTATCATGGTTATTGCAAGAGTTGCTTCTATCCCGCTGTGGATGAGGAGTAAGCCTTGAGCAGGCTTCTTTAGTAATTTCTATCTTTGCTTTTGTGGACCGTGATCTGGCTTGGCACTGTATCAAACTATGTTGGAAACTTTATCTTCGAACTTATTTGCTTCCGCTTTATTTATCAAACTCGGTTTGTAATAACTTTTATTCGTACTCTGATGATGAAAAGTATCTGTGAACTTTATGTAATATGTGGCATATATGTTGAATCCTGTACGATCTTGGTTGTTGTAAATCGTTTATCGAGACCCGTCATGGTACTCGACGGACTACCGGGTTTATATGGGTTCAAGTACGATAGTGCGACCGCTTGCGGATTGCCATTGTACTTGTATTCTTATAAATTGGTCGGTTCTGCGACATAAGCGAACAGGGTTAACTGATGCACAGGCAAGATAAGCTTCCAGATTTATGTTTTACTATGGAAGATGATTTTTATTTTCCCCTAAAATAATGCATCATTGAGAAACATTAGTTGTGTCGCACACAGCCAGCACATCATAATATCTATTAGTATACACCTTTGTAGTCTTTTTGCTCCTGGTTGTTCCAACAGCTGCCTCTGGTTATGATTATGATCACATACTGCATTGGAATGAATATTGTCAGTGATTAGCAATGAACAGTTCTAAATGAAAACACTTAAGATACTATATGTTTATACCGAATCATAACAGAAAGAGGTTTTCTCTATATTGCAGATATGATACTTCAATTCTATGCACTGGTGTTATATTATATGGACAAACTACATGCAAATCAATGCGCTGAAAGAGTTATAGGGAATCAGAGACAAGCTTCAGAACATATATGGAGTGGAGCGCTTAATTGCATTGACATATCATAAGGTTTCACCACTGCATGGGTATCACATGCTGCCTAGATAAATTTAGACAGTGTGGGACTGCATCCAGTCGGCCTGGCTAATGGGCAAATAATTAAGACAACCAAATAGACATGAGGCTTTGGAAGCAGGTGTTACTGGCTTTCTGCAATTCATGCTACTCTGCAAGGCATAATTAATTGACGCAAATATGGGTACATATAATCAATTATTCCAAACCACTAACACAAAATCAATTGCTGGCTTGATCTATAAATGTGGATGCATCTATAAACACTATCACAAAATCAATTGTAGCAAACCAATGATCTAGCCAAATTTAGGAGGCAACCTAGTAGTCTTCCACTGAAGTTGTGTTCAGGTCTCAGGAGTCAGCAGATACAAGATTCAGTTATGCATAGGGTGGCATTGTTCTTCCTTTGGACACCAGCATGCTGCCTGGCCGCTTGTGCCCATCATCTAGCATATAAATCCCTTTTTGATATCGTGTGTAGCACATCGGTTGACATGATTGCAACACACATCTGCATACCTGGATTAAAAGGGGATGAAGTTTGTTACAGAAGAAGAGTACGGCTAGGATAGAAGCATTTGCATCTTAAACAAGTCTTAGAGCATCTCCAAGAGTCTTTCTAGAACTTACTCTCTAAATCATCATTAAAGAGTCATTTGAATAAAAATCCCTTTTCTATTTTTTCCACTCTCCAACGGCTTTTCTATATCTTGTGCGCTCTCCAGAGAGTCAGCCTCACTCCATCTTTGGCTAGCGAGAAATCCGGAATAGAAGATGGATATATCTCGATAACCGATTAAAGAAGTTGTTGGAGGGTATTTTTAGAACCAAAATCTCTATTCCTAACAATTAGGAAGGATATAGAGAATCTTTTGGAGTGGGTCTTATGCCTTTGTGACTACAACTATGAGCAACACATTGCCTGTGCGTTGCAACAGGAGCAACAAAAATTTGCATGATCTATTTGGTAGCAAGCCAAAATAAGATCGGGGTAATTAAATTTTGCATGTGTACCAAAAGAAAAATTATCCATACCACAAAAATCAAGACAACACAGTGCATTCTTTGGCCAGGTAGAATGAATGAATATAAATAAGAGTGGAGATGATTTTTCTGATTTGAAAACTTCTCATTCAAAACTAAAACAAAATTAGCAATCATGAATCCTAATTAACTTTGCACAACAGTAGCATAGACCTTACAGGAGTAAAATAATCAAACTGCAATTCAAATTTCTCATATACTAAATAAATTCTACAAGTTTCAAGAAGCTAGTCCAACTTACCAAAAAGCTCTGAAGTTCACAATTTAGTTCAGTGGTAATGGAATCATCGACCGCCACCTCCACGCCCACAGATCAGTTCTGGATCCAGCCCACTTTAGTTCACCAATATGAGCCTAAGGATCCACTTTTATCGCTTCGATGAGTGGCTAGGGTTGTCGTTGGTAGCTCTGCTATGGTTGGTGAGGCTGTAGAGTGGTGGCGGACCGACTTGACTTAACCCTTGAATATGAGATGATTTCACCCTTCATAATATCTAAACAGAGAGGAGGAATGATAAGCAATATGCTCTATACACAGCTTCAAACTTGAACTATCAAATAACTCACATGAGCTCCAGGGTATGCACCAGGCCACCCATCTGCAGTGTGGTGCCTTGTGTGCTTCCCCTCCAGGATCATTGGGTCCCCTCCTAGATCCAAAAACAATTCAAAACCCAGCACACTGATGGCATATGGATCGATTTAAACGAGATCATGGGAAGAGTTCCATCACCTGGATCATGTCCAATCAGAGTAGGAGGCCCGTGGCCACCTAGGACAATGGCGACATAGTCGGCGGCGGTGCCCCATGGTGGTAGGAGAGAGACCCTGGATCACGGTGGCCTTGGACCGGAGCATGAGATACTCACCACAATTAGCTGATAATACCATTGATCGGTTGATCTACTGTTTCTAGTGAACAGCTTGTTTGACTATCTGCATCGTCTTTGTTTTACTAGTAACTTGAATACCATAAGCACAGTACCTCAGCTGCATAAGGTACCTTTTGCAACCACATCCATATCAACTGCAAATCATGGCCAGCTAGCTTCAGATTCAGAATACACAGACCTCTATAGTCTACCTGTTCCAAATCTATTAGCACGCAAGACGCCACTGCACACTTACATCAAATCTCGAGTCCAGATGAAATCGCCTTTTGTATCCACTTTCAAATCAGAAGGTAGTTTAGTACACTCCTGCTGGAAGTTGTCCTGCGATAACCAACACTAAGTAACAATTCTTGAGGGCCATTTACTTTTGTGCTCCTAGAAACTTGATTTCAAGAAGTACTATCCACGGCCATATAACTTGGCAATAACTTTCTCATTTCTTTCAGTGTCTAGACTGAAAATCATGAACGAGAGGGGAGTTCACTTGACCCTTTCTATCTGTGGACCCTTTTCTGATCGCAGTGATTTCTACCCAAATGTGAATTAAAATATGACCATCATCAATGCCGAACCTTGTCAAGGCATGAACATGACTTGAACTTGAGGTTCAAAATAAATTTGGAGGAACTTTTTTTTTTAGGAAACAGGAGGGGTAGCCCCCTACTGGTTAATATATATTAATTAATAGCAGAAAAAGATGTGTCCAAGCAAAATAATTCAAGAAACGAAAAAGGACAGAAAGAATATTAAGAAGATCACAATTGGTGCTCTAGCCATTCTTCTATAAGAGGGAAATATTTTTTCTTCGCTCTATGGATAACCAGAGAGAACTCTTTTTTTAAAATTGCCCTGCAATTTGGTATAGATGGCTGAATTCCTTGGAATATATGGTCATTCCTTGAGACCCAAATGCTCTAGCTCATTAGTATGATGATTTCCATGTAGAAGTTGACTCCCAACTGGTGCTTGAAGTGTTCCAGAGTAATAAAGAGTTCATCATCGGTGTCAATGCTAAGATTAAGACCGAACCAGCAAGCTTGCGCGAAGTCACACTTGAAGAATAGGTGTTCCAGGGTTTCCTCCGTAGGCTGGGTGCATAAGACACAATCATAAGAGGGGAGATCCATGTTCTTCCTTCGGAGAAGTTCTCTTCTGCTGAGTCGGTCCTTTAGGAGTAACCAGAAGAATACTTTAGGTTTGTATTGACAAGATGACCTCCAGATCCATTTGAATGCCGGGTGTACCTCTGTGTGACCAATTAGAACTCTATAAGCCTTTGTCGTGTTGATTTTGCACTTCAAAGGTTCTCTGTCTGACCAATTTGAATGGAGAGACTTTCAAGTGCACACATAATTATAGCCAGCTAGCTTTACAGAACACCCAGACCTCCATATTCTACTGGGCGTACCCAGTGCAGAGAGCTCCCGCTCTGCGCGGGGTCTGGGGAAGGGTGTCAGTGGCAAGCCTTACCCTCGCCTGTGCAATGCGAGGAGACCGCGACTCGAACCCGGGACCTTCCGGTCACAGGCGGTAAGTCTCTACCGCTTGCACCAGGCCCGCCCTTCAGACCTCCATATTCTACTGGTTGCAGATTTTTTACCATGGCAGGATGCACTTACGTCCGATCTACAATCCAGAAGATATCACCATTTGCAATCACTATCAAATCAGAATGTAGCCAAAGTCTGTTGAGTTCTCTCACGCCTGAAGTTTTCCTGTGATAACCAATGCATGCTCATGGATCTTGAGTAACTCATGGAATGATTTGTAACAGGTTCTTCCATTTCCTTCTACTTCAGCAAGTAGTGTAACTTTTGTGTTTCATAAAGTACTATCCACACCATAACTTGGTAATAGCTTTCTCATTGCTGCATGTGCCAGACTGGAAACCTTGGACCGGAAATAAGTCCACTACACAGGTGTGCACAAATTTAGTTGACCTGACAGTGAACCTGGACATGGTAACGTGGAGCATGTAAATACAGCTCTTGAACAATAAACTAGTTAACCTGACAAAGAATATTTACAATTCAACTAAAAAAATGTTTGAAGTGCAAAATCAACACGAGCAAGTAAACTACTGTCAACACTAACATGAACATAGTTAGCTTGGGCCATTGACGGATGCGGTAAACAATAATATAAGCTTAGAGCATGAGGTTGTGAAACTAATCTTTCAAAATTGTTTGGCCAAATCTTCACATAAATATTTGTATAGATCAACATAAATCTTCAGTTGAGATTCATTTCAGAACTGGATCACAAATCACAACATTAAGACAGGTTCTCTGGCAAAGAGTGCCTTAAGTCTAAGGAGCAAATAAATAGGCCAGCTTCCTCAAAAGGCAAAAAGGTTCTCTGGAGTAAATGGCACACATTTAATGAGGCAATAACTCCTAGGAAAATGTATCTTCCAAGGGTCCAAGACCAATCAAGACTGAGTGGTAAGCTGATCTTACATGGAGATGTACTGCATCTTAGGACAGAAAATTTCTGTCCTGAATGAATATTAGTGCTCAAGAAATTTCAGTGAAATGAATTCACATATTTATCAGGTTTCTGGATAAATATATATGATTTTACTTTGGACAAAAAATAATGCAGATACATGTACAGAGATGCAAAAGGAAAAGTATAAATAGCATATAGCCATATACACATTAACAAATACACGAGGAATCTAACTATGATATAGCAACACTTATCCATGGAAGCTACTCCTAAATTTCAAGATACACTTCAGAGATCCAAACCAATAAGTCGAGCAATAAGCAGGTGCCATAACACCAAACGATATTTTTTGCCTTCAAGTGTCAGTAAAATAAAGATATGAACATACATCCTTAGAGTCATATGAAATTAAATTGAAACTAGTACAAATTGTTTTCCCAGGAAAAGGAAAACCAGTATACTTAAAGTAGCATCAGTTTTAACACATTATACTTTTCGACCATTCAGTTTCACCTAAAATAGTAGCAATGCTTTCATCAACAATCACAGTGGGAAGCCAGACATGAACAACAGTGACAAACTTTTAGCAACTTGCCTTTTCATTGCACTCTGTTCAGTTTTACATCTATACTCAGGTCAAATATGATACCAACTAGTAGTCAATCTGATAAGTGCTTCCACACTTCAGTAAAGGAAACATCATATTTTGTTGAATTATAGCAAACAAAAGATAGAGCTGATAAATATATAGGCAAAAGCATGAAGCACCATGAATTCCATACAATAGAGTAAATTAGAGGACCACACTGAGGTAAGAAAAAATTGGTCAACTATACCATTATGCCCTTGATGTGCAACAATAAAGGGCGTACCCAGTGCACAGAGCTCCTGCTCTGTGCGGGGTCTAGGGAACGGTGTCGGTGGCAAGCCTTACCCTCGCCTGTGCAATGCGAGGAGACCGCGACTCGAACCCGGGACCTTCCGGTCACACGCGGTAAGACTCTACCGCTTGCACCAGGCCCGCCCTTCCTTGATGTGCAACAATAAGCTTTTTAAAATAATGCCCTCTGTCGTCCTTGCAACCTGGGAGATAATGAAGGAGCATGGCACCCGAGTTTTTCAAAACACGGCAATAAGAAAATTTGACCCAACCCCACTGCTAGGGCAGATTAAAGAAGAAACAAATGACACAGTTCTTGGCAGGAGCAAAAAGTTCGCGCAAATTATACCTAACATTTAGCAGCTCGCATCTTTAGACCTGCATATTTCCATTTCTGTTTCGTTTCTGTAGAATTGAACTCAAATCTGAAAATTCGTTTTTGATATTAACATAACTGGCAACCTTCCAGCCTTTTCATTTCAAGGCAATGCAATCAAATTGGACTTGCTATTATCCTATCTAGCTCATGGTTAGTTCTTTCCATGTCATCAAAGGCTATTCCTTTCTCTGACATTTCCCTCTTCAGAGATGCTACCTTTGATTCATTTTCACATCTCGCATAGGTATCGACCATGATGCCATATATGCTACTGCTAGGTTCAACATTCTTGTGCAACATTTGCTGATACAGGCATTCCATATCATGAACTCTCCCTGCACTACCCAATGCATTAAGAAGTGGATGGTATGTTCTCAGTGTAGGTCTGATGCCATACTTGTGCATTTCTTGGAGAAGCTCCAATGCTCTATCAGTATCGCCCTTGTTGCAGCATGCTGACATTATAGTATTGTAGCTAACAACGTCAGGTCTCAGCCCTTGATTTGTTAAGTTGCAAATCAATTCTTCAGCTTCATCTATTTGTGAATTTTTGCAAAGACCTTTTAGCAGCAAATTATAGGTAAATATACTTGCAGATACTCCACTATTTTTCATCTTCTCAACCAGAAAGAAAGCCTGCTCAGTGTCACCTGACTCTATATAAGCATCAATGATTGAGTTGTACACCTGTGCATTTGGTACAACATCTTTGTGTATCATATCATCCAAGATAGCTACAGCTTCTGGGATTTTTCCTTTCTTGCAAAAAGCCTTGACAACCGAACCAAAAGAGATAACATTTGACTTTATCCCCTTGTCTTGCATATCAGACAAAACAGTGAAACACTTTTCGAGTTGCCCAGCCCTCCCATAAGCGTCAATCAGTGTATTGAAAGTTTCCACGCTCGGATCCACTCCGCTCTTCTCCATCTCCATCACCAAATCCTCTGCTTCAGTGATCATTTCCAACTTACACAAACCATTTATGAGTGCATTGTAGGTGATGTGATCTGGCCTAATATGACGTGATTTCATCTGCTCAAAGATGGAGAAGGCCCCTTGGAGGTCACGAACCTGACAATAGCCATTTATTAGAGTGTTGTAGATCGCTGTTGTTGGCACCAGCCCTGTGTGTACCAACATCTCCAACACCTGTTCTGCCTTTGCGACCTTCCCATCCTTGCATAGACCATTCAGCAAGATACTGCAAGTGTATGCTCCAATCATGACACCCTTCTTCAAAGACTCTCCAAACAAAGAAAGCATGGTCCGTGAATCTCCAGTTCGTGCGAGACCATCAAACAATATGCTATATGTGAAACCATCCGGCAACATGCTATATGATGCCATCTCATCCATCAAGACTCTTGTCTCATCCATCCTGCCAGCACGGCACAGCCCTGATAGCAGCACATTGTAAGTGACTACATTTGGCTTCGGGCCCTCATGTAGCATTTGATCCCGCAGTCTGAAACCAGCCTCCAGGTCCCCACCCTTGACATGCCCATCAATCATCGTGTTGTAGGTGATCTGGTTAGGCGCGACTCCCCTGTCCACCATTTCATCGAACAGCTTGAGGGCGTCGCTGCCCTTCCCGGACCTCCACAGCCCTGCGATGACCACGTTGTACGAGAACGCGTCGGGAGGAGGGGCGCCTTCGCTACGGCCCATCCGCCGCAGCATGGCAAGTGCCTCGTCGAGGTCGCCCGCCGCAACGCAGGCCTGGACGACCTTGTTCCACGCGAAGGTGTCCGGGCGCGCACCGGCCGCCACGAGGAGGCCGAACGCGGCGCGCACATCGGCGTGGCGGCCTACGGATAGGAGGGACTCGAGGAGGAGGTTGCAGGACGATAGAGACGGCAGCGGCGAGCGCACCGCGCTGGCACAGGCGCCGTCGCCCGCGCTGGCGAGGAGGGAGAGCAGGCGGAGCGCGCCGTCGGGTTGGCAGAGACGCGCGGACGCGACAACGAGGGCGGAGGCCGCGTCGCAGAGGAGGGAATGGGGGCGCGCCCGCGGGTCGTCCTGGGTGTCGGCTGTGGCAGCGAGGGCGTGGTAGAGGTCGGGGACGCTGACGGCGGGGGGATGGGAGGAGAGGAGGGATTTGGCGAGGTCGACGGCGCGGTGGAAGCGGCCGGCGGCGAGGAGGGAGGCGAGTTCACTGAGGGGGGCAGTAGAGGCGGAGGAGGAGACGTGGCGGCGGCGAGGGAGGAGGCGAGACATTTGCGAGCTACCTCCAGTCCTGTACGGCTGCACCCATGGTTCATCTTTTATTCCTTATATGACATTCCGTTAGATTCTACATCCTAGAACCATTAACTACCACGTGAAAAGACAATTTTGCCTCTATGAGCCCCACCACCCTTCTCCCTCCTCTCCTCCCTTTCTCCCTCCTGTCACGCTCCTTCCTTCCTCTTCCTCCCTCCCTCTCCTCTGCCTCCCAGAGTCCAGGAACATTCCGGCGCCCAGCTTGCCCTGCGCGTCTTCCCGCTTCCGCTTCTCCACCAGCGGGATCTCCCGCTCTTTCCTTGCCGCCGCGAGCTGGCCCTAGAGCTCCTCGGTGCGCTCCCTGGCCGCGGTCTCGCTGGCCCTGAGTCCCTCGAGGGCGCGCTCTTTCTCCGCGACGGCCTCCTGCAGTCCGGCATTGTCGCCGGTCGCGGCCTCGAGCGCCTCGGCGGCCGCGTTAGCCTCCTCGACCGCCTGCTCCAGCGCGCGGCGTGGCGCGGTGTTGTCGTCGGCGAGCGCCCGTCGCGCCGCGTCGATCTCGGCGGCGCTCTCCGCCCGCGCGGCGGCGGCCTCCTCTGCGCCACGCGCGCGCTCTAGCAGCGCCTTCTCCCTGGCGCGCCACCCGTCCGCGGCGTCCTTCCAGTCGGCGGTGAGCGCGTCGACGCGCTCGGTTGCCGACCACAGCTCTGCCTCGGCGCCCTGGAGGAGGCCCCGGAGCCGGTCGCGCTCGGCGTGGGCCGCCTCCAGCTCGTCCCGCGCGTCGCAGAGCCACGCCCTGACCTACTTAGCCTCCCTGCTGACCGTGGACAGCGCCGCGGTGAGCTCGTCCGCCGCCTTCCGGCTTCGCTCCTCGTCCTGCGCCGATGCGCGGAGCCTGGCATGAAGACCGTTGATCTCCTCGTCCACGCCGCCGAACATGAGGTCCATGACACTCCACTGCTGCTGTGTATGTGTCTGCGCCTGCGCGGCCGGCCCGGTGGCGGCGGCCTCGCCCTGCTGTTGTTGATGCCGTAGCGCGGCGACCTCGAGCCTGGCCTCCTCGAGATCGATCTTGGCCTGCTCCAGCTCCTTGGTCTGCTGGACCAGCGACTCCAGCATCTTCATCATCTCTCGCTGCTTGGCCGACGCCGCCTCCCGCTCTAGGAGCCGCATCACACGCTCCATCGTGGGCGGACAGGAGGGAGAAGGGGAGGAGAGGAGGGAGAAGGGTGGTGGGGCCCACAGGGGCAAAATCAACTTTTCACATGGCAGTTAACGGTTCACGGATGGAGAATCCAACGGAATGTCATATGAGGAATGAAAGATGAACTCAGTGTCAAATAGGGAACGGAAATTTTTTGAGGGCCAAGAAAGGAACAGGTCATTTGTTCGATGTCAAATAAGGAATTCTCTCTTATGGCATAGCGGCATTTGGCTCCTCTGCAAACCAAGGATTTCTCAGATGTGTACGAATGCTTAGAGCAACTCCAAGTGATGATGTATATTTCTCTTCAGCCAAAATTTAGATTTGTTTAACAAAAACAGGCATCCAACGGATTATGTATCCGGTCTTCCAAAATTCGAAGCCATCTGTGTTGTGAAATCCGTTATCCAAAAATGGGCATTTACATATTTATCATTATTACGGATAGCATCTTACACTGTGTCACTGACATGGTATTTTATATACCGATCACCGCGTAATGATGATAAATATGTAAATATTCCCAAAAATAGCCTTCCGCGGCGGCTCGCTATTCCTTTTCCCCGCGTGAAATTTTGCTCTGCGCTCCCCTTCCCGCTCCGCGGGAGAATTGTTTCCCGCGTGCTGCAGCACGACGCCATCTCCGTACCCTCCCTCTTCTGTGCAGCTGCCTTCAGACGGCCCTTCACCTCTGTCCCCCCATCCGTGCAGTTCCCTACGTCCCATGTCCCATCCGTGCGCCTTCGGACGGGCCTTCCCCGTCGACGCGTCTCCCTCAAATGGCCACTGCCCGGTCTATGCGCCTCTGGACGGTCCTTCTCCATCGGCGAGGCTCCCTCAGTTGACCCTCCCCGTACGCGCCAGCGCTGCAGCCAGGTACCACGTCCTTACCCTTGTGCTCGTCAGTGTGCCTAGTCTCGGACACCCGTTCCTAGCACGCGCGGCAGCCAGCCGCCCCTTCTCCGGCCCTTGCATGTCTCTAATCTGCATGTGTTTCCTCACAATGTCGCATCTATCTGATGGGGCTCCGCTCGCCGTGCGCTGGGAAAACCCCAATTCTGCTTCTATGTACGCGTTCCCTATGTTCCCGATGGCTGACGGGTGGGAGCAATTGGAGTCGCCGTCGTTGGCTTGGTTGGAAAATGCGAGGGTTCCTATGCATCGGCGGCAAATTATTCCTCCCAATGTCGTGGCCACTGCATCGGCCTCCTTCACCAACATGAACTCTGGTGAGCTGGACAGACATATATGTAATTTTTAAGTTTCTTTGTTGCGATATATGACCCGTGTTGTGAAGAATGCATGACACGTGTTCGAAAAGTGTTTTGTGTTGCCACTGAAAAGAAAGTGTTTAGATTAAAATCAATGACATGTTAGACAAAATCACAGAATTGCTTCCAGCTACTAATGTACTTGGGACAAAAACAGTCATGCACAATTCTATTTCAATCATATTCAGAAATCTGAAATAAGCTACATGTGTCCTGAAAGCATTCAACAATTTAAGTGATCTTCTCTTGCCTCCGCAACTATATTCCTAGAAGTCATTTCTGCATAGCTAATTGCAAGTTAATTTATGGCTTAGGTATTTTGATTAGTTGTTTCACATCTAGGCAATGTTCTGAAGAGAGTATATGCATAACAAGAGCCTTCACAGCTCTGAAAATAATTGCAGTGAGCTAACTTGACAAAGTTCAGTCATGGACACTCGATAGAGAAAGCAAGCATGTAGTTCTTCTGAAGTCCTCAACTTTATATGTCTATGGGAGTCCTATTCTCACGAGGGCGAAAGCATATATTTTGAAACTGTTGCTTATCTTGCACGCTTTAGTTTTTTCTACTTGCTGAAATCATAATTCGAGTCGTCGGTGTTTGCATCTCTGTTCTAACGAAATATAAGAAATTAAGATAGCCCTAGGGTTCCGGATGCATTCCTCTTCTGCACCAAATAGTCGTCATACTCCTCAACAACATTTGTTATACGTACAAATACATGACGCCGCATTCAAAACCTGTGGCACCCGATATAAAATTAGCCATAAATTGAATGCATGTGCTAAACATAATTGAACAAAATATGAGAAAATTAACCTGCACCTAAAATAGCTCGGCCCATACGTAGGATTATCTGAGAAATAATCTTCATATAGTCTGATGTGCCCCAACTGCCTATCACGATTCAAAACATGATGTCCCTCTATAGAACCACGATGGCATGCTAAATTTGCAATGTCTGACACTACTACGTGTGCTGCTGCAGTATAAAGTTCATCGTCATCATCCGAAGATGACGACGACGAATCCATCATTTCATTCGATACATCTTCCAAATCCATTATAGACCTTTGAGTAGGAGAATCCTAGGAATTTGTTTGAGCACCTACACAAGGATTGAAAAATACGATGTCTGGTAATTATTTCACATGCAATGTTACAACCTCAATCTGCTCATCGGATAACGTGATCAAAATAAATATTTCAAGCAAAAATTAACACCAGAACATCATGCATAAACATCGTACATCTCAAGGTCGTCAGTGTTTACATCTCTGTTCTAACGAAATATAAGAAACTAATTGTCGGGTACCGTAAAAGGGGGTCCCCTAAGCAAGGATCGAAAAAATCGCTTAGACCTTGTAAAAATCAAAACTAAGAGACAACCACCGGTAAACCCCCACCTCATCCGAGGCTCGGCTGGGCCGCCCGGCCCACCTCGAACAAT
The DNA here is from genome assembly GCF_019320115.1 of Miscanthus floridulus. NCBI lineage: Eukaryota > Viridiplantae > Streptophyta > Magnoliopsida > Poales > Poaceae > Miscanthus > Miscanthus floridulus. The sequence continues at coordinate 54,138,206 of NC_089592.1, read as the reverse complement.
ATCCGGGCTCACCCGCACGTAAGGCCTCGGACGGGGAGCCGATTCTCCGCCTCGATCGAGGCCCCGCACGTAAGGCCTCGGACGAGGTACCGATTCTCCGCCTCGCTCGAGGCTGACTCGGCAACAACCCCGTCACCTCTGCCTTGACCAACTTCTCTAACAGGACGTCACGAAAAGGATGCGCGAGGGTCGCACAAAAAAGACAGAGAAACTCCTGATCGCCCTCTCGCTCCGTGCAGAGGCTCGGGGGCTCTTCCTGCAACCAAGCCGAGACCCAGCGACCCAAACTCGCACTTGAGGGCTCGGCAAACAACCCCTCCTTCCGAACAAAAAGAATGCGCGAGGGTCGCACAAAAAAGACAGGGAAACTCCTGATCGCCCTTTTGCTCCGAGCGGAGGCTCGGGGCTCTTCCTACGACCAAGCCAAGGCCCAGCAACCCAAACTCACGGGGCAAAACGTGATCAAAGGCACCGAGCCTGTTACGGTCCAGGGGTTCGAAGGCTGGGCCCCCGAGGGTTTCGACAGCCGCCCTAGGACAAACAGAGTCAAGGATGACTATGGGCGAGCCCGTACATGGCCGAGGCCCAAGCAAGCAATTGCTTAGGATGCCCTAAGTCGTGTTCGAGACCGGCAGGGAAGTCTTTGAATGGGATCCCACCGTAGGGAGGAACCGAGCCCTCGGAGCCAATCAAACGGCCCTGGGACCCACTAGAGAAGCCCTCTGGTACTTTTGGAGTGCGTCTCTAGACCGCTAGCCGACCCCTACCGAATGGGGCATGGGCCTCCACTCGAACTTACCCGATAACAGCTCACCGAAAGTGTCACCACTCGCGCCCACCGAGGGTAGCCTGGCATATTCCACCCCTCCTTCCGAACAAAAATGATGTGCGAGGGTCGAACAAAAAAGCCAGGGAAACTCCTGATCGCCCTCTCGCTCCGTGTAGAGGCTCGGGGGCTCTTCCTAAAAACAAGCCGAGACCCAGCGACCCAAACTCGCACTCGACGGCTCGGCAAACATCCCCTCCTTCCAAACGAAAAGGATGCACGAGGGTCACACAAAAAAGACAGGGAAACTCCTGATCGCCCTCTCGCTCCGTGCAGAGGCTCGAGGGCTCTTCCTACAACCAAGCCGAGACCCAGCGACCCAAACTCGCACTCAAGGGCTCGGTAAACAACCCCTCCTTCTGAACGAAAAGGATGCATGAGGGTCGCACAAAAAAGACAGGGAAACTCCTGATCGCCCTTTTGCTCAGAGCGGAGGATTGGGGGCTCTTCCTGCGACCAAGCCAAGGCCCAGCAACCCGAACTCGCGGGGCAAAACATGATAAAAGGCACCAAGCCTGTTACGGTCTAGGGGTTTGAAGGCTAGGCCCCCAAGGGTTTCGACAGCCGCCCCAGGACAAACAGAGTCAAGGATGACTATGGGCGAGCCCGTACATGGCCGAGGCCCAAGCAAGCAATTCCTTGGGATGCCTTAAGTCGTGTTTGAGATCAGCAGCAAAGTCTCTGAATGGGATCCCACCGTAGGGAGGCACCGAGCCCCTGGGGCCAATCGAACGGTCCTAGGACCCACTAGAGAAGCCCTCTGGTACTTTTGGAGTGCGTCTCTGGACCACTAGCCGACCCCTATCGAATGGGGCACGGGCCTCCACTTGGACTTACCCGATAACAGCTCACTGGAGGTGTCACAGCTCGCGCCCACCGAGGGTAGCCTGGCATGCTCCACCCCTCCTTTCGAACGAAAAGGATGCGCGAGGGTCGCACAAAAAAAGACAGGGAAATTCCTGACCGCCCTCTTGCTCCGAGCAGAGGCTCGGAGGCTCTTCCTGCAACCAAGCCGAGACCCAGCGACCCAAACTCGCACTCAGGGGCTCGGCAAATGCAGTAAAACCCCTCACTCAACATGAGAAAAGCCCTTGGAGGAATAAATCCACTCCTCCAGGGCCTCGACGGCTACACCCGGTGGGTGTGCTCGCGCGCACCCAACGAAGCCTCGAGTACGAAACACCATCCCACCAAGAGCTGCCGCGAGCCAAGTCTCGTCAAAACCTCAGGGAGAGCGCTCACACTCTCCCCGAGGCTCGGGGGCTACTGTCGGGTACCATAAAAGTGGGTTCCCTAAGCAAGGACCGAAAAAATCGCTTAGACCTTGTAAAAATCAAAACTAAGAGACAACCACCGGCAAACCCCCACCTCATCCGAGGCTTAGCTGGGCTGCCCGGCCCACCTCGAACAATATCCGAGCTCACTCGAAGCGGGCTCGGCCCAAAATGAAACCGCAAGGCCTCGGACGGGGTACCGGTTCTCCGCCTCGCTCGAGGCCTCAAACCGCGAGGCCTGGATGAGGCACCGATTCTCCGCCTCGCTCGAGGCCCCGCACGTAAGGCCTCGGATGGGGAGCCGATTCTCCACCTCGATCGAGGCCCCGCACATAAGGCCTCGGACGAGGTACCGATTCTCTGCCTCGCTCAAGGCTGACTCAGCAACAACTCCGTCGCCTCCACCTTGACCAACTTCTCTGACAGGACGTCATGTCCAACTAACGCATTCAACCGCTCCCACGATATCAGCCGAATGACGGCTCGACACAGCGGAGTGGCCGACGAGATGGAAATCACATCAACGCCATGCCGCCCGGGACAGGACAGGGTAGGGGTTACCGACCGCTATGCTCGCCCTGCTTGTAAACCCCTACTATAAGCACCTTGGTGCAAGGAATACAAGATCGATCTCTCAGACTAGACGTAGGGCACCTATTGCCTGAACCAGTATAAACCTTGTGTCTCTTTGCATCACCATCCAGGATTAGGGGCACGCAGTACATTTTCACTAGTTGGTTGAGGGCTCGCCGGTTCAAAACACCGACAGTTGGCGCGCCAGGTAGGGGCCATACTGCGTGTTAGCTTCGTCATCCCAACAAGTTCTGGATGGCAGACCCCATGCGACCACTTCGTCTTGGCACGGTGATCTGGTTCGGGATCCTAGAGTTCATGTCTCTAGGATCTGAGTACGATATGGTACTCCTCACACCCAGAGCCCCACCGATCGATGACAACATCACACACCAGCAGCCCAGGCGCAGACGACGCTCGGGCCATCGCTGTTTTTCGTGCTCGCCAGGCACGACGTGAGCGGGACCACCCCAACACCACGTGAGCTCAGGGCGACGCACCACGCTCCACCGGTATCCCATGCCCGGCTGTTGGTATGGAGTCCCTGGTTGGGGACCCATCCAGCTTAAGCCTGGGCAAGGGAAAGACACTGGTGGCATGCAGCGATGCCCCGTCATCAAGCTCTGCCCCACCACCTCCTGAGGGGTCGACTCCGGCGGAGCGGAGCCCAGCGATGGCACCATCCCCGTACCCCTTCAGGTTGAGAAATGTCGCCGCTGCCTATGCTTCCGCCTACGCTTCCGCTCATGCGGAGCCCTTAGGACAACACCAACGCTTTGCCCTCGACCTCGATGCCACTACTTCAACCCACACCCATGCTGACTCCTCGGAGGAGGATGAGGCGTGGGCCAGAGTGGACTTCTCTGGGCTTCGCGACCCTAAAGCCATGCGCCGCTTCATGGCCGCGAGCGACTACTGCTTTGGCTACTCCGACTTCGACGACGAAGGTACTTACGATCCCACTCGTGAGTGCTTCTACGTCGAGTTCGGGATGCTGAGTGCGGGCGATGAGGACAAAGGGGCAGGCAGTCGCTTCCCGCCCTACGAGGGGGCAGGCGACCCCGCACCTCCATGCACCGAGCCTCCGGCAGCGCGGAACAAGAACCCCGCCCACGAGGAACTTCGACGCCTTGACCTGGAGCAGCTCCATGAGCTCTAGGCCAAGGTCGAGTAGGACCGACTCCTTCTGCAGCAGCTCCGAGACACCCTCGAGCAAGAGCAGCGGGGTTGCGGTGATGGCATACCATCCCGGCGGAGGGCTCGCGACGTCAACCACCGCATCAACAACGACGTAGGGGGCGAGCAACCCCCTATCTTCAATCGTGCTAGCCAAAACATTGCGGCAGTGGCGATGCTACTCCGGACTATGCCCGAGCCCTCTACCACGGAGGGGCGACTGGTCCACGATGAGCTCTGAGACCTCCTCGAGACCGCCGTGGTACAGCAGGCCAAAAGCTTTGCTTCTCGATGGCACGGAGGCGCCTCGGAACTACCCACGGCATCGCCTCAGTAGGGTAGAGAGGCCTCGGTTCATCCTCATCCTACTCGAGCACCAACGGCCAACAAGGCCCCCTCAGTGCACGATCGCCTTGGCGACCGACACGAGGCATAAGGCGACCACGATGTGGTCAGCAGGCGACAGCGCCATGACAACGAGGGTCTACCTGAGGCTACCACCCGCACCAAGGCAGTCGCTATGACAGTGGGGAGGACCGCAGCCCTTCTCTAGGGACACCTGGCCCTCGAGTCTTCAGCAAGGCCATCCGCGGTGCCCACTTCCCGACCCAGTTTCGGCAATCGGCCAACCTCGCAAAGTACAGCGGCGAGACCAATCCCGAGCTGTGGCTGGCCGATTACCACCTGGCTTGTCAGCTAGGCAGCGCGGACAATGACCTGCTCATCATCCGCAACCTCCCCTTGTTCCTATCAGACTCAGCGTGAGCCTGGCTCGAACACCTCCCTCCCTCACAGATCCACAACTAGCGTGACTTGGTAAAGGTCTTCATCGGGAATTTCCAGGGCACATACGTGCGCCCTGGGAACTCCTAGGACCTCAAGAGTTGTTGCTAGAAGCCAGATGAGTCTCTCCGAGACTTCATCCGATGTTTCTCCAAGCAATGCACTGAGTTGCCCAGCGTCGGCGACTCGGAAATCGTCCAGGCATTCCTCTTCGGCACCTCATGCCGAGACCTGGTCCGAGAGTTAGGCTGAAACATGCCGACCTCGGTGGCCGCGCTCCTCAACATCGCCACCAACTTCGCCTCGAATGAAGAGGCTATCAGGCCATCTTCCTCGACAACGATGCCAAGGGGAAGCGGAGGGACGAGGCCCCCGGGGCCTCGGCCCCCACCTCCTCAAGAAAAAGAAAAAGGGTCGCTAGGGGAAGCAGGAGGTCCTCGAGGCCGGTCTCATCATAGCCGTAGATCGCAAGAATCCCTGAGGCCCTATCAGAGGCCCCGGGCTCTTCGACGATATGCTGAAGAAGCCCTACCCTTACCACCAGGGCCCGGTGAAGCACACCCTCGAAGAGTGCACCATGCTCCGATGTTACTACGCCAAGCTCAGGCTCCCCAACGACGATGCCAAGAAGAAAGGCATCGGCGACAACGATGACGACAAGGACGACGGGTTCCCCGAGGTGTACAACGCCTTCATGATCTTTGGCGGGCCTTCAGCGTGCCTCACGGCACGTCAGCAAAAGAGGGAGCGCCAGGAGGTCTTCTCGATTAAGGTGGCCACTCCCCGGTACCTCGACTGGTCTTGGGAGGCAATCACCTTTGATTGGGATGACCACCCTGATTACATCCCAAACCCTGGGCAGTACCCACTTGTCGTCGACCCGATCATCGGCAACACCCGGCTCACCAAGGTGTTGATGGACGGAGGCAGTGGTCTCAACATCCTCTACGCCAACACCCTGGAACTCCTAGGGCTCGACCAGTCACAGCTCCGAGGTGATGCTGTGCCTTTCCATGGCATCGTGCTAGGGAAACGCACGTGACCCCTCGGGCGCATCGACTTGCCCATCTGCTTCGGCACTCCCTCCAACTACCGCAAAGAGGTCCTCACCTTCAAGGTGGTTGGGTTCAAGGGGACCTATCACGCCATCCTGAGACGCCCGTGCTACGCCAAGTTCATGGCGATCCCCAACTACACCTACCTCAAGCTCAAGATGCCGGGCCCCAACGGCGTCATCACTATCGACTCCACGTATGAGCATGCATACAACTGCGACGTCGAATGCATCAAGTATGCCGAGGCTCTCATGGAAGCCAAGACCCTCATCGTCAACCTCGACCGACTCGGCAGCAAGGCGCCTGACTCCAAGCGTCATGCTAGGACTTTTGAGCCCATAGAGGCCATCAAACTCATCCTAGTCGACCCCACCTACTCCAACGGCTGGGCGCTGAGGATCAGCGCCACCCTTGATAGCAAATAGGAAGCCGTGCTCGTCGACTTTCTCCACGCGAATGCCAATGTATTCGCATGGAGTCCCTCGGACATGCCAGGCATACCGAGGGAGGTCGCCGAGCACACCTTGGACATCCGGGCTGGCTCCAGACTGGTGAAACAGCGCCTGCGCTGATTCGACGAGGAAAAGCGCAGGGCCATCGGCGAGGAGGTGCATAAGCTTTTGGTGGCCGGATTCATCAAGGAAGTGTCCCATCTAGAGTGGTTAGCTAATCCAGTATTAGTTAAGAAGAAAAATGGGAAGTGGAGAATGTGTATAGACTACACCGGTTTAAATAAAGCATGTCCAAAAGTCCCTTTCCCATTACCTCAAAACGACCAAATCATTGACTCCACTACGGGATGCGAAACCCTATCTTTTCTTGATGCGTATTCCGGTTACCATCAAATCAAGATGAAAGAATCCGACCAGATCGTGACTTCTTTCATCACCCCATTCGGCATGTACTGCTATGTGACTATGTCATTCGGCCTCAGAAACACAGGGGCCACATACCAGCGATGCATGACCTAGGTCTTTGGCAAGCACATCGGGCGAACCATCGAGGCCTACGTGGACGACATCATGGTCAAGTCCAGAAAGGCCGGTGATCTCGTCGATGACCTGGAGATAGCCTTCAAATGCCTCAGAGAGAAGGGCATCAAGCTCAAGCCCAAGAAGTGTGTCTTCGGGGTCCCCCGAGGCTTGCTCTTGGGATTCATAGTCTCGGAACGCAGCATCGAGGCCAACCCAGAGAAGGTCTCGGCCATGACCAACATGGGGCCAATCCGAGACCTCAAGGGAGTGCAGAGGGTTATGGGATGCCTTGTGGCCCTGAGCCATTTCATCTCGCGCCTTGGCAAAAAAGGCTTGCCCCTATATCGCCCCTTGAGAAAATCCGAACGCTTTTCTTGGACCCTCGAGGCCGAAGAAGCCCTCACCAAGCTCAAGGCACTGCTCACCAATCCTCCCGTCCTAGTGCCACCAACCAAGGGTGAGGCCCTCTTACTCTACGTCGCCGCAATGACCCAAATGGTCAGCGCGGCCGTAGTGGTCGAGAGGCAGGAAGAGGGGCATGCTTTACCCGTCCAACGACCTATTTACTTCATCAGTGATGTGCTCTCTGAGACTAAGACATGCTACCCCCACATCCAGAAGCTGGTCTACGCCATAGTCTTGGCTTGACGCAAGCTACGTCACTACTTCGAGTCCAACCCGGTGACCATGGTGTCGTCTTTCCTTCTAGGAGAGATAATCTAGAACCGGGAGGCCTCGAGTAGAATAGCCAAGTGGGCCATGGAACTCATGGGGGAAGCCTTGTCTTTTGCGCCTTGGAAAGCAATTAAATCTCAGGTCTTGGCTGATTTTGTGGCGGAGTGGACCGACACCCAACTGCCACCTGCTCAAGTCTAGGCGGAATGCTGGACCATGTACTTCAACGGGTCCCTGATGAAAACTGGGGCAGGCATGGGTCTGCTCTTCATCTCACCCCTCGGAGTGCACATGCGCTACATGATTTGGCTCCACTTCACCACCTCCAACAATGCAGCCGAGTACGAAGCCCTCGTCAACGGCCTACAGATCGCCATCAAACTTGGAGTACGGCGTCTCAACGTACGGGGTGATTCATAGCTCATCGTCGATCAAGTGATGAAGGAGTCAAACTGCCATGACCCCAAAATGGAGGTGGGGGAGGGCCCACCGAATGAGCCCATCACAGGGCCTAAGGCCCCCTCTGTCACCGAGGCCCCCGTGGCCGAGCTCGAGGCCATGGAAGTCAACGTAGAGCCTCCCGAGGCTAACTAGGGCACGGACTGGCGAATCCTGTTCCTTGATCACCTCATTCGAGGAGAGCTTCCTATAGACAGGACCAAAGCCCGATGGCTTGCGCGACGAGCCAAAACTTACATGCTCAGCAACGGCGAGTTGTACAGGCGAAGCCCATCTGGCGTCCTCCAACGATGCATCACCACCGAGGCAGGCCAAGCCCTACTTTGGGACTTGCACATAGGAGCCTGTGGGCACCATGCAACGCCTCGGACGCTCATCAAAAATGCCTTTCGACAAGGGTTCTACTGGCCAATGGCGGTTGTCGACGCCACCAAGCTGGTACGCTCCTACAAGGGATGTCAGTACTATGTGCGGCAGACGCACCTCCCGGCCCAAGCCCTCCAAACCATCCCATTACATGGCCATTCACCATATGGGGGCTGGACATGGTTGGGCCTCTGCAGAAGGCCCCCGGGGGCTATACCCATTTGCTGGTAGCAATCGATAAGTTCTCCAAGTGGATCGAGGCTCGTCCGATCAACCGAATCAAATCTGAGCAAGCAGTGTTGTTCTTCACTGATATCATCCACAGGTTTGGGGTTCAAAACACCATCATCACCGACAATGGGACATAATTCACCGGCCACAAGTTCCTGACGTTCTGCGATGACCACCACATCCGTGTGGCCTGGTCGGCCGTAGGACACCCTAGGACAAATGGCCAAGTAGAACGTGCCAACGGCATGATCCTATAAGGCCTCAAGCCAAGAATATACAACCGGTTGAAGAAATTTGGCAAGAGATGGCTTGCCGAACTCCCGTCGGTCATCTGGAGCCAAAGGAACACTCCGAGCTGAGCCACGGGGTTCACACCATTCTTCCTAGTCTATGGAGCCAAGGCCATCCTCCCCACTGACTTGGAATATGGTTCCTCGAGGCTATAGGCCTACAACGAGCAAAGCAACCGAACTGCCCGCGAAGACGCCCTCGACCAACTAGAGGAAGCCCGAGACATCGCGCTGCTACACTCTGCCAAATACCAGCAAGCCCTACGACGCTATCAAGCCCAGCGCATTCGAAGCCGAGACCTGAAGGTGGGTGACCTGGTGCTGAGACTGAGGCAGAGCAACAAGGGCTGCCACAAGCTGACCCTGCCATGGGAAGGGCCGTACATCGTCGCCCAAGTGCTGAAGCCCGAGACCTACAAGCTAGCCAACGAGAAGGGCGAAATCCTCACCAACGCTTGGAACATAGAACAGCTACGTCGCTTCTACCCTTAAATTTCCAAGCATTATATACATTGTTTCTCGAAATACAATAAAGAAGCGTTCTTTAGTTGTTTTAATTTTTTTGAGAAACCCCCTGAGCCCATCGATGGGGGATCGGTGTTATAATAATGCTATAAGGGAGACTCGGCTCTGCCTCTACAGAGGTGCCCACCGCGGGGCTTGAACAAGACTCGACTCTGCCTCTGCAGAACCGAGCCTCCCTCAGGGGCTAGAAGGGGGGGACCCCCACCTAAGTCCCTGGCACCATTTTTTAGTTGTTTTTCCAAAAAAATTTCTACACCAAACTCTCTAGCGTGCTCTAACAAATCGATTGTAAAAAAACCTAAGGACCGAAAGTCTATCTCAGGGCCAAAAGGCCGACCGCGCCGTGATACGGCCTACGCCTCCAGGCTACGGCAACTCCCTCACCACCTTTTGCTCAAGGGGTAGCTTTGGCTCTGAGGAAGTTTTTTGCAAGTGATATGTTCAGAGACGAGGCAGAGGGCAGAGGCTCAGAAATACAATAAAAAAACGATTAAAAAGCGTATACACACGAGTACTTTAAAAGGCATCGATGGCCACCAGCGTTATGATACGGTAACATAAGTCCTAATCTATTTACATGGCCCCTTTGGCCCAGGTCAGAACTCAGGATCGTCAACATCGGCGATCGGCGCAGGAGGAACCACCTCCTCTTCGAACAGCTTGGCCAGTGCCATGCCAGGGGCCTCAGCCGCCTCCACCAGCTTCATGACCTTGGCCTTGGCCACCTCGTCATCCTCAGCCAAGACATAATTGTCGCTGACGGCCTCGAGGTCGATGCCGGTGTAGTGTGAGGAGACGATGGCCAAGGCGTGCTTGACGCTCGTATGGAGCACCCCCTAGAGTCGCTCGTGGACTCGACCGCTTAACGTGATCAAGCAGCTCCCGAGGGAGCTGCCCGACTCGACCCCTCCGACTTCTAGGGCCTCGTAGGTGGTATGAGCGGCGCTCTGTAGCACATTGTGCTCCTGGATCTTGGCCTCGAGCACCACCTACACCTCAACGGAGGCCTCAGCTGCCCGGGAGACCTCCTTCTCCAACCCTACGCCAAGACAAGCAGGATGGGGTTAAGCACAAAGGGAAATAAGCCGGACAGGGGCGAAGGCCAACGAGACTCACCCTCGGCTTTCTCTTTCCAGCTCTAGACCTCAACTCGAGAGGCCTCGGCCGCCCTAGAAGCCTCCTTCTCTAGCCCTGCATCACATCGGGGAGTTAGGGGTTGAACGCAAGAAAAACAAATAAAACAAGGGGCGTGGCTCAACGAGACTCACCCTCGGCCTTTTCCTTCTAGGCTAAGGCCTCGACCCGGGAGGCCTCGGCCAGGTCACCTTTCATCAGCAGGTGCACGCCCTGCTCCACCCCCAGCTGCCTGGCGATGGCCTTGGCAGAGGCCTCCGCTTGTTCGGCCCAGGACATGAAGGTGTCCCGATCGTCGGCCACCTGGGTCAGCTCCTCCTCTAGTTCCTTGATCCGCACCGCCAAAGGGGTGGCCTGCTCTCGAGCCGTGACCACCTCGGCCTTCATATCAGCACAGCAAAGGCGGAGGTCCTCCACCTCCATGCTCCGCGCCGATAGAAGTTCGTTAGCATTGGCGAGCAGGTCCTTCTGCTGCCGAAGCTGGTCCTAGACATCCCTCTCCTGCTGGAGGAAGATTGACTTCCCGAGGGACCAGGCCTCGAGCTCCTAGATTGGCAGATCAGGAGTCAAGCACTACGAGAAGACTCAGAAAAAGACGACATAGCACCGAGAAAGAAAGCACGCACCTGGGCGACGCCGGGCAGGTCATCAGCCATGACAGACAGCGCTATCTGCAGCGACCGCTCTGCCAGCTGGCGAAATTGCTCGAAGGAGTCCTAGCGCCCCCCTTGGCCATGTCCTCGAGGGCAAACAGAGGCTCCCCCTCAGGGTCATCCCGGCTCCACCACAAGACACGCGGGTGATCCCACCCGCGGGGCTCAGGTTGTACCCGCATGAGGGCCGAGCTTCCCTCGCCAGAAGTCGAAGCCGGCTGCTCCACGGTGCTGGCTGCCTTAGCATCTGCCACCTCCTTCCCCCGGGAAGTATCATCGGAGGAGATCAAATGGACCTCCACTTCCCGGGCGCTCTCCTGCGATGGTGGCGGGCCTTGGACCGGGGGCGGTACTGAAGCTTGCCCCGCCTCCATCTCCACTTCCTAGGCCGCCGGCTCCACCGCGCCCACACCGGCCTCCGCCACCTCGGCCTCGGTGGTCCCAGTGGCTTCGGCCTCCACCACCTCGGCCTCGGTGGTCCTAGACGCCCCGGCCTCCGTCGCCTTGACCTCGGAGGTCCTAGGGGCCTCGGCCACACCCTCGGTGGCCTCAGCGGCTAAGGGCGCCTTAGCCTCATCTGACTCGTAGGGCATAGGCGCCTGCTCCCCTACCTACCTCATGGCCACCTCGGTAGCCTCTCCTTGGGCGACTGGCTCCTTCGGGTCGGCCCTGGCCAACGCCGCGCCGCGCTGTATGGCGGCTTGCGCCTCCATCACCCATTGGGTCATGGAGCTGGTGCTCACCTTGAGCGCCTTACGTGGCGCCAGGGCAGGCGCTTCTGCCTGACGCTTCCAGCTAAAGGCAAAGCATTCACGAGGTCAGCACACGGCCAAAGAACGAGTAGAAGATACCGCAAACTCCACCGACAAAACACTTACCCCGAACGAGGACACAACACCTTCTGCACTGCACCCCTCGTCCTCTGCAACGGCAGTGGCATGGCCCCCATGTCCGTCGGTGTCGGCCAGCCCTCGCCGGACCCCAGCGCCGCCTCGACCCTCTGCGGAGGCTGTTGGGTTGCCTCCTCTGTCGCCTGCTCCGCCTCTGCCATCGAGCCCACTGGGCTAATGGCGCGCTTCCCTAACACCCATGCCTTGGGCATGTCGGCCTCGGCCCCAGGGCAGGCGATCGCCGGCCCCGAGGCATCCTCTCCTCCTCCTAGAAACGCCAGGCTACTCGCCGACGCCTCGAGCGCCGTCCCCCTAACGTTAGGGAGATGGTCCAGGGTACCCCGCCCCGCCTCGCTCTCATCGTCATCGCTCGAGGAATCCGACAATGACGGTGATGGAGATGACTCCACCGGGAGACCGTCGTGCCTCTGCTACTAGCGATGTTTCTCCAGCTCCTCGCGCTCAAGGTTCTTCCTCTTGCGCCTTGCCTCCTCGGCGTCCTTCCGCTTCTTCTACACCTCAGCATGCGCCGTGTTCACCGCCCGCCGCTCTATGTCCTCAAGAACGGGTGGCAGGGAGGCTCGTACATCCCTCATCCCCTGCAGGAACAGCGAACGCCAATAAGGGAACAGGAAAATGCAAGGAGCAAGGAGGCCTCGGAGGCCATAGCATCGCGTGACTTACCAGAGAGAGGTACCCCCATGATGGGCGCATCGCGAATGGGGTCAGACCACCGCTCCTCAGCCACCCATCCACCATCTCTCTCACCCAACGTAGAATCTCCTCGTCGGAGAGGGCGACGGCGGACATCCGGACACCCTCGATTGGCTCATCCGGTGTCATGTCGAACAGGCGCTGCCGCCGAGCCATCAGCGGTAGCACCCTCTGGTGGTGGAAGGCTACCACGACCACAGCCGCCGTAAGGCCGCGGCTACGCAGCCTCTCTAGCCCCTCCAGGAGCGGCCGTAGCTTGGGCTGATCAACCGTCATGACGCCGTACCTCCACTTCTCTAGCTGGCTCTCCATGACCCGCCTGGTATAGGGGGAAGTCCGCCATCATCATTGCAGAGGTAGAACCAGCTATTGTACTAGCGATGGTTGGATGACGCAAGCTGGGCTGAGATGTAGAGGAGCTACCGGTCTTGGCGCACTTGGAGAGTGCAGCCACCGGCCCTCATTGCCTTCCACGTGCTCGTCGTGCTCGTTGGCTTGGTGGTGAGCCCCGCCCGGAAGAGGTGGAGCCATAGCTCCCAGTGGGGGGCGATGCCCAGGTACCCCTCGCAGACGGCGATGAAGATTGCCGCCTGCGCGATGGAGTTGGGGTTGAAGTTGTGGAGCTCCACGCCATAGTAGTGTGGGAGCGCCTGCATGAACTGGTCCACCGACAGGCCGAGACCGCGCTCGTGAAAGGCCACGAAGCTCACAATGTAGCCATCGTGTGGCCTCGGCTCTGGTTCGGCCCCCGGAGCAATCCACTCCGGTCTGTTGGGGTCGGTAACTGGGCGGAGGAGGCCGTCGTCGACAAGCGACTGCAGCGTCTCCATGGACACGTCGAATGGACCCCAAGGATCCACCTGGAGGACAACAGCATCGCCGGCCATGGGTGCGGTGGAGAATGCAGCTACGGTGGTAAGGCTCGCTCTCTCTCTCTTCCTCCCCCTTCTCCCTTCTCCCCGGTGCTCTCTGTTCTTTGCAACCGCTCGAGGGTAGAAAGGTCGAACATATGCAGGCAAGGTAAGGAGGGGAGGGGCGAGGCTCATCGCGTATTTATGAGGGAAGGGGGCGAAACGGACGGGTGACAAAACTGCGAAAATTTCCCTCAGATCTAGCGCAGTTAATCCGGATCCGATTAAACCGCCCACACGTCCACCTTTTCCTTATTAATCGTGCACACAGTAACGTCCCATCCGCAGACATCACGTCACATCCGACCGCAGCGACGGCAGGTGCCGTTTCGTCTCCCCGACAAACCGCCTCAAAAGGCGCACCTACCGTTGTTAGCCGATGGGAGGGGAATATCCCCCACCCGATTCCTTTCAGACAAAGGAACTGGGCGCCGAGCCCATTACGGTTTAGGGGTTCAAAGGCTGGGCCCCCGAGGGTCTCGACAGCCGCCCTAGGACAACAGAGTCAGTGATGACTATGGGCAAGCCCGTACATGGCCGAGGCCCAAGCAAGCAATCACTTGGGATGCCCTAAGTCATGTCCGAGACCGGCAGGGAGGTCTCTGAATGGGATCCCACTGTAGGGAGGCATCGAGCCCCCGAGGCCAATCGAACGGCCCTGGGACCCACTAGAGAAGCCCCCTGGTACTTTTGGAGTGCATCTCTGGACCGCTAGCCGACCCCTATCGAATGGGGCACGGGCCTCCACTCGGACTTACCCGATAACAGCTCACCAAAAGTGTCACCGCTCGTGCCCACCGAGGCTAGCCTGGCATATTCCACCACTCCTTCCGAACAAAAAGGATGCGCGAGGGTTGCACAAAAAGCCAGGGAAACTCCTGATCGCCCTCTCGCTCCGTGCAGAGGCTCGAGGGCTCTTCCTGCAACCAAGCCGAGACCCAGCGACCCAAACTCGCACTCGAGGGCTCGGCAAACATCCCCTCCTTTCGAACGAAAAGGATGCGCGAGGGTCGCACAAAAAAGACAGGGAAACTCCTGATCGCCCTCTCGCTCCGTGCAGAGGCTCGAGGGCTCTTCCTGCAACCAAGCCGTGACCCAACGACCCAAACTCGCACTCGAGGGCTCGGCAAACAACCCCTCCTTCCGAACGAAAAGGATGCACGAGGGTCACACAAAAAAGATAGGGAAACTCCTGATCGCCCTTTTGCTTCGAGCGGAGGCTCGGGGACTCTTCCTGCGACCAAGCCAAGGCCCAGCAACCCGAACTCGCGGGGCAAAACATGATAAAAGGCACCGAGCCTATTACGGTCCAAGGGTTCGAAGGCTGGGCCCCTGTGGGTTTCGATAGCCGCCCCAGGACAAACAGAGTTAGGGATGACTATGGGCGAGCCCGTACATGGCCAAGGCCCAAGCAAGCAATTCCTTAGGATGCCCTAAGTCGTGTCTGAGATCGGCAAGGAAGTCTCTGAATGGGATCCCACCGTAGGGAGGCACCGAGCCCCTGGGGCCAATCGAACGGCCCTGGGACCCACTAGAGAAGCCCTCTGGTACTTTTGGAGTGCGTCTCTGGACCACTAGTCGACCCCTATCGAATGGGGCAAGGGCCTCCACTTGGACTTACCCGATAACAGCTCACCGGAGGTGTCACAGCTTGCGCCCACCGAGGGTAGCCTAGCATGCTCCACCCCTCCTTCCGAACAAAAAGGATGCACGAGGGTCGCACAAAAAAGACAGGGAAACTCCTGACCGCCCTCTTGCTCCGAGCAGAGGCTCGGGGATCTTCCTACAACCAAGCCGAGACCCAGCGACCCGAACTCGCACTCAGGGGCTCGGCAAACGCTGTAAAACCCCTCACTCAACATGAGAAAAGCCCCTAGAGGAATAAATCCACTCCTCTAGGGCCTCGGGGGCTACACCCGGCGGGTGCGCTCGCGCGCACCCACTGAAGCCTCGAGTACGAAACACCATCCCGCCAGGAGCTGTCGCGAGCCAAGTCTCGTCAAAACCTTAGGGAGAGCGCTCACACTCTCCCCGAGGCTCGGGGGCTACTGTCAGGTACCGTAAAAGGGGGTCCCCTAAGCAAGGACTGAAAAAATCGCTTAGACCTTGTAAAAATCAAAACTAAGAGACAACCACCGGCAAACCCCCACCTCATCCGAGGCTTGGCTGGGCCGTCCGGCCCACCTCGAACAATATCCGGGCTCACCCGAAGCGGGCTCGGCCCAAAATGAAACCACAAGGCCTCGGACGGGGTACCGGTTCTCTGCCTCGCTCGAGGCCCCGAACCACGAGGCCTCGGACGAGGCACTGATTCTCCGCCTCGCTCGAGGCCTCGCATGTAAGGCCTCGGACGGGGAGCCGATTCTCCACCTCGATCGAGGCCCCGCACGTAAGGCCTCGGACGAGGTACCGATTCTCCGCCTCGCTCGAGGCCGGCTCGGCAACAACCCCGTCGCCTCCGCCTTGACCAACTTCTCTGACAGGACATCACGTCCAACTAACGCGTTCAACCGCTCCCGTGATATCAGCCGAACGATGGCTCGACACAGCGGAGTGGCCGACAAGATGGAAATCACATCGACGCCATGCCGCCCGGGATAGGACGAGGCAGGGGTTACCGACCGCTGTGCTCGGCACTATGCCCACGACTGACACCTATGCGGCACTGTGCTTCCTAACCCCATCTGCTCCGAGGACAGCGCGGCATGGAGTGTCAAGTCCGAGTCCCTGTAGCCTCGGAATCAGCACACAGGACCAACTGCTCCCTCCGAGCCTCGGCTATCCGCTTCGGGGTCTCGGTAGCCTCGGGATTCGGACCCGCCGAGCCCCCCATGATGGTTCAGCCTCTGCACCAACTAGGCCTCGGCTCTCTACGTTGTCAACATACAGCGACCAGCATGTCGCCCACAGTATGCGCCATGCCCTGCGTCAAGCCGTCACAGGAGCTCCCACGTCGCACAGGATCAGACGTGACCGGCGCATCGCTCCAGTGCATCGAGGACAAGGCCGCTCCACCGACCATGCTGCCACAGTGACAAGCTACAGGGCTCGGCATACCGCCTCCGCTCACGAACCGCCACGTAGAAAATGCATGTAACGCCCCCGTGCCTCCCTTCGATTATAAAAGGGAGTGACCGGGGCCGCTTCTAGGGGGAGACACGCACAGACGAGCGAACTCACGAGAACACGAACTCACACGCAGACAGAAGGGAGACTCACGCATAGGGACACCCAGGCACACACGAACAAGCAACTCACGCCACTACGCAGAGACCTGGGGCTAGCTCCCTCTCTCGCCCTGCTTGTAAACCCCTACTACAAGCACCTCGGTGCAAGGAATACAAGATCGACCTCTCAGACTGGATTAGGGGCACGCAGTATATTTTCACTAGTTGGTTGAGGGCTCGCCGGTCCAAAACACCGATACTAATTTAGTGTTGGAAAACTTACTTGACAGAACAGGGCAACGTATGATAGAACAGATGACGGGGATCTCTGATCTCGTGCGGAGGCAGCAATCTGTCGCCGCCAGAATCAGCGTCTCGTAGTGCATGCAGTCTGAAGTCGAAACCTAGAGCACTGGTCTGAAGTCGAAACCTGTAGGCCGCAGAGTTCTATTCTCGCAGGGGAGACGCAGTCCACGGAGTCATATTCTCGCGAGTGAGAAGCAGTCCGCAGGATCCCATCATTGCCAGAAAACTAGGATCGGTTGGGATTTAGATGACAAGTATGTTGACGTGGCTTGTTTTCAAATATAGAAGAGGCAAAATAGCTAGGTTGTTCTAGAGTCCTCTTTTTTTATGACTGTTCTATTTTATATAATGGCTAAAACAAGAAATTTGATTATTAGTTTTAGATTAACCGTTGAAGTTGCTCTTACAAGAAATGGAGATTTATCCGACTGAAAGGCTAACTGCCTCTGCTATGACGACCGTGGCCCCGTCCCCGTCGCCCATGTTGGCAACCTAGTGGCGTCCGGGCTTTTGCTGGTCGTGAGAGACCATCACGGATTCTGGTGTACAGCAAGTCAGCGGGGCCCACGAAGTAAAATCCATGCTGACCGTTCATCACTCCTTGGGCGTGCTTGTGCCAGGATTTTTGGCACTTCTGCTCACCGTCGTGCCGCCGTCGACGACGAGGTTGTGGCCGTTGACATACTTGGCGTCGTCGGACGCCAGGTAGAAAGCCGCCCTCGCGATGTCCTCCTCCTCCAGCTTGGTCCCGTACATCACGTTCAAGTCTATCTCCACCATCCGCTTAATCTCCTCGGCGCTTAATCCCCTCTCCGGATGCCACGAGGCGACGGTTGCCAGCGCCAGAGGCGTCGGGATGGCGTAGGGAGAGATGGCGTTGACGCGCACCCCGGAGGACGCCATCTCCGACGCCACGGCACGCACCAGGCCGATCACCGTCGCCTTGGAGGCGCTGTACGCGATGGCGCCCATGCCGCCGCACAGACCGGCGGCGCTGGCGGTGCAGATGATGCTGCCGCGGCGGCGCGGCACCATGACGCGCGCGGCGTGCTTGAGCCCAGCCAGCACTCCGCGGGCGTTGACGGCCATCACGTGGTCGAAGTCGGCGAGGTCCACCGCGCCGAGCGGTGGCCACCCGGGGGAGCCCGTGATGCCGGCGTTGTTGAACATGACGTCGAGCTTCCCGTGCCGGGCCACCGCGAGGTCCACGGCGTCAGCGACCTGCGCCTCGTCGGCGACGTCACAGCGGGTGTAACAGCACGCGTTGTCGGGGCCAAGCTCCGCGGCGACGGCGCGGCCAAGGTCGTCCTGGATGTCGGCGATGACTACCCTCGCCCCGTTTCGCACGAACTCGGCGGCGGTCGCCTTGCCGATGCCGCTCGCGCCCCCGGTGATGACGGCGATCTTTCCAGCCAGCCTACGAATCAACCGCACGTAGAAAAAAAAAGTGACTCCTCCGTGAGCAGTGAAAAAGTTAAAGCTGAACAGAAGTGAGCACGAGGAGGGACTGAGGGAGTGGTGAACCTCTGAGTTTGAGAGCTGGAAGCCGAGGACAAGGCATGGACCAAGCCTGGACCAATGATCCTGCTCTTCTTCTCCCTGAAGCAAAACATACGTAGTTTGTTAGACGAGCTCTAGCTCTAGGCCTCTAGCGCTGGTGGTTGTTGCATACAAATTAACCAGACTCTGATCGATCACAGCACGCACGCCTACCTGAGAATCACCTGCAAGGCTCTGCTGAACATCGTGCCTACTAACACAACTAAACAAGCAAGGGCAATGAAGCTGGTTTAAATCACAGTCCAATCGCACGAAGAGGCTGCATTAAGAGGTTGGAAGTTAGTGGCATGACATGGCTATTAGTCGATGAATGTCTTGCATGTTGAGAAAGAACTTGAGATGACGTAGATAGCTTGCATTAAGAGGTTGGAAGTTAGTGGCATGACATTGGCTATTAGTGGAAGATGATGTGTTGTGTTGTATATTGAGATAGAACTTGAGATGGCGTGGATAGCTTGAATTAAGAGGTTGGAAGTTAGTGGCATGACATGGCTATTAGTGGAAGATGATGTGGATGTCTTACATGTTGAGATCGAACTTGAGATGACGTGAATAGCTTGCATTAAGAAGTTGGAAGTTGTGACATGATGTCGGTGCGAAAAAGTGACCAACAAGTAAATATTTGTCGTTTTGCCGTACGTTGTGATCGGATGTGGCCTAGCACTCAATGACATAGGGTTTATACTGGTTTAGGCAACGTGCCATACGTCTAGTTTGAGTCGGTCGGTGAGTTTATTCCTGAGCCCAGATGCTCGAAGTTTGCTGTGGGGTTACAAACGAGTGAGAGTAAGATGGGGGTGTTAGAAGTCCAGTCCGACTCTGGACCGAAGGGCCGAGAGTGACGGGAGCTCCTACGTGCGCTATGTATTGGAACATATGCTCTGTGTAGCTTTAGCAGTCGGAATGATCCATCTGTTGTACGTCGTCTGTTGTCTGTCTCTGTTGAGAGATGACACATCCCCTTTTATATACGAAGGGATGGCCTTACAAGTGAGAGAGAGAGAGTGAGAAAAAGTGAGTGTGTGTGCTACCTAGTCTTGTTGCCCAAGCCGTCGGGTACAAGACGGTTTGTCGGCACCCACAATACTGTTGATGCCCAGATGCACGTGGTATGCTCCATTGTGTTCTTCTAGTATGGCAAATATCGGTGCCTACTATACTGTAGGGCAAATGTCGGCGCCTACAACACTGTTTGTGTTCTAACATGTCTGAAAGGTCGCAAAGCACCCTTCTAGCATGGGCTGTCAGTACTGCCCTGCAGGTGTGCATGGTACGGTCCTCGATATTGCGGTTGACTTGAGCAACCTTATCTGCTCCGCTTGATTTCTTGGGTCCTCACCGAGCGGGCGTCCCTGTTTGGTCGTTCCCAGTCGGCTCCAACCACATCGGTCGGAGAAAGAGCTATAAGCAGAGGTTCGGTGTACTTCCGGTCGGAGAAGCGGGTCGAAGTCGGAAGCGAGCGTCGTCCCCTCCTTGGCCAGGCCTTCCGGTCAAAGACTGGATTGCTCTTCCGGTTTGTCGTTAGGTATCTGGGCCAGCCCAAGAGTTACGTGTCGTTCGCAACGTCATCCGCTGGGCCGAGCTTTTGCTGGGAAGCAGGTCCATTAGGGACCCTGAGTTTATGAACCCGATAGGTGCCCCGAGCCCCTGGGCGATTCGGATAGAATCGTCTAGGGGATTTTTTGTTTTGTTAGTGGGTGCGCGCGAACGCATCCGGTAGGTGTAGCCCCCGGACGATTTGGGTAGAATCATCTAGGGGTTCTTCGACTTGCCAGCCGGTGCGCGCGAGTGCACCCGATGGGTGTTGTAGGGGACCATGACGCCTAAGAGGGGGTGAATTAGGCAACTTAAAATTCTAACTCTAAACTATGGCCTCTTTCTCTAACCCTAGCAAAACCTATGCAATAGATAAACTATCTAAATGTGCAACTATGGTTTTGCTAGTGTGTTGCTATCTATACCGCAAAAGGAGTAATACAATCAATGTAAATACGGAAGCTAAAGAGCAAGGTAGAGAGATATGCAAACTCCCGTCGACGACTCCAGTATTTTTACCGAGGTATCGAGAAGCGCGCAAGCATCCCCCTAGTCCTCATTGGAGCCCCTCACAAGGAATCCCTCGCAAGAGCCAAGCTCTCGGTCGGGTAACTCTGTGGATAGCCTCGGGCCTTCTCCACGCGCAAGTGGGTCTCCGACGTGCCTTCCGGCAAGCCTCTCCTGGATGCTCCCCACCGTCTTCACTATCAAGCTTCCGGCCAAAACGCCGCGGGCCTTGTTCCCTCCGGTACACGGTGGCGGCCACACCACAAACACGTTTGGTGTGATCTCGCAAGACTACAAGCCCCTCCGATGTACAACAATGGTGCGCACAAGCACCGAGTGGTAAGAGGTATGCAAACCTCACTAAACACTAGGCCTAAACCTAGAGCAAGCGCATAAGCAGTGGTCTAATCAACCTAAGCACTTTGCAAAGCACCTACACTAATCACCTAATGAATCACTAAGCACTATGCAAGTGGAGATCACTAAAATGGTGTATCAACACCCTTGATATGTTTCCTTAGCTCCACACTCTTCAAATGGCCGGTTGGGGGTCTATTTATAAGCCCCACTGAGAAAGTAGCCGTTGGGGACGAAATCCCGCTTTTCTGCTACTGACCGGACACTGATCACGTCCTGACCGGACACGTCCGATCGTCCCGACCGTTAGAGCGACGATCAACTGATTGGACGCTGCCAGCATCCGATCATATGCCATCGGACATGTGCGGTCGCAATTTCGCAGCACTGGAACCTTTCTGTACTTGATCAGATGCTGTAGTTCTATGTCCGGTCGATTTGCCACCAGTGTCCGGTCCATCATCCGGTCACTGCTGTTGACGCCTGTTGTAGTCAAGTCACTAATCGGAGCATCCGGTCAATCGCCTTCCAGCGTCCGGTCACCTCTGTGAGCTCGTATTTTCACGATCTTGCGTCCAGCTTGGTTCCTATCTTCATGCTTGGACTTTGCTTGATATCTTGGGTCTTCTCTTATGCTCCTAGGGTCTTGCTTATGGTGTTGATCATCGGATCATCACGTCGCCTTTGTCCAAGTCACGTCTTGCACCCTATTGAACTATAAAACAATCACTTGCAAATTCATTAGTCCAACTTGGTTATGTTGGTCATCAAACACCAAAATCCAAAGTAAATGGGCCTAGGGTCCATTTTCCTTATAGGTGTAGCCCCTGAGCCTACGTCCGACTGGTGAGTCGGTTGGAGGCTAAGTATCTTAGCACTCTTTCCTGGGGCCACAGATTCATGTGTTTCTGCCGTTCGGGGCATTCGTCCGTGTTTGTCCTGCCCTTGACCTATGTGGTCGGTTGATTTCTTGAGTCAGTGTCGGGCGACCTGAGCCCCGAGGCCCCGTTGGGTTCGGTAGGGGTTGGTTGAGTTCCATGCGTTACCCCGTCCGCAGTTTCTACAACCAGAGGGGCTGAGCTAACGTCGCTTGCCTTGATGGCTCGAGTGACACGCTCGGTGAGCTCACTAACGCGCTAGATGACCCTACCTGCTTCTGAGCAGATCGGGCGAGGGCCGCTGGGGCTCATCTGTGTTTTTCTCCCCTGGCTTTGTTTAACGTGAGGCAACCTTGAGCCTTTCACGGGCTAGCCTTCGAACCCCGGTCAGTCGTCGCTCATGTTGAATGAGGCAACTACCACTTCGTGACCCAACACGAAGCGTTGTGATGCATTAATTTGCATATGCAATGCTTTGGATGTATGGGATGAATGAATGTGTGAATGCGTGCATGAGAAAGGATGAATGAATGATCATGCGTCAGAAAATAAAGGAAGATGGTTTGGTAAAGTTACCTTGATGACTCGAGTGACGGGTTTGAGGAGCTCTTATCGGATATGTCCAAATGGGATCCATGTCCATCATTCATGACAGAGTTGGCATAGCCCATATGGGACATCCCTCTGCTCCTTACCTGTCTCTTGGCATTCGCCTGAGCTGTTCGATCAACTCAGGAAGCCCGTTGGTCTCTCTTTCGATGGAGATCCCATTGTTGGGCCCTTGCAAGTCCTGCCTGGTAAGGCAGAGGGTCGTTTGCGTGTAGTTGTGGCTTGTTTCCTGCACTCGACATGAGGTAGTGGTGGGCCATGCCCAAGCCACGTCCTGTCTAACCAAGCGTCGTTTCATTAGGCAGGGCGCATCCCATCAGTCAGGATGCGTCCCACCACATGCCTATCCACATTAAATAGGGGAAGGGAGAGGTTTTTTTGCCCCAATCCTTCGCCTTTCTCCAACTGCTGCGTCTCCTCCTTAAATAGGGGAAGGGAGAAGGTTTTCGTCCCATTCCTTCGCCTATTCTCCAACTGTTGCCTCTCCTCCTTCTTCCTTTTTGCCAAGCGCATTCGTGCGCTGCGATGGTTCCTAGGAGAAAGAGGGTAAAGCGGGGGAGGGGAGAACTCATAGATTCGTTTGTGAATCCGAAGCACAATGTCAAACTAGAGGCCATCCAATGTAGATGAGGCGGTGCTAGCCACCTTCACCGAGAAGGGGCTGCTTTCGCTAAAGGGGGTGGCACACTAGATTGCTCCTATACAGGGGCGGCTGTTCTATGACCTCAGGCCGATGAGGTTGTCTCCTTCCTCATCTTCCACGAGCGTGGGCTAGGATATCCTATGCACAGGTTCCTACGCGGGCTCCTAAATGAGTGGGGCTTGTAGCTGCAGCACCTCAATCCGACTGGGGTGCTGCACGTCGCCAGTTTCATGACCGTCTACGAGGCCTTCCTCGGGATGGAGACGCACGTGGAGTTCTTTTGGTGGATCTTCACTAGGCAAGTCTTGTCAGAGGGGAAGCCACCTAGGACCTTGCCGGTTGGGGGCTTCATGTTGCAGAAGAAGCCGAGGCCACCAGGCTCCTACCCTGTGTACTCCCCCTACGACTCCAATTGGGGGTGGCATGGGGAGTGGTTCTATATCAGGAATCTAGTGGAGGCGCCATTCCTGCCGTTCACCGGAAGGGGGCCAGAGAGGTGGGAGAGCTAGTCATGGGGGCCCTCTAGTCGGTAGAACAAGCTGGAGGTCATCGAGGCGGAGCTCCAAAAGCTAGTGTAGCACAGCCTTGATGGGCTACGGGTGTTCCACACCTTCTTCCAGCATTGAGTCACCCCACTGGCGGAGAGGAGGTGGCCGATGTGGAACTACTTGGGCCCAATAGATCCTGACCGCACGTCGCCAGAGGAGTTGGCAAAGGATGAGGTCTAGAGTCGACTCAACCGAGTGCTACAACTGAGGGCCCAAGAGTCCCTCAAAGGAAAGCCTAGACCCCTCCACGTCATGAAGCTATCCACTCTAGTATGCTCCCCTCTCCTTATTCCGTGTCTTTTTCCCTTTTGCTCTCCTATTTTTTGACTTTGAGTCATCCATTTCATAGGGACTCACCGGTTACAAGTCCCGCCACATCTTCCTAGGGGGCCGAAGGGTGTAGCTCGGCAAGCTGCCCAGAAGGAGGCGGCGAACGCCAAGAAGAAGAGAGCAGAGAAGGCTCGGAGGAGGCATGAGAAGGAGATCGCCCCTTGGGTGCGGGCCGGTGAAAACTGGAGCGACGTAGTGGTGGAGCTTGAGTCAGAGGAGCCCACGGAGATGGGTGGTGACACGAGCACCTCAAAGGAAGATGGAGACTGTGGCATCGTTGCGACCTTGGTGGAGTGTTGTGCGCCTGTGGCCGTGTCCGCCGGTGGTGGGTGGGATGCGGAGAGGTGCGGCAACATTCCTGTGTCAAGGAAGTGCACCGCAAGCTCAGACACCGTTGTCGAGCGAGAGGTGAAGCGGGAGCGATCGCCGCGCCCTTTGGAGGCATCGTTGGCTTCACCCCCCATTGCTCTAAGCATGGCGGGGCACACTGGCCGATCGAAGGAGCATGCTTGCACCCCCCACATCTTTAGGGTTGGTGCGTGCGCACGACCCACAACAGGGAGATGCCTCGTCAGTTGCCTCGGCAAGTGCCCCACGAGTCGATGGTCGCGGCGACTCACGGGCCTATCAGGAATCAGCCGGGTCGACTCCTCCCTCGGTCGATGTGAGGGGGTACAGGTTGGGGCTTCAGGGCCCTACCCCTTTCATCTAGGTATGTACTTATGTTTCTTTTTATCTCACAGTTGAGTTCTTTGAGTGTGACTGACCTGTACTTTTTTGACAGCGACCAGGGATTGATGGGATTGAGCATCCCGTGCGGGAGGAGTGGAGACCCAATTTGTAGCGAGTTGCGATGAGCAGTGGGGAAAGCAGGCTGGCGACGGTGCGACCTTCCCTTCTAGGGGTTGCGCCCTCCTGGCCGGTCGTGAGCACGACGGTAGTGGTAGCGGTGGTGATCCCCATGGCGACGGTGAAGGCTGGGTCAGAGGTGACCCTCATGATCCCTCCCGTACCAGTTGCAGTGGAAGAGAGGAGGGAGACTAGGCTCCCTGCCTCGCCCAGCAGAGGGACGCATAGCTCGCCCCCCTGGTCGGAGCTAGAGGTGTCAGGAGGTGATCCAACTAGGTAGGAGGTAGAACATCTGCTAGCAAGCCATGGGGTCGAGGTAGTGGAGATCCCCTGCTCCGATGAGGCGGGTGCTAGGGTGGAGCAGTCGTCTATCCCGCCATCGCAGGAGCTGGCGGTGATCCAGTCGTCGCACGATGTTGTGGCAGCTGGATCTTCCAGCGGGTTAGGGGCGACCCACGAGCTGGTGTGGCCCTACTCCAATGACCCAAGGAAGGCTCAGTTCATCCTGTGCGATGGGAAGGAGGTGGCACTCTGGCACTTCCTGGAGGAAAGAGGACTATCGATGGAGTCTGATCTCGCCCAAACCAAGGTGGCGCTCAAGGAGGCCTTGGAGCGGGTTGAATTCATCCATCAGGCGGTCTCAGTTGACCTGCCACATGCCACCGAGGTAAGCCTTTTGTGTTTTTAGTGTTCGTCGTCAACTCCTTGGTCTTCCACTGGTTGTCCCAGCGTGTTTGCTTCTTGCTTTACAGGAGTTAGAGGCGACGTTGATCTACAAGTCTCGTTTCCTTTGGGAGGACCACGGTCGTATGGAGCAGGAAGCCATGATGTCATGGCGGGTCGACGAGCTTGAGCGCCAGCTAGAGTCCGCCCACCGCAAATCCCAAGACCAGGCGACTGAAGCAACGGGAGCACGGGCGACGAGACTACTCATGGTGAAATGAGCGACCACTGCCGAGTGGGGACTCACGACAGCGAAGGTCCACCAAACGGAGACCGAGGCGGTAGTCTAGAAGTCCTTGGAGGCCCTAGAGTCAGAGCAGAAGGCCTGGTCGAAGGCTGATCGAGAAGTGCTCGCGCTCCGGGGGCGGGTGCTTGGGATGGAGGAGTCGAACGCTTGGCTGCTTGAGAAGGTGACCTGGCAGGAGGAAGGACTCTCCATTCTTGAGAACACATGCATTGGTATGTACCTATTATGCCTATGGTTGATGCCTTAGTTTTTCCTTTCCTTTGCTTCTGAACTTGTCGTCCTTTTCTAGAACTAGGCGAAAAACTTGGTTCTCTGGAGTGGGAGCTGGAGATGACCAAGGCGGTGATCGGTCAGAGCGCGGAGGCACTAGCCAAGTCCCTCGAAGAGCGACGTGCTCTCAAGGGGGAGCTCAACCAAATCTGCAACATCACCCAGGTGGTCATTTCTGAGGTGTTCAGGTCAGCGCTGAGCACTAGCATGCCCGCCATCCAGTTGGCAGAGGTCCCCAATGAGGTTTGAGCGCTCATCTCCGATGGGATGTTCTACGGAACGTCAGGGGTGCTGACCTCAGTGGCGACGCACCACCTGGACCTGGACTTTACTACCATTTGTAGAGGGTAGGCTGATGGCTGGAGCGCGGATGCCATCCATGCGCTCGGGGAGAGCTTGGTGCCATGCACACAGATGGTTGTCGAGCAAGTCTCCGCACAGTGGGTGATGGAGGCTCACCAGTGCGAGCATGGATGAAGGCGTGCATCAAGAAGACGTTATCCAGCCTACGGATGGAGTGGAGGCTAGGTCAGAAGCGAGTGCCATCCTGCCTCCAACCAAGCTGAACATCGCCTGGTCAGAGAGTGAGCCGCCCTTAGTCTTTGTCGGTCGCATCGTCAGCCGATGCCGCTGGGCGGCCACAGTAGAATTTAGAGTAGAAGTAGTTAGTATATGTAAAAGTTAAGTTTGTGGGGAAACCCCCATGTGAAAATTGTGTGTATTTCATGAATGCATCAGTTTTGTTTTGTGATGGAATCATTTATAAGGGGAAGCATGTCCCATCCATTCTTTGTTTTTATCCTAGCATAGCTTTGTTTTTATCCTTTCTTTTTTCATCTGCCTGTTTGACCCATAGGCTGCAACTTTAAGAACCCAGGCATGGCCCGCGAGGCTTAGCTGCTCGTAATCGTAGGTCATGGCAGGGTGTGATTGGTCGGAAGTTTAAAACAAAGTTACTGAAAGCATCTAGGCCCCTAGTTGGGTTTTGGTAATTAATGACAATACGTGATTACTGTGACTAACATGTGTTTTGCAGAGGCACTTAAGTTAGGTCACGGTAATGGAGATCGATTGGGAAATCAAGGTGGTCATGCCCCTACGATGGAAATCATTTTGGTTTTCAAAGGATGGACGACAAGGTTAAGGATGGACTAGTTCTAAGTGTCGATTGGAGTTGGAGAGACACTTAGAGTAGTTTAGGACTTTGTTTTCCTTTGGCCGTACTATTAAGGGGGGTATGGATGAGTAGCTTGACCTAGGTGAGTCTAGTGAGTTAGGTGTGGTGCACACTTGTTAAAACTAGCACTAGGTAGCTCCAAAATAGCCCTTAGATCCAATGGAGCAAACTTCATTCACATATGATCGAGAGTTGGAAGTGAATGGATGGTCAAATACTGACCGGACGCTGGTTTTGGGTTGATCGAACGCTAGCACAGAGTCTGGTCAGTTCATTTGACCAAGGTGAAATCATCTGGCGCGACCGGACGCTGAGAGGTGAAGTGACCAGACGCTGAGAGCCTGCGTCCGGTCGACTCTAGTAAGGTTCTAGAGAGGAAAATTCGTGACCGGACGTGTCCGATCAGTGCTGACCGGACGCTGGCCTGCGTCCAGTCACACTGTAAACGCTAGAGATCAGGGAGTACTGACCGGAACATCCGGTCAACATGATCGGAGCGTCCGGTCACCCCGCAGAGGCACATAATGGTTTGTTTTTTAGCCCATATTATAAATACCACCTCCACTCATGTGTGGGGGTACTTTTGCTCATTCCAACAGCTGAGAAACACCTTAAAGAGTGCCAAGAAGAGCAAGGTCCTAGTAAGGTGATTGAGATTTGAGAATCCCAAACAGAGCCCTCATTAGTGAGATCAAGAGTAGCAAAGTGTGCATCCACCCTTCTCATTAGGCTTGTCGTGGTCAAGTGAGAGTTTGTGCTTGTTACTTTTGGTGATCACCGTCACCTAGATGGCTTGGTGGTGATTGGGAGCTTGGTGATCATCCGGAGAGCTTATGGATGATCCAACTCAAGTTGTGAGCAGTTGTGGGTGATTCACCGCGATGGAGTGTCGAAGAATCAACCCGTAGAGAGCACTTGATCCTTGCGCGGATCAAGGGGGAGCTACACCCTTATGCGGGTGCTCCAACAAGGACTAGTGGGGAGTGGCAACTCTCTAATACCTCGGCTAAAACATCGCCGCGTTCCTCCTTCTCTATTTACTTTAAGCATTTACTTTGAGCATTTACTTTGAGCAATTCAATACTTGTCTTTACATTCATAGAATTGCCATGCTAGAGTAGGATTAGAACTTAGGTTGCAAGTCTTTTGTGCGGTAGAACATTTAGAAACTACTTTCTAGGCACAAGGGGTTAATTAGGCTAACCGTAGGATTTAATTATTGCAAAGAAATTTAGAATTAGCCCAATTCACCCATCCCTCTTGGGCATCTTGATCCTTTCAATTGGTATCGGAGCCTCATGCTCACATTTTTAGGCTTAACCACATAGTGAAAGATGTCTCACAGGGATGGACCTCCTCCTATCTTTGAGAGGGGACGATTTTCCATATTGGAAAATTCATATGGAGGCGTATATGGAAGCTCTAGATGTTGAAATACTTAGAGCCGTCTCACAAGGTTTCCCAAAACCTCGGGATGCCGCACACCCACAAGGCGATGAGTTGAACTATGAAAAGTGGAATGCAAAGGCTAGAAACACCATATTTAGAGGCCTTTGTAAAGATGTGTTCAACCGGGTGAGGAACCACAAAGACACCCATGCACTATGGTTGGACGTTTATGCGCTCCATGAAGGGAACAAAGAGTGAGCATGAGGAACGCTATCATCTTGTCATGAAAAAGCTCAACTCTTTTAAAATGCTTCCTAAAGAATGTGCTAATGAAATGTATTCATGTTTGAATGTTCTTGTAGAGGAAGTCAATGGGCTTGGGCTTACTTAAATGCAACCATCCGATGTTGTAAGAAAGATTTTGAGTGTCCTCCCTATTGACAAATATGGACATATTGTAACCATGCTACATCAAGGTGATCTTTCCACCGCTACATTGACACAAATATTAGGATAGATCAATGCTCATGAGATGTACATGCACATCACACCTCAAGATGGCTCATCCTCTACAAAGAAGAAAGAAAAAGACTTAGCATTCAAGGCTAGCCAAGAGAAGGGCAAAGCAAGACTTGAGTATGAGAGCTCAAGTGATGATGAAGTTGATGATGAAAGTCTTGCTCTCATGGTGAAGAAAACCGCCAAGATGCTAAAGAAGCTCAACAAGAGTGGCATCAAGTTTGATAGCAAGAAGAAGAAGTTCTTCACTAGCTCTAGAAGGAAGCCAATCTCCAAGATGGATTGCTACAATTGTGGAGAACTTGGTCATCTAGCTCACCAATGCACAAAGCCCAAGAAAGACAAGTTCAAGAACAAGAACAAGGGCAAGAAAGATGACTCAAGCAATGAAGATGAAGATGAGAAGAAAAAGAACAAGCCATACAAGAAGAGAAATGGCAAGAAGGACTTCCACAAGAAGAAGAAGAGTGGAAAGACTTATATCATCGGTGATTGGCTCACAGACATTGATTCATCTAGTGGATCATCCGATGATGATAGTGATAATGAGAAGGTGGCCGCCATTGTTATTGACTCATCATCTTCACCGCCACCACCAACATCATCCTCTACACACCTATGCCTTATGGCCAATGGTGAACGCAAGGTATCAAATGGTGATGATAGTAGTGATGATGAACATGCTAGTAATAATGATAGCGATAGTGATGATGATGATGAATATGAGTCACCTACTTATGATGATCTTGCTAGATTGCTAAAACAATACACTAAGATCATTATAAAGACTAGAGCTAAGAATGAAAAGCTAGAGGCTAAAAATGATTCACTTTTAGCAAAATGTGACATAGCGGAAAAGGCTAGTGTTGAGCTTAGAGAAGCAAATGATGCTATGTCATCCAAACTCAAGGAGCTCAAATCTTCTAAGAAAGAGCTTAAAGATAAACATGATAAACTTGAGTGGGTGCACAAAGAGCTCATCACTAGCCATGACAAGCTAAAAGATGAATATACTACTCTCAAGATTAATCATGATAATCTTGTCATAGCTCAAGAATTTCTATCCAATGAGCCACATGATGCTACTAACCATGTTGTTAAGATTGATATAGCTACATCATATGATGACTTGATCATTGAGAGCATTGAGCAAGGTTCTATTAGCAAGGGCAAGCAAGTGGTTGAGGTCGATAATTATGATGAGTTTGTCAAGCTCAAGAATGACAATGCAAAGCTCAAGAAAGATCTTGAAGAGATCAAAAGCCACAACACCATTGTGCTAGAAACTCTTGATCATGATGGTGACTTGATGCTTGAGAATGAGAAGCTCAAAGAAGAAAACAAGAAGCTCAAGCAAGAGAAAAACAATGATGCTCTTAAGGAAGAAAACAAGAAGCTCAAGTTAGAGAAAGAGCATCTCAAGATTGGATTGAGCAAGTTCACAAGAGGCAAGTATCTTCAAAGTGAGCTTCTAATGAACACCATCACGAAGATGGATAGAAGTGGTATTGGGTACATGGCAAAACAAGAGAAGAAGAAGGCTCAAGCTCAACAACAATAATCAAAGCCAAAGCCAAAGCCAAAGAGATGCTTTGAGTGTGGACAAGAAGGCCACTTTGCTCATGAGTGCCAAACTCCATCACCACAACCCTTGCCCAAGCATGCTAAACCATTTGCCTTCAATGCTCACTACATGCTTAGAAAGGATTCTAGTGGAAAGATGAAAGTGATGTTCTTAGGACCTCCAAATAAGAATAGGCCTAAGAAAATTTGGGTTGCAAAGTCACTTGTTGAGAAGGTGAAGGGCCCTCAATAAGTTTAGGTTCCTAAAGCTTGATCTCTTGTATGTAGGTGAACTACAAGACCAGTGGAAGTCATTGGGTTATTGATAGTGGTTGCACACAACATATGACCGGTGATCCTCGTATGTTCACCTCACTATATGAAGAAGTAGATGGACAAGAAAGAATCACATTTGGGGATAATTCAAAGGGCAAGGTTAAAGGATTGGGCAAAGTGGCAATATCAAATGATCATTTAATCTCAAATGTGCTATATGTTGCTTCATTGAGTTTCAACTTGCTATCTGTTGGACAATTGTGTGATCTTGGCTTCCAATGCTTGTTTATCGAGAAGGAAGTTGTTGTATCTAAGAAGGATGATGATCAAGTGATATTCAAAGGATTTAGATACAACAACCTATATCTAGTGGACTTCACCTCCGAAGATGCAAACTTGAAGACTTGCCTATTTACCAAAACAACACTTGGGTGGCTATGGCATAGAAGACTTGCTCATGTTGGGATGAGCTCACTCAAGAAGCTAATGAAGAATGATTTGGTGAGAGGGTTGAAGGATGTGAAGTTTGAGAAGGACAAGCTTTGTAGTGCATGTCAAGCCGGCAAGCAAGTTGCAAATACTCATCCAACCAAAGCTTTCATGTCAACCACAAGAGTACTAGAACTCCTTCACATGGATTTATTTGGACCAACAACATACAAGAGTTTGGGAGGAAATCTTTGTTGTCTTGTGATTGTTGATGACTATTCAAGGTATACATGGGTATTCTTCCTTCATGACAAATCCAAAGTTGCATCTTGCTTCAAGAAGTTTGCCAAGAGAGCACAAAATGAATTTGAAGTGAAGCTCAAAAAGATTAGAAGTGATAATGGGAAAGAATGTGACAACACAAACATAGAAGCCTATTGTGATGAAGTTGGAATCAAACATGAGGTCTCCACAACATATACTCCTCAACAAAATGGTGTAGTTGAGATGAAGAACCGGACATTGATCACTCTTGCAAGAACAATGCTTGATGAGTACAACACCCCCGAAGCTCTATGGGCGAAAGCAATCAACACCGCATGCTATGCATCCAACCGCCTACTTCCTTCAAAAGTTCCTTGGCAAGACACCTTATGAGTTGCTGAAGAGTCGAGATGGCGACTAGAGGGGGGTGAATAGTCTTTTCTAAAATTAATCACGTCGGCTAACCGATACAAGTGCAGAATTAAAACTATCGGTCTAGCCAAGACTATACCCCACTATTTATATTCACTAGCACCTTGCAAAGATAACAATTATGCAACTAAGGTGCCGGGCTAGCTAGAGCTCTCCTAAACAATTCTAGGAGCAAGGTCACACAAACCTATGCCACTAGTACTTTAAACAACAAGGGAGCTCCTACACATGCTAGTAAGCAAAAGCACAAAGCTAACTAAGCTCACTAGCAATGCTCAATAACAATGCAACCAATGCCTAATTAGAGAGCGCAAATACTTAGTTACACAAACTAAGCAATGTGACTAACAAGGTTACTAAAACCAAATTAGCCACGCAAGGGAGCTACTTCTATGCTACACAAGCAAGAAGGTAATTAGCAAGCTACACAAGCTATCTAATTACAAGAGCAACTACACAAGCTTAATATGTATAAAAGTAATTGCAAGCTTGTGTAATGGGGATGCAAACCAACAGGAAGAACAAGGTTGACACGATGATTTTTCTCCCGAGGTTCACGTGTTTGCCAACACGCTAGTCCCCGTTGTGTCGACCGCTCACTTGGTGGTTCGGTGGCTAATTAGCATCACCCGCTAAGCCCGCACGTCGGGCGCCGCAAGAACCTACCCCTTGAGTGAGGGTAGCTCAATGACACGCTTTACTAGAGTTGCTCTTCGCGGCTCCCGCGGGGCGAGCACAATGCCCCTCACAAGCACTTCTCCAGAGCACCGCACAAGCTTCTTGCGCGCTTCGACGGAGACCACCACCAAGCCGTCTAGAAGGTGGCAACCTCCAAGAGTAACAAGCACCACCGGCTTGCAACTCGATCACCTAGTGCCACTCGATGCAATCTCATGATGCAATCGCACTAGAATCGCTCACTCACACAATCGAATGATCACTATCAAGTATATGTGTGATGGAGGGCTTCCAAGCACTCACAAGCATGGACACTAAGTCCCTTGAGGTGCTCAGCTCCAGCCATGGCCGAAGGCCACTTCTATTTATAGCCCCAAGGGCTAAACTAGCCGTTACCCCTTCACTGGGCAACGGTCGGGCTGACCGGACGCTCTGGTCGTGTTGACCGGACACTGGACCTCAGCGCCCGGTCACTCGTAGACGACCACGTGTCCCGATTCCAACGGTCACTTGACCTGACCGGACGCTCCAGCTTCAACTGACCGGACGCTGAACCCCCAGCGTCCGGTCGTTTCCAGTAAGCTCCCGAGCATGACCGGACGCGTCCGGTCGAACGCGATCGGACGCAGCTAGCGTCCGGTCACACTCCAGCTATTACGTCACCATACGTCAGCCTGACCGGACGCAGCCTTCCAGCGTCCGGTGCATTCAGATCCAGCGTCCGATCAGTTGACCGACACCGGCATCTTCGCGACCAACTCGTTTTCACTTCTAACTTCTTCACCCTTGCACCAATATGCTAACCACCAGATTTTGCATTCGGCGCAATAGAAAATAGACATTCCATTTTCCCGAAAGCGCCGAATCCCGCCGACCCAAACCCATCTCAACCCTGCAAACACCACCTCCTTTGTAAATGTGCCAACACCACCAAGTGTACATCACCATGTGTATGTGTGTTAGCATTTTCACAATTATTTCCCAAAGGATGTTAGCCACTCAACTTGCCACGCCACTCGATCCTAGCGACAATGCAAAGTTAGATCACTCGAGTGGCACTAGATGACCGATATGCAAACAAGTTTTCCCCTCTTGATAGTACGGCCATCTATCCTAAACCCGGTCATAAACTTCTCTACACACCTATGACCGGTGAAATGAAATGCCGTAGGTTATACCTTTGCCTTGCGCATTCCAATCCATCTCCTTCAATGTCAATGCAACACATGCACCAACACGATCAACAATGATATGATCCACTTCATATCATCACATGATCATATTAGTTCATTGATCTTGACTCTACTTGCTCTTCGCCGTTGCCATCGTCCATCGGCGCCAAGTCTTGCTCAAGCTTCACCGCCACGCAGTCCATCACTCCAAAGCCTTCGACTTGCCCTTCACGCTTGCAACCGGTCCATCAAGCCAAGTCTTGTCTTGATCTTCTTCACCTTGATCACATGACTCAATGTCATGTCTCATGTGCATTTAAGCTCCTTCATCATCACATGTGTGAGCTTTGCAACATCTCCAAGCCATTTTCACCTCCATGGCATATGTTGCTCACACACATGTACCTATGGACTAATCACCTGTGTATCTCACATAAACACAATTAGTCCACCTAAGTTGTCACTCAATTACCAAAACCAAACAAGGACCTTTCAGTTGCTCAATGGGAAGAAGCCGGGCGTCTCCTTCTTAGGGTGTTTGGTTGCAAATGCTACATCTACAAGAAGCGGCAACACCTAGGGAAGTTCCAAAGACGTTGTGATATTGGTTTTCTTGTTGGTTACTCATCAAAGTCCAAAGCATATAGAGTATTTAATCATGCCACCAGCTTAGTTGAAGAAACATATGATGTGGAATTTGATGAATCTAACGGCTCCCAAGGAGCACATGAGAATCTTGATGATGTAGGTGATGAACCGTTGAGAGAGGCTATGAAGAACATTCCGGTTAGAGACATCAAGCCTAAAGATGATGAAGATGATGTACAAGTGATTGATCCACCCTCTTCATCAAGTGTACCACAAGATGGTGAAAAAGATGAGAGAGTAGAAAATAAAGACACTCATGTCTCCCATAAGCAAATGGTGGTACAAGCACAAGATGTTGATGCTCCATAACCTCCTCCTAAAGTGGTCAATAGAAGAAATACATCTCTACTACAAGATCATCCACAAGATCTCATCATAGGGAGTCCGTCAAAGGGTGTAATGACTCGTTTATAAAAACTTGCTTTATTTATCGCTCATCACTCTTTTGTCTCTTGTTTTGAGCCTACTAAGGTTGAAGAAGCTCTTCAAGATCCGGATTGGATAAATGCCATGCATGAAGAGTTGAACAACTTCACCCGCAATGAAGTGTGGACTCTTGAAGAGCGGCCAAAAGGTGCAAGAGTCATTGGAACAAAGTGGGTGTTCCGAAACAAGCAAGATGATCAAGGTGTTGTTGTGAGGAACAAGGCAAGACTAATTGCAAAGGGGTTCTCTCAAGTTGAAGGTTTGGATTTTGGAGAGACCATTACACCGGTTGCAAGATTAGAAGTAATTCATATCCTCCTTGCATATGCATCACATCATGAAATGAAATTATATCAAATGGATGTGAAAAGTGTATTTTTAAATGGCTTTATTAATGAACTAGTCTATGTTGATCAACCTCCTGGGTTTGAAGACCCTAGATATCCTAATCATGTTTATAGGTTATCCAAGGCATTATATGGGCTTAAGTAAGCCCCAAGAGCTTGGTATGAGTGCTTTCGGGACTTCCTCATTGAGAAGGGCTTCACTATTAGGAAGGTCGATACCACACTATTCACCAAGAAGCTTGATGGGCAAATCTTCATTTGTCAAGTGTATGTTGATGATATCATCTTTAGGATCATCAAATGAAGATTCTTGCAAAGAGTTTGGTGAAGATTCTTGTAGATCGGTACCAATATACTTCTCCTCCACTCATAAGGCATCCTGTTCGATCGAAAAATATGGTTGAACAGCTTGGTTAGCCATACTATAGCTATGTCCCCGAGGCATCTCCACACCTCGATTGGGATACCATACGGTCCCATCGCCTTACCTCCTTTCATCATTTTCAACGCCTCTCTGACATCATATTCTTGGATTCTCCATACAAAGTGCCTATTGGTGTTATCAAAAGAGTCATCCAACTAAAAGGTTGTGTCCGTATTCTCACCATTGAATAATTTATCAAAATACTCTTGCCATCGATGTCGGATCTCATCCTCCTTCACCAAGAGATGCTCCCTTTCATCCTTAATGCACTTAACTTGGTTGAAGTCCCTTGTCTTTCTCTCATGAACCCTAGCCATCCTATAAATGTCATTCTCTCCTTCTTTCGTACTCAAACGTTGGTAAAAATCCTCGTACGCTCTACCCTTTACCACACTTACAGCTCGCTTTGCAGTCTTCTTTGCCACCTTGTACTTCTCTATGTTGTCCACACTCCTGTCATGGTACAAGCGTCTATAGCACTCTTTCTTCTCCTTAATAGCCCTTTGGACTTCTTCGTTCCACCACCAAGTATCTTTAGCCTCGCCTCCGCTTCCTTTGGTTACTCCACACACCTCTAAGGCCACCTTCCGAATGTTGGTTGCCATCTTCTCCCACATGTTGTTTATGCCCGCTTCTTCCTTCCAAGAGCCCTCTTTGATAACCCTTTCCCTGAATACCTCTAACGTCTCCCCTTTCAGTTTCCACCACTTTGTTCTTTCAATCTTAGCTTGTTTATCCCTACGGGCACACACCTAAAAATGAAAGTCAGCCACCAAAAGCTTATGTTGAGAAACAACACACTCTCCTGGTATCACCTTGCAACCTAAGCATGCTCGTTTGTCCTTTCTTCTTGTGAGGACAAAGTCAATCTGGCTAGAGTGTTGTCCGCTACTGAAGGTCACTAGATGAGATTCTCTCTTTCTAAAGAAAGTGTTGGCTATCATCAGGTCAAAAGCTACCGCGAAGTCTAGAACTTCCTCTCCCTCCTGATTCCTACTACCATACCCAAAACCTCCATGAACTACCTCGAAACCTGCGTTTATAGTACCTACATGCCCATTAAGATCTCCTCCTATAAAAAGCTTCTCACTACTGAGTACAGCTCTAATCAGGCCATCTAAGTCTTCCCAGAACTGTCTCTTAGCACTCTCGTCGAGGCCTACTTGGGGGGACAAATTCACTAATTACGTTCAAGACCATATCACCAATGACAAGCTTGACTAAGATAATCCTATCTCCTTGCCTTCTCACTCCCACCACACTATTCTTTAGGCTCTTATCAATCAAAACTTCTACTCCATTTCTACTCGCAACTGTCCCTGTGTACCAAAGCTTGAAACCTGTATTGTCCACCTCCTTCGTCTTCTAACCCTTCCATTTAGTCTCTTGAAAGCATAATATATTTACACACCTCCTAGTCGCGGTATCAACTAATTCTCTTAACTTACCTGTAAGCGACCCTACATTCCAACTGTCTAAACAGATCCTAGTTGGTTCGACTAGCTTCCTTACCCTTCGCACCCGTCGAATCAGATGTGAAGACCCTTGCTCATTTTTCACTACACTCGGGCGCCAATGTAGCGCGCCACTAAGGATGCGATGACCCGATCCTTGATCACTTGACACCGTACCCAGATCGCGACACGGCGCGTCACGGGGGTGACGACCCGACCCTTGCTCATTTAACACCATACCCCGGTTCCGATATGACGCGTCGCTAAAAGGGTACGTCCCAACGATTTTCTTTCAGGTTTCATCTCCATTAGAATGGCTAGATTTAACGTTGGCTCGCCACGCCTAACACAACCCTCCTCCTTTACCAGGGCTTAGGACCTGCTATGTTGAGACAACATAGACGGAGTTTAAGAATATTTACAATTCAACTAAAAAAATGTTTGAAGTGCAAAATCAACACGAGCAAGTAAACTACTGTCAACAATAACATGAACATAGTTAGCTTGGGCCATTGACGGATGCGGTAAACAATAATATAAGCTTAGAGCATGAGATTGTGAAACTAATCTGTCAAAACTGTTTGGCCAAATCTTCACATAAATATTTTTATAGATCAACATAAATCTTCAGTTGAGATTCATTTCAGAACTGGATCACAAATCACAACATTAAGAAAGGTTCTCTGGCAAAGAGTGCCTTAAGTCTAAGGAGCAAATAAATAGGCCAGCTTCCTCAAAAGGCAAAAAGGTTCTCTGGAGTAAATGGCACACATTTAATGAGGCAATAACTTCTAGGAAAATGTATCTTCCAAGGGCCAAGACCAATCAAGACTGAGTGGTAAGCTGATCTTACATGGAGATGTACTGCATCTTAGGACAGGAAATTTCTGTCCTGAATGAATATTAGTGCTCAAGAAATTTCAGTGAAATGAATTCACATATTTATCAGGTTTCTGGATAAATATATATGATTTTACTTTGGACAAAAAATAATGCTGATACATGTACAGAGATGCAAAAGGAAAAGTATAAATAGCATATAGCCATATACACATTAACAAACACACGAGGAATCTAACTATGATATAGCAACACTTATCCATGGCAGCTACTCCTAAATTTCAAGATACACTTCAGAGATCCAAACCAATAAGTCGAGCAATAAGCAGGTGCCATAACACCAAACGATATTTTTTGCCTTCAAGTGTCAGTAAAATAAAGATATGAACATACATCCTTAGAGTCATATGAAATTAAATTGAAACTAGTACAAATTGTTTTCCCAGGAAAAGGAAAACCAGTATACTTAGTAGCATCAGTTTTAACACATTACACTTTTCGAACCATTCAGTTTCACCTAAAATAGTAGCAATGCTTTCATCAACAATCACAGTGGGAAGTCAGACATGAACAACAGTGACAAACTTTTAGCAACTTGCCTTCTCATTGCACTCTATTCAGTTTTACATCTATACTCAGGTCAAATATGATACCAACTAGTAGTCAATCTGATAAGTGTTTCCAAACTTCATCAGTAAAGGAAACATCATATTTTGTTGAATTATAGCAAACAAAAGATAGAGCTGATAAATATATAGGCAAAAGCATGAAGCACCATGAATTCCATACAATAGAGTAAATTAGAGAACCACACTGAGGTAAGAAAAAATTGGTCAACTATACCATTATGCCCTTGATGTGCAACAATAAAGGGCGTACCTAGTGCAGAGAGCTCCCGCTCTGTGCGGGGTCTGGGGAAGGATGTCAGTGGCAAGCCTTACTCTCGCCTGTGCAATGCGAGGAGACCAGCGACTCGAACCCGGGACCTTCCGGTCACATGCGGTAAGACTCTACCGCTTGCACCTAGGCCCGCCCTTCCTTGATGTGCAACAATAAGCTTTTTAAAACAATGCCCTCTGTCGTCCTTGCAACCTGGGAGATAATGAAGGAGCATGGCACCCGAGTTTTTCAAAACATGGCAATAAGAAAATTTGACCCAACCCCACTGCTAGAGCAGATTAAAGAAGAAACAAATGACACAGTTCTTGGCAGGATGCAAAAAGTTCGCGCAAATTATACCTAACATTTAGCAGCTAGCATCTTTAGACCTGCATATTTCCATTTCTGTTTCGTTTCTGTAGAATTGAACTCAAATCTGAAAATTCGTTTTTGATATTAACATAACTGGCAACCTTCCAGCCTTTTCATTTCAAGGCAATGCAATCAAATTGGACTTGCTATTATCCTATCTAGCTCATGGTTCGTTCTTTCCATGTCATCAAAGGCTATTCCTTTCTCTGACATTTCCCTCTTCAGAGATGCTACCTTTGATTCATTTTCACATCTCGCATAGGTATCGACCATGATGCCATATATGCTACTGCTAGGTTCAACATTCTTGTGCAACATTTGCTGATACAGGCATTCCATATCATGAACTCTCCCTGCACTACCCAATGCATTAAGAAGTGGATGGTATGTTCTCAGTGTAGGTCTGATGCCATACTTGTGCATTTCTTGGAGAAGCTCCAATGCTCTATCAGTATCGCCCTTGTTGCAGCATGCTGACATTATAGTATTGTAGCTAACAACGTCAGGTCTCAGCCCTTGATTTGTTAAGTTGCAAATCAATTCTTCAGCTTCATCTATTTGTGAATTTTTGCAAAGACCTTTTAGCAGCAAATTATAGGTAAATATACTTGCAGATACTCCACTATTTTTCATCTTCTCAACCAGAAAGAAAGCCTGCTCAGTGTCACCTGACTCTATATAAGCATCAATGATTGAGTTGTACACCTGTGCATTTGGTACAACATCTTTGTGTATCATATCATCCAAGATAGCTACAGCTTCTGGGATTTTTCGTTTCTTGCAAAAAGCCTTGACAACCGAACCAAAAGAGATAACATTTGACTTTATCCCCTTGTCTTGCATATCAGACAAAACAGTGAAACACTTTTCGAGTTGCCCAGCCCTCCCATAAGCGTCAATCAGTGTATTGAAAGTTTCCACGCTCGGATCCACTCCACTCTTCTCCATCTCCATCACCAAATCCTCTGCTTCAGTGATCATTTCCAACTTACACAAACCATTTATGAGTGCATTGTCGGTGATGTGATCTGGCCTAATATGACGTGATTTCATCTGCTCAAAGATGGAGAAGGCCCCTTGGAGGTCACGAACCTGACAATAGCCATTTATTAGAGTGTTGTAGATCGCTGTTGTTGGCACCAGCCCTGTGTGTACCAACATCTCCAACACCTGTTCTGCCTTTGCGACCTTCCCATCCTTGCATAGACCATTCAGCAAGATACTGCAAGTGTATGCTCCAACCATGACACCCTTCTTCAAAGACTCTCCAAACAAAGAAAGCATGGTCCGTGAATCTCCAGTTCATGCGAGACCATCAAACAATATGCTATATGTGAAACCATCCGGCAACATGCTATATGATGCCATCTCATCCATCAAGACTCTTGTCTCATCCATCCTGCCAGCACGACACAGCCCTGATAGCAGCACATTGTAAGTGACTACATTTGGCTTCGGGCCCTCATGTAGCATTTGATCCCGCAGTCTGAAACCAGCCTCCAGGTCCCCACCCTTGACATGCCCATCAATCATCGTGTTGTAGGTGATCTGGTTAGGCGCGACTCCCCTGTCCACCATTTCATCGAACAGCTTGAGGGCGTCGCTGCCCTTCCCGGACCTCCACAGCCCTGCGATGACCACGTTGTACGAGAACGCGTCGGGAGGAGGGGCGCCTTCGCTACGGCCCATCCGCCGCAGCATGGCAAGTGCCTCGTCGAGGTCGCCAGCCGCAACGCAGGCCTGGACGACTTTGTTCCACGCGAAGGTGTCCGGGCGCGCACCGGCCGCCACGAGGAGGCCGAACGCGGCGCGCACATCGGCGTGGCGGCCTACGGATAGGAGGGACTCGAGGAGGAGGTTGCAGGACGATAGAGACGGCAGCGGCGAGCGCACCGCGCCGGCACAGGCGCCGTCGCCCGCGCTGGCGAGGAGGGAGAGCAGGCGGAGCGCGCCGTCGGGTTGGCAGAGACGCGCGGAGGCGACAACGAGGGCGGAGGCCGCGTCGCAGAGGAGGGAATGGGGGCGCGCCCGCGGGTCGTCCTGGGTGTCGGCTGTGGCAGAGAGGGCGTGGTAGAGGTCGGGGACGCTGACGGCGGGGGGATGGGAGGAGAGGAGGGATTTGGCGAGGTCGACGGCGCGGTGGAAGCGGCCGGCGGCGAGGAGGGAGGCGAGTTCACTGAGGGGAGCAGTAGAGGTGGAGGAGGAGAGGTGGAGGCGGCGAGGGAGGATTGCGAGCTGCCTCCGGTCCTGTACGGCTGCACCCATGGTTCGTCCGTATCATCACAGACGTTTTTCACAGTTTTACCATCTTTCGCTACTTTACCGTTATAAAATTGATGTGAAATACATTTTGGATAGTTTTAATTTGTGAAAAAAAGACGTCTCCTACCATTTCTATTCCCTGCTTGCTCAAAACGGATCGGCCCTCTCTCCCATTACTCCCTCTCCTCCATCCCCCGCGGCAGCTTTCGGCGACCGCCGGTCGCCCCCGCCGCAGCCGTCCGCGTCGGCGCTAGGAGCTTCCTCGACTTGGGCGTCACGGCCAGGCGAGGCAGACGACAGGAGCGGGCGCTTCTGCATGGGCATTCCGGCCGCTGGCTTGGCTTGACGCGCGGCGTTCCTGCCGGGAGGGAACGA
This sequence comes from Miscanthus floridulus, assembly GCF_019320115.1. Lineage (NCBI taxonomy): Eukaryota > Viridiplantae > Streptophyta > Magnoliopsida > Poales > Poaceae > Miscanthus > Miscanthus floridulus. The sequence goes on along the minus strand of NC_089592.1, from coordinate 54,096,241 downwards.
GGAGGAGGATGAGGACGTCCCCGTGCGCCAGCTCCCGTTCAGCCGAGTGACGGCAGAGGCCGTCGGCCGGAGGTGTCCAGTCCACCCGCCAGCCCTGGCGGCGGCTGCTTCCGCCGTTGTGACGTCGGCTCGAGCGCTCCCTTCGCCTCCAAGGCGTGGGATCTTCGTAGTGTTGTGGACCCGCGAGCAAGCTCGGGTTCGTCGTGGCGGACTGGCGGCGGCGGCGGCCGGCCACCCTAAGTTGTTCTTGTTCGGTCGAGCCAGCTGCGCTGGCAGTGTCCGCTTCGTTCCTCGCGGCGGTGGAATCGCTTCCATCACCGCTAGGGCCTTGGATCTTTCCATAACATGCATGCTTTCGTCATGTCGCACGGTTCCGGAGGCGCCGTGCTCGTGACGGCAAGTGCCGGCGGGCGCATCTGGGGTGGATTGTCGCTTGCCAAAGCTGTTCTGCCAAAGCCGCCAGCCACAGTTGAATCGGCCCTCTTGTTCATCGTGGTTCAGCTGCCTACTGGAACAGTTGGCTATTTTTCTTGCTCCTGAATCGTGTACGTCTACAGTCTTGTGTTTTCTATGTGTTTTTCTCCTCTCCTGTTCGTCCTTCAATTGGTCGATTTAAGGGCGTTTTTGTTCGTTCTTTGTTAGTTGATTCGAGCAAGGATATGTGCTAATCAAATCCCCCAAGAGATTCAACTAATTTGGTACGAGCTCGTAGATCGATCCAATTTTCGATTTAGGGTGAAACCCCCGTTCTTGCCCCAAATCTTGCATTTCCTAGAGTTTAAGCTGAAATTGGGCGATGATCTCTTAGAGTATGCTCACCAACTCCCTTGTGATGGTATGTGTAATGTTTGGGAGCGATTCGTTTTGATTTCGACCGGTTTCGTCGATTTTTGTGCTCGCCCCTTCTCTATTCGTGCACTCGTGTTTGTTCTGTTCTTGTGTTCGAGTTCCAGATGGCCGCATCGGTGTGGGCTTCGTTGGTCACCGATGCAGTCAGGCACGGTGTGGGCGGCGCTGATGCCGCTGGGATGGAGGAGCTGATCCGTTTTGTGTTCGATCCGTTTCGAGGAAGATAACAGGAGACAGGGGTAGAAGTTGAAGGAGATGTCTTCTTTTTTTCCCACGAATTAAAACTACCAAAAATATATTTGAGCGGGTTACACCAGTTTCATAATGACAGACGAGTAAAATCATTTTGAGGGATGATAAAACTGCAAAACTCATTTTTGATGATGAGTGAAATGCCAAAATCCCTCGTCTAAGGGGGTTATGGCATAGCGCTATACTGCTATGTTGTGTCTTGTCCAGCATTTGGCTCCTCTGCAAACCAAGGATTTCTCAGATGTGTACGAATGCTTAGAGCAACTCCAAGTGATGATGTATATTTGTCTTCAGCCAAAATTCAGATTTATTTAACAAAAACAGGCATCCAACGGATTATGTATCCAGTCTTCCAAAATTCGAGGCCATCTGTCCTGTGAAACCCGTTATCCAAAAATAGGCATTTACATATTTATCATTATTACGGATAGCATCTTACACTATGTCACTGACATGGTATTTTATATACCAATCACCGCGTAATGATGATAAATATGTAAATATTCTCAAAAATAGCCTTCCGCGGTGGCTCGCTATTCCTCTTTCCCGCGTGAAATTCTGCTCTGCGCTCCCCTTCTCGCTCCGCGGGAGAATTGTTTCCCGCGTGCTGCAGCACAACGCCATCTCCGTACCCTCCCTCGTCCGCGCAGCTGCCTTCAGACGGCCCTTCACCTCTGTCCTCCATCCATGCGGTTCCCTGCGTCCCTTGCCCCATCCGTGCGCCTCCGGACGGGCCTTCTCCGTCGGTGCGTCTCCCTCGAACGGCCACTGCCCGGTCTGTGTGCCACTGGATGGTCCTTCTCCATTGGCGAGGCTCCCTCAGTTGACCCTCCCCGTACGTGCCAGCGCGGTAGCCAGGTACCACGTCCTTACCCTTGTGCTTGTCAGTGTGCCTAGTCTCGGACACCCGTTCATAGCACGCGCGATAGCCAGCCGCCCCTTCTTCGGCCCTTGCATGTCTCTAATCTGCATGTGTTTCCTCACAATGTCGCATCCATCTGACGGGGCTCCGCCCGCCGTGCGCTAGGAAGACCCCAATTCTGCTTCTATGTACTCGTTCCCTATGTTCCCAATGGTTGACGGGTGGGAGCAATTGGAGGCTTGGTTGGAAAATGCGAGGGTTCTTGGGTAGCGGCGGCAAATTATTCCTCCTTCACCAACATGAACTCTGGTGAGCTGGACAGACCTATATGCAATTTTTAAGTTTCTCTGTTGCGATATATGACCCGTGTTGTGAAGAATGCAGGACACGTATTCGAAATGTGTTTGGTGTTGCCACTGGAAAGGAAGTGTTTAGATTTAAATCAATGACATGTTAGACAACATCACAGAATTGCTTCCAGCTACTAATGACCTTGGGACAAAAACAGTCATGCATAATTCTATTTCAATCATATTCAGAAATCTGAAATGAGCTACATGTGTCAACAATTTAAGTGATCTTCTCTGGCCTCCGCAACTATATTCCTAGAAGTCATTTCTGCATAGCTAATTATAAGTTAATTTAGGGCTTAGGTATTTTGATTAGTTGTTTCACATCTAGGCAATGTTCTGAAGAGAGTATATGCATAACAAGAGCCTTCACAGCTCTGAAAATAATTACAGTGAGTTGACTTGACAAAGTTCAGTCATGGACACTCGATAGAGAAAGCAAGCATCTAGTTCTTCTGAAGTCCTCAACTTTATAGGTCTATGGGAGTCCTATTCTCGCAAGGGTGAAATCATATATTTTGAAACGGTTGCTTATCTTGCATGCTTCGGTTTTTTCTACTTGTTGAAATCATAATTCGAGTCATCAGTGTTTGCATCTCTGTTCTAACGAAATATAAGAAATTAAGATAGCCCTAGGGTTCCGGATGCATTCCTCTTCTGCACCAAATAGTCGTCATACTCCTCAACAACATTTGTTATACGTACAAATACATAATGCCACATTCAAAACCTGTGGCACCCGATATAAAATTAGCCACAAATTGAATGCATGCGCTAAACATAATTGAACAAAATATGAGAAAATTAACCTGCACCTAAAATAGCTCGGCCCATACGTAGGATTATCTGAGAAATAATCTTCATACAGTCTGATGTGCCCTGACTGCCTATCATGATTCAAAACATGATGTCCCTCTACAGAACCACGATGGCATGCTGAATTTGCAATGTCTGACACTACTACGTGTGCTGCTGCAATATAAAGTTCATCGTCATCGTCCGAAGACGACGACGAATCCATCATTTCATTCAATACATCGTCCAAATCCATTATAGACCTTTGATTAGGAGAAACCCAGGAATTTGTTCAAGCACCTACACAAGGATTGAAAAATACGATGTCTAGTAATTATTTCCCATGTGCTCATCGGCTAACGTGACCAAAATAAATATTTCAAGCAAAAATTAACACCAGAACATCATGCATAAACATCGTACATCTCAAGGTCGTCAGTGTTTACGTCTCTGTTCTAACGAAATATAAGAAACTAATTTAGTGTTGGAAAACTTACTTGACAGAACAGGGCAACGTATGATAGAACAGATGGCGGGGAACTCTGATCTCGTGCGGAGGTAGCAATCTGTCGCTGCCAGAATCAGCGTCTCGTAGTGCATGCAGTCTGAAGTCAAAACCTAGAACACTGGTCTGAAGTCGAAACCTGTAGACCGCATAGTTCTATTCTCGCAGGGGTGACGCAGTCCACGGAGTCATATTCTCGCGAGTGAGAAGCAGTCCGCAGGATCCCATCGTTGCCAGAAAACTAGGATCAGTTGGGATTTGGATAACAACTATATTGACGTGGCTTGTTTTCAAATATAGAAGAGGCAAAATAGCTAGGCTGTTCCAGAGTCCTCTTATTTTTATGACTCTTCTATTTTACATAATGGCTAAAACAAGAAATTTGACTATTAGTTTTAGATTAACTGTTGAAATAGAGATTTATCCGACTGAAAGGCTAACTGCCTCTGCTATGACGACCGTGGCCCCGTCCCCGTCGCCCATGTTGGCAACCTAGTGGCGTCCGGGCTTTTGCTGGTCGTGAGAGACCATCACGGATTCTGGTGTACAGCAAGTCAGCGGGGCCCACGAAGTAAAATCCATGCTGACCGTTCATCACTCCTTGGGCGTGCTTGTGCCAGGATTTTTGGCACTCCTGCTCACCGTCGTGCCGCCGTCGACGACGAGGTTGTGGCCGTTGACATACTTGGCGTCGTCGGACGCCAGGTAGAGAGCCGCCCTCGCGATGTCCTCCTCCTCCAGCTTGGTCCCGTACATCACGTTCAAGTCTATCTCCACCATCCGCTTAATCTCCTCGGCGCTTAATCCCCTCTCCGGATGCCACGAGGCGACGGTTGCCAGCGCCAGAGGCGTCGGGATGGCGTAGGGAGAGATGGCGTTGACGCGCACCCCGGAGGACGCCATCTCCGCCGCCACGGCACGCACCAGGCCGATCACCGTCGCCTTGGAGGCGCTGTACGCGATGGCGCCCATGCCGCCGCACAGACCGGTGGCGCTGGCGGTGCAGATGATGCTGCCGCGGCGGCGCGGCACCATGACGCGCGCGGCGTGCTTGAGCCCAGCCAGCACTCCGCGGGCGTTGACGGCCATCACGCGGTCGAAGTCGGCGAGGTCCACCGCGCCGAGCGGTGGCCACCCGGGGGAGCCCGTGATGCCGGCGTTGTTGAACATGACGTCGAGCTTCCCGTGCCGGGCCACCGCGAGGTCCACGGCGTCGGCGACCTGCGCCTCGTCGGCGACGTCACAGCGGGTGTAGCAGCACACGTTGTCGGGGCCAAGCTCCGCGGCGACGGCGCGGCCAAGGTCGTCCTGGATGTCGGCGATGACTACCCTCGCCCCGTTTCGCACGAACTCGGCGGCGGTCGCCTTGCCGATGCCGCTCGCGCCCCCGGTGATGACGGCGATCTTTCCAGCCAGCCTACGAATCAACCGCACGTAGAAAAAAAAAGTGACTCCTCCGTGAGCAGTGAAAAAGTTAAAGCTGAACAAAAGTGAGCACGGGGAGGGACTGAGGGAGCGGTGAACCTCTGAGTTTGAGAGCTGGAAGCCGAGGACAAGGCATGGACCAAGCCTGGACCAATGATCCTGCTCTTCTTCTCCCTGAAGCAAAACATACGTAGTTTGTTAGACGGAGCTCTAGCTCTAGCGCTGGTGGTTGTTGCATACAAATTAACCAGACTCTGATCGATCACAGCACGCACGCCTACCTGAGAATCACCTGCAAGGCTCTGTTGAACATCGTGCCTACTAACACAACTAAACAAGCAAGGGCAATGAAGCTGGTTTAAATCACAGTTCAACCGCATGAAGAGGTTGCATTAACAGGTTGGAAGTTAGTGGCATGACATGGCTATTAGTGGATGAATGTCTTGTATGTTGAGAAAAAACTTGAGATGACGTGGATAGCTAGCATTAAGAGATTGGAAGTTAGTGGCATGGCATTGGCTATTAGTGGAAGATGATGTGTTGTGTTGTATATTGAGATAGAACTTGAGATGGCGTGGATAGCTTGAATTAATAGGTTGGAAGTTAGTGGCATGACATGACTATTAGTGGAAGATGATGTGGATGTCTTACATGTTGAGATCGAACTTGAGATGACGTGGATAGCTTGCATTAAGAAGTTGGAAGTTGTGACATGACATGGTTATTAGCAGAAGATGATGTTTATGTCTTGCATATTAAAATAGAACATGTGTAGTGGGGATTAGTTTTATAAGAGATATAGATTGTGTAGGAATTTCATAGGACGTGTTCAATTCACAGACGCAGGAACATAAAATTTTCCCTGTATTCCAATCAGGCCGTAAAATACGGAAGAGGGGCACATTGTCTTTTCTGTTTTGTTTCACATTGTTCGGCAGGCTGTTTCACAGCCGCTGTGGCTGCTGCAGGCTGCATTCTTACTCACAAGTTACTGCAAAATTGTACCAGTTACAGCCAGCAGCAGCAAAAATCTTTGATAAAAACTAAGACCATTTTTTGTTTTTTTTCTGTTTTGTTTATCTTTTTACAAACTAAGGCCATCTTTTCGGTGGAGGGTTTCGTGGTCGTATTCAAGATAGGTATATATCATCTATAAACTCACGGTTGTGGAGGTATGAAATAATGCCTCCAATGAAGAGTTTTATGTCATGTTTTCATGAGAAAATTCCTTTCTTGGCTCTAAAAAAATTTCAGACTTCCTTCCTTCATCATCTTTTAGATTTGAAGTTGCCTATTTGGCTCGAAATCCAACTTTCCTTTCTTACATGGCCCCTCTCTCAAATTTGGTCACTAATGGTGTTAAGTGTGGGACAAAATGATGATTTTACCCCTAGACGAATAGATAGGTTCAGTTTTAAAATATTTTTATTTTAAGGATTGTTTAGACTATTTTTGCATGTTTCAAAGATAACGTTGGAAGTTGCTGCTGATCCTAACAACGAAGAGGAGTTATTGGCCATTTCAAAACAAGCAGTTATGGGTAAGTCCCAGAAGACTGAGAGCTGGAGGTTTTCTAGGTGGCAAGGAAGTATTGACCGTCCCATTCGTTTGAGCTATTTTTCAGTCATAGAACGGTGTTTTTCTCTCACAATATTTAACATAAACATCAACATAAGTCAAATTTCAGCATAAGCGAACAGGACCGATGCTATTGTGGCAATTTTTCTAGTTTCATCAGCGAGAATTTGACCCATGGTTGCTCCAAAATCAGAATTGTTCAAAAGCCTATCCAAGTAAAGATATATAGCAGATGGTGGTCTTATGTCTTGCACCAAGGAATGAGCCAACTGTGAGTGGTACTACCAGAGTAATACTTTTCACACCACTTTGAAGGTGGTGTTGCAACTGGGGTGCTACGACATTGTACTAGGTATGAACTGTATAGACAACGAACTGTCTACGGTAACTTTGTCAACTTCGAGATCTGCTATGTGTACATCCATAGGAGTGGATGTGTGTGTTTGTGGACATACATCTATATTGTGTACTTCACAAAAAAAAAAAGAATGGCTAGAAAAGAAGGTGAGGTGCCCACAGACATAGGATTTGCATACTTCCATTTATAGAGATAAAGTTTACGTGTGTGCGTTTATAAGAGTAAGTGCAATGCGTGTTTGTTGGCACTTGTATCTATATTGTGTAATTCAAAAAGGAAATAAAAGAGAGCTTAAAAATAAGTGTGGAGAGTATTCCTTAGAGCTTAGGGTGGATTGATGTGTAAATTGGTTTAATTTCCACCCTAATCCACCCAACATATGTGGATTGAAATGGATACAAGTACAACCAAACAAGTCTTCTAGTGACAAAAAAAAAAAACACCATCCACCCCAAGACCATCAAATTCTAAGTTCTACAATTTATTATAGTGTTATCCTAAGTGCTAAATAGTAAATAGTTTGTCACCCGTTGTTTACCGTTTAAACATTTAGACGGTGTTTAACGGAGTTACTGTCTAAATGGTTTTGTATAAGAACTCTAGAATATACATAAGTGAAATATGCTAGAAACTATACATATCTACACATGTAAAAAAAAAGTATGCTACCAAATATTTTTTTTAAAAGAAAACTACATCCTACAACACCTCATATACTTATGATATTAATTAGTTTGGTGCCAAATGTGGTAATTGTAATTCTCTTATTGACTAAATGGTGAATTAAATGTCTGTTTAGCTCATTTAATCACATTTAACTCGATTATGTTTAGACGGTTTTTAACAGTTTAAACAGGTCAACTGTTTAATTCACCATATAGGTTCTAAACGACACGAGTGGTCTTCGTTTACCGTTTAAACATTGTTTAAACAGACTGAGCGGTCGATTTGGCGAATAATGGTTATTATTAGCTGTTAACACCATACCAATTCTTCAATATACTAAAGTCATTGTTCAACCACACTAACAAGATAAGGAAGTCAACTCACAATGCACGATACAATTCATTAATTAAGCAAGAAAAGTATCGTCAGAAATGGCGACAAGCTGGACTGTTAATGTCCAATGCAAAACAATGCAAGCTATTCCGAAAAGAAAATCCCTATGGAATCCATCGGTCCGATTCTCCTCACTGTGGCGTTGTGGGCATGTGTTGGCACTTTGCTAGCCGTGAACCCGCCATCGACGAAGAGATTGTGGCCGTTCACGTACTTGGCCTCGTCAGACGCCAGGAACAGCGCCGCCCTGGCCACGTCCTTCACCTCCAACACCGGGGCCATCCATCTCGTTCATGTTCCTCACGATGCGCTGGCGCTCCTCGTCGCTCCTCCCGGGAAACCACACGGCCATGGCGTCCATCACCAGCGGCGTCGGGATGAAGTTGGGCGAGACGGCGTTCACGCGCACGCTGGGGCGGGCCAGCTCCCCCGCCGCGGCGCGCACGATCCCGAGCACCGCCGCCTTGGAGACGCTGTAGGGGGCCATCGCCACGCCGCCGACCACGCCCGCGGTGCTGGCCGTGCAGATGATGCTGCCGCCGCCGCGGCGCGGGACCATGACGCGCGCGGCGTGCTTGAGGCCCGCGAGCACCGCGCGCGCGTTCACCGCCATGACGCGGTCGAAGTCGGTCGTCCAGGTCGACCGAGGCCAGCGGCGCCGGCGCCATGTCGCCGCTGACGCCTGCGTTGTTGAACACGACGTCGAGGCGGCCGTACCGCGCCACGGCGAGGTCGATGGCCGCGGCGACCTGCGCCTCGTCGGAGACGTCGCAGCGGGCATTGCACGCGGCGGCGGCGTGGCCCAGGTCGTCCTGCACGTCGGCCAGGATCACCCTCGCGCCGTTCCTGACGAACTCTGTGGCGGTCGCCTTGCCAATCCCACTCGCGGCCCCCGTGATGACAGCTACGGAGAAGTGGTTGACGAAGGCGGACAAGGGTGCCTGCTGGGTCCTGCTCTTCCCCGTTACAACGCGCTGCATGGCTTGGAACATCCTGCTGGGTCCTGCTGCTTCTGCCTGAGATTCATCAGACGCAAGGATCAGATCGAGTTCGCGCCTCTATTCTTAAGAAAGACCTCCTGGCAGCCAGTGCACTGCAGATGGACCCGTCAGGCGTCAGCGTCATCACTTTTGTTGCGTGCAGCGTGTTCTGCTACCACCATGTTATAGTTTAGCTAATTCTTAGCTGTATGCCCAACTAACAACTATTTCACTAGCTAGCTGGACTAAACTAGCTAAGCTATATTAGTAGCTAACAGTAGGTGTGACCTGCTATTAGGTAGTTAACTATTAGCAGCTAATACGCTTACTCTCCTCATATACGGCGGCACCAGCTGTACTATATAGGGACCGATATTTGTCATGCACCAGTATGATGTGAATATGTGATTGGTCGTGACTCGTGAGCTGATGTGCATAGCATACATATACAATTTTTCTAGCATGAAAGCAACGATTCTGGAAAATCTATGAATAGAAAATACTAAGGAACAGGAACAGAGTCTGTTTAAGCATCAATCCTATCGGTTTTAAGAAGAACAATTAAACTACAAGATAGAATGTTTGAATGGAGTGTAAAAAAATACAGGATGCAAGAGAGTGACACAAAAGGAAGAAAAAAAATCATGAGAGTCAAACTCTTGGTGGAATTTCTCCAAAATTCCTATGAGACAAGCCATTCCATGGGGATATAGGATTTCAGTTCTTTAGAATTATTTCTTTTTTTCTCTCTCTCTCTTTGTTGGAAACGGGGCATAAACTGGTGTGTCCTTGTTTAAATGCTGCTACAGTAAAAAAATCCAAGCACTTGCCAAATTTATATTATGAGCACATGATTAGTGAGTGTTATTAATGTTAATTGATCTCAAACAATATTAACACACAATAAGAATGATTCAGATCTAGAAGAGTATAGTTACACAAATATGTACTATGATGATGGTGATGATTGTATATATAATAGCCAAACCAGTCCAAAACATGAGTGGCGGCCTATTACTGACGGGTCTATGTAGGAAAAGAAGGCTTATTTTTACTTGAGACCCAGAATTTGAGTGTCGTCCACTAGGCCTATTTTTAATTCATAACCTATTTTAGGTTTTTTCTTTAAACTAACTCTTTTGACCGTGCCACATGGGGCGGTAAAACCGCGCTACCGCGCCAGTGCACATAGGGTGCAACAAAGTGCCACTTGGCACCTCAGATCCAGCTTGGCCTGTCAATGCCCCCCCCCCCCCCCCCCCCCCCCCCCCCCCCCCCCCCCCGCCGAGCAAGTCACTTGGCGCACCAGCATTACCACGCCATCCCGCTTGGTGTGCCTAGGGCATATTAAGGGGGTCAGGCCAGCCCCTTCCTCTGCTTCCCCCATTTTCCTTCTTCTCTAATCTGAACCTTTTCAAGTTGTTGTGCATAGAACCGCATCTTTTGAGCAAAATCCACCAAATCTGATCCTTTAAGAAGATTTAGTTCCCTGCATTTAAGGTTGGTTTTCCACTCTCGAAGTAGTAATTTTGAGTCTCGATTCAATTAGTTTTTTCATTAGTGTTTAACTTAGTGTTAGTTGTTGAAACCATCATTTAATTTGAGTAAATGATATGTTTAGTGTGAGAGGATAGTAGTGGCTCGAGTTTAATATGAAAGAGTACATATTATGTAAATGCATTATTTTTTATGTTTGTTTGAGCTAGGGTTATGGATTAAGATTGCAATTAACCATGAGATGGATATTTTGTACGTAGGTAATGTTTAGAGCTACATAGCTATAGCAATTTTTGTTACGTATGCTAATTTGATTACAGAATAATAAGGTTGAGGGAAATTAGACATTGTATTCTTATTGAAATATTTTTTCGCGATGCATAATGAATTTTTGCAATATTTTTCTGCTCATGATGTTAGGTCCAATGTCTTGGTTATTCCCAAAGAACATGCCTGACTATCCCATGCATGCATGGTGATGATGAAAATGGATTGTGCTTCCCGCTATCCTATACCTAATTATGATCGTGGCCATCCTGTACAAGTAAATTAAGCAATCAAAAAGGCATTCCGAATCGACAGCGAGTGTTTACTACACATGTCAACTGAAGCTAGTATGGACCCTTCATTGGAGGGTTGAGCCATGTTGATCCTTTCGGTGGATAGATGGACCGAAAATGGTCGATCCTAAGGTTTGGCCTTTCCCATCCCATATGACAAGAGCAAGAGTTGGCCGTACAATAATGAGTTCAAGCATTGGGTGTCTTCTTCACTAAACCCTCCTGAAATGACAGACGGGGAAAAGGCTGATGCTAGTGCACTTCGTGAAGCGAACCATATATTCCCCCTGTGCCATTGTAAAGTTTGTTCAATGCTCCATGTTTGTGGGCAACATAGAATTTATTTGATTTGACATTGGGCAAACGACCTTAGTGCATGCAACTTGTACCAAAATATAATCACCAGTTGTCCATACAAGCTAAAGTAAATAGAGCAACCTCCTTCGGTTCTTGGGCGACACACTCGCCGTGTAGCCCATATTGGTGCAAACGTGGGCAACATATTGGGTTTTGGGCAACATGAAATCTATTTGATTTAAGATTGGACCAAGCCTATTTAAATTCAACAACAATAGCTAGCTCATTGTTATTGGTACAAGAAACAAATTAGCATGTTTACTAATATAATATTAAAGAGCGATTTTTTTTTCCTTCCGTCTCTAACTCTCTCCCAAATCTATCAGAAGCTAGATTCACACGTGTTCTTGGTTGCATAAGCCAAACTCAGGTAGTGAGAACTTATATCACTCAAATAAATCCAACTTAAAAAGTAACAAACTTCCGCAGCAACGCGCGGAGAATCGTCTAGTTAATACCATGAACAAATAAATCCGGAACGCTAGCTCCTCTGACAAGAAGAGAGGTACTAGATCGAACAACCGGATTGGAGCTCCAGGCTTGTTGGTGCGCCCGAGCCGGTGCTGAGCGTGTGGGCGTGGCGGCTGAGCATGGAGTCAAGGCGTTGCAGCTTGAGCTCCTGCCGGAACTGCCGGATGAACTGCTCCGCCCGCGCGTTCAACTCCGCCTTCCCTTCCACCGCGTAAACACGATAGCCGCGGCGGTGCTTCCGTTTCACAAACTCTGCCACCGTCGCCGGCTCCTCCTCCGGCGGTCCACGCACCAGCGCCGCCACTCTAGCTGTCTCCTCGGTGACCACGGCCACAGCCGCCGGAGCAGCTGGTGGTGGTGGTGGTGACGGCATCGGTTCCTGCGCATGGCGCCCCTCCTGGCCGAGCGCGCACGTCCCGTCCCCGTCGGAGCTCACCATGGACTTCACCGCCCCTGCGGCCGTTTCATCCTCTACGTTCCTGGACATCATCGAAATCGCCGCCACGGACGACGCAGGTTCCGGCACGGCCAACTGGCGATCAGGTGCCGCCCCGGCCCCGGCCCCGCTCACCTGATTCTGTTCCTCTGCTTCCGGGGATACGTAGTAGTAGCAGAGCTCTACGAACGGGTGCGTGGAGAACATGGCGGAGAAGGACCGGAGGCGGTCGAGGACCATGGACGACGCGCTGCGGCAGAGCTTCCTGCGCGTCGTCGACGCCGCACGGCCGCCCTGCTGGGCGCGGGACCGGGACGTGACCGCGATTGCGACGACGAGCGCGTTCAAGAAGAGGAAGCACGCCACGCCAGGGGCTGAGCCACCACGTCAAGTAGTCCAGTGCCATGGGCCGATGGACTGATGAGCAGCAGCTCGCTTGCTTGTTCTTCTTTTGCTGCGGTCTCTCAATGTCCTTCACCTTGGCTGTCTTTGCACTAGCTATATTGATCCGTTGCCCAGCGGTCTGCACGGTTGACCACTTTATATAGAAGGCAGGCTTGCACAGTTACGCGGCTTCTTTCGGCTGCGATCGTGTCACCTTAAAAAAAACGTGCAAATATGCGTGTTCCATCTACGCGTAAAGCATTGGATGCCAAAACAAATAAAGTTGCATTGGATGCATCAGCGTCGCTTTTGTTTGTTTCTCGCGCCTTTTATATTGCCCCGTGCGCATTGCATGTGCGGTTCGTGCAAGTGAATTATGTGACATTCTTTTAGCCGAAGCTGCAGCCTGCGAGAAGATTCAGCCTGCGTGTTCACTGTCGTTTATTGCTTTTGGATGGTTAATTAACATGACTAGTCACCGTCCCGATCCTAGTCTAAACTAATAATTAATTAAGTATTGCATTGGTGGACTTCCGCCTGCGTGGAATTCTTTCTTCGTACGTCGTCGTGGTTTTGTGATTATCCAGGTACTGCGGTATTTGTTGTTCGCTATGTGAAAAAACAGTTCGTAGCAACGGTTTTTTTAGGGGCAGCTGGTATTGGAGCAGCCCCTACAGTGATGTGCTCGGGCTCCAGCACAGTAGCCGTCCCTACAAATACGTCGATTTGTAGGAGCGGCTATTACCAGCCGCCCCTGCAAGTGTCACCAGTCGCCCCTACAAATGCCCGTTGTATATAAGCACCTCTTCACCCCTCTAATAAATCAGAGCCATTGGACCGGCACTATGCGGCCCTGATGTATTCAGCCGTTGGATGACCCCCTGATAAATTAGAGCCGTTGGATCGAAAACACAAGTATATAAGCACCTCTTCATCCCTCCCAAACCCTAACCTCCTACCCTCTCTCAGCCACTCTCGTCCACCCTCCCTCCCTCGACCGACAGCACAACTCTCTCTCTCTCTCTCTCTCTCTCTCTCTCTCTCTCTCTCTCTCTCTCTCTCTCTCTCTCTCTCGCTCGCTCGCTCGCTCGCGCGCGCGTGCGCGCGCGGATCGACTGGCGCGCCCCTCTGGCAGCGGCGCGGCGGCGCATAGCCGGGATGGACATGGAGCGTGGTCCCTCCGGTAGCGGCGTAGCGGCACGGGGTTCCTCCGGTGGCGACGCGAGGCCTAGAGCCTGGATCGACGCGGGGCGCGGCTCCTCTGGCGGCATCACGAAGGTAATCGTTGAGATCTCGTGATGGGTTCAGGTTAGGTTTTCGAGTGAAGTTCTGAAATCCGACGAAACTAGAAAACAAGCGCGGTGTTGCCGCGCACTTGCTTGTGCTGGGCCAGCCAGCGATACGTGGGTGTGGGGAAATGGACTTGATTGAATAACCTTTAGATGGGGGCTGAACATCAACCTTATATCCAGATGCGAAGAATTAGAATATGTCGTGTTCTCTCATTCTCTGTGATGAGTAAACAGATGACGAGTCCGATTTAATCTATTCCATTATACCATGAGGACAATTGAGGCATTTGTCTGAGAGAACACAACAATGTTGCTGTAGTGTTGCATATATTTCACAGGATGAATCGCTGGATAAGAAATTTCTCAATCTGAATGCCAACATTATGTCCATGTATGTACTGATTATTTTAAAGTTTCCCTAGTTTCCAATCCAACAGTTCTGTTGATTGCTAGGACAAGTGCAAATAAGTTGAGTTGCTAATACAATCAAATCATCTCCTACTATTGTTATAATTTGTTGTACTTAATTGAATGACCTTTAGATTCAGATGGGGCCTAACATCAAATCTTAACCCTATGTGAAGAATTAGAATATGTGGTGTTATATGTGATGAGCAAACAGGTGACAAGTCCGATTTAATGCATTCCATTATACCATGAGGACAGTCAAGGCATTTGTCCGAGGGAATGCAACAATGTTGCTCTAGTGTTCTAGTGTTTGATTGTTTTTATCTCGTTACAAGGAACCTATTAAGGATTATATACTGTTCAGACAAGGGGCTAGGTATTAAAGATGTTAGAAATAATCCTATGTGCCTAGGTGCATGCTAATGTCTAGGTTCATAGCATTTACTTTAGTTAAATTTCAGCATGGAGTAATAGGAGGAATAGGCTGATTATATATAATTGGGTAATATTCTGCATTAGTTAGGAGGCTATCATAGCCTGATTTGTAGCTCACGTTTGGCTAAGTAGAAGAGAACAGAAAAAGGCAAAGTCATTCCAGACACCAAAACCACTTGTGCTCGTGTGTGTTTCTTGTGTATGAGTTCCTTGTGTCCGGTTAGAGGCATATTTGCGTTTTAGATCTGAAAAAAAAATGAATATGAGTTCAGTTTGTTGTCATTCATGTCCTAATTTCTTTCGTTACAGATGTGATTTTTTGAACCTATTTTATTTCAAGTTAACTTTGACCATCGCTAAATTTAAATTACCTTGTTGAAAGCTCTAGTTTGATTTTGGTGAATTAATGAAATCCCAAGTGCTAACCTAGTTTATCAAGTGATCATGAGATAGGTAGCACATTCTAAGTGGTGAAGCAAATAAAGATCATGCCATGGTGATAATCAAGTGATTGGACTTGAAAAGAAGAAGAGAAAAACAAAAGGCTCAAGGCAAAGGTATAAGTGGTAGGAGCCTTTTTAGTTTAGTGATCGAGACACTTAGCGAGTGTGATCACATTTATGTTCGATAGCCGTACTATTAAGAGGGGTGAAACTCGTATCGAAATGCGGTTATCAAAGTGCCACTAGATGCTCTAACCCATTGCATATGCATTTAGGATTTAGTGAAGTGCTAACACCCTTGAAAATGTTTGTGAAAATATGCTAACATATATGTGCACAAGGTGATACACATGGTGGTTGGCACATTTGAGCAAGGGTTAGAAACTTCACCGGCGGAGTGTTCGCCTGTAGAGTGCGGACAGTCCGACGGTGCCACCGACGCACTGTATAGAAAAGACAGGATTTCATAGAGTGCACCGGACGCTGGCCTCAACTGGACCGGTGCGTCCGTTCAGTGGAAGCAGTGAAGACGCTGGCGTTGGTCTTCGATCGGACGTTGGGTCACTTCGTGACCGGACGCTGGCGTGGTGCGTCCGGTCCTGCTGACTGAGGCAGCGCACAGAGGAGATAGTGAGTGACTGGACACTGGGTGAGTCCGATTAGGCATGACCGGACTCGTCCGGTCACGAGTGGAGGCTTACTGTAAATGACCGGACGCTGGGGTCCTGCGTCCAGGTCATGATCTAACTGACGCGTCCAATCACAGCTGGAACCTTACTGAAAGTGACTGGACGCTGGGGTCCTACATCCGGTCGTGGCACTGTGCTACATCCGGTCATCACTTGACCGTTGGGATCGGGCGCTCAGTATTTGAAGAGAGGGATGATGTGGCAGCCATCCGTTGACCGGACGCTGGCAGGGTGCAGTCCAATCGATATGACCGGAGCGTCCGGTCACCCCGAGTTGTGCCCAGTGAAGGGGTACAATGGCTCTATTTTGTGGGGCTTCTATTTAAGCCCTACGGCCGGCTCTAGCTCACTCTCTTGGCCATTTGCATTGACATAGCAACCTTGTGAACTTAGTCAATGCCCTCCCACTCATCTCCATCGTAGATTCAATATCTTTGTGAGATTATGAGTGAATCCAAGTGCATTGCTTGAGTGTTTGCATCTAGAGGCACTTGGTGTTCGTGTTTCGCTGCGGGATTCGCTTGTTACTCTTGGTGGTTGCTGCCACCTAGAAGGCTTGGAGTAGCGAGGATCGTTGAGCGGAGGTTGGTGATTGTCTCCAGCTCCGATCATGGTGATTGTGATGGCTTCTTGACCTTTCCCCGATGGAGAGCCAAAATGTACTCTAGTGAATTGCTCGTGGCTTGTGTGATCCTCATCCTGTGTTGGTTGTGCGGCACCCTATTGAGGGATTGGCGTGTGATGCTAATTAGCGCGTGAACCTCCAAGTGAGTGAATCGCCACAACGAGGACTAGCTTACCGGCAAGCAAGTGAACCTCGGTAAAAAATTATTATGTCATCATTTGATTCCGAGGTGATTGGTCTTCATTGGTATTCATTCTTGTGATTGATTGGTTCACTCCTCGACTCGGCGGTATAACCATCTTGCTCACTCACTCTACATTACCGCAAACTAGTTGTCAAGCTCTTTAGTGTAGCTAGTTGTGAGAGTTTGTTAGTTTGGTTAGTGTGGCACTTTAGTTAGCCTTTGAGAGCACACTAACTTAGTTTAGTGACATAGTTGTTGTGTGGATAGAAACTATATAAACTAGAATTGTGATAGGTGGCTTGCATTTTTAGTAGGCTAGCGCAACACTTGCTTCGCCTCATAATTGTCTAAACAGTTTGCTAAGTATTGTTGTAGAAATTTTTAATAGGCTATTCACCCCCTCTAGCCATTAGGACCTTTCACTTGCAACCTTGCAGCCGTGTTCTCAGCCTATTCTGTAACTTCATTCACTTTGTGGTCACAGTAGGGATATAAGTTTGGCTCTGAGAAGGCTAGCACATTGAATACATATGCTGCAATGAAGTCTGATAGCGGCCAGGGAACTCCTCCTCCGGTGGCTACATCCACGGCGAGCCCCATCCCCAGCGTCCATACATCCACTCTGGTGAGCTCGAACAGCCAAACCTAACTCAATTGGGTCAACCAGGTTTAGTTGCCAGTAGCACTAGATCAATAGCAGGCACACTTGCCGGCACAATGTTTTAATTGGAGTTAAAGAATTAAAAAATAATGTCCAATATATTTAGATAGACGAATCTTGTATACTGATGTTTCATTGGTAATTAAAAAAGAATAATATTCAGGCACATCTTGCAAGCCATAAGCTTTCTGCCGATTATAGCAACAACATCAAAATAGAAGGATTTTTTTTCTAAACTTAGACGACAAAGAGTCAAAGACTATTTAGTCTAATCTGACATGGAATGGCAATTGGTAGATCAATTACAAAACTAATTTCACCTTACATTGGCTTTGCCTACTCCATGGATGTCAATTGGCTGACTGGCCATGAAATGAATTACATGGATCTTTTTGTTTCCATACAGTTAACAAGTCATTAACATGGTTATTTTTCTTAAGAATGTTGCTAACATGGTTACATTGGCTTTGCGTACTCCATGGATGCTGCAATTGACCTCCAAGTTTCTCTTTTTTTTTCTCTGGCTCTGTGTTGATCTATGTCAGATACTCAGATGTACTTGCTGTAGTCTTATTTTAAATGCATTGGTCATTACAGAATATGTAAAACCCAGCCACTTTACAAATTTTCATGATATTGGTTAACAAAATAGCACCCCTCTTTCAAAATACTACAAATCTCTGTTAAACTCAACCATCTAGCATGTATATGCAGTTCTTTACATGTGCACTAACTTGCAAGCTAACATCTTGCTCTAGGACATTTTCTTTTGCTACCTGGATGAAATAATTGGAGAAAGCGATCTAGGCAGCTATGGGTACTCTAATTTGATCTAACCCTGTACTTTATTCAAGCTTTAAGTACAATCGAGTCTGCAAATTGCAGAGCAAGAGATGAGAGTGCATATTTTGCTTCACGAGCAACATTTCTTTCGGCCATTCTCTCGGTGATCCCTATCTGGCCCGCTTTAAGAAGGACGTGGCTTTGGCTACTTATTTTCATTGATGGAGTCAAATGTCGTCCTTATTTCTATTGATGCATAAAGCAATTCAGTTTGAGTAATTTATTTAGTCATAAATCTTGCTCTGTTTGGCAGCTATTATTGTTTGAAATATAATATAATTTAGCAAAAATTACTAGTGCAGGACTAGGTTGTAGTCTCGGTTAGGAAGAAAAGGCTAGCTATAAAAACACTATATGCGGTAAGTGTAACTTACTTTAGTACTTCATTACATGGCTGTCAAAAGCATTACTTAATATTTTCATATGCAAAACACACAGTGCCCCAAGTATAAACCTGTGAGTGTACATTGTGGATACTATGTATGTTCTATGATGATTAACACCGATGCTTATAGGAGACACCCCCCTTAATGATAAGTTTAAACCTTTTCACTCGTAGTATAAAAACTTCACACATGATATAAAATACTAAACTGAAACTTATTCTCTTGTAGTGGAAAGAAGAGAAAGAAATGAAAAAAGACCCATACAAGGATGACAAACTCTTAGAACTCGTCGATAACCTTTGCAACTTCATATTGGATCAGATTGTACACGTCAAACGTACCTACCATGACCGAGATTCTGACTTAGGTATAAATCCTCAGTATCAACACCTTCGTAAGACTGAAAGGCTAGCTCTAGGCCGTTGACATTAGTCTTACCTTGTGAGACGGTTTAGACTTGTAGAACGAATTATACTTATGAATTATGTCTATTTAATAATGGATTGTATATATTCTTGTGAATTGGACTTGTAATGGTAGTTTATATAATGCTCTTGTGCTTGTGGTCATATTTAAATTATATATGTTCTAGTCAGATTTAAATTATAATGCTCTTGTGTTTGTAGGGGTGGTTCAGTCTAGAACCGCCCCTACAGTACATTTTTCTGCTAAAAAAATCAAATTTACAATTCAAATTCGTGTATATATATATATATATATATATATATATATATATATATATATATACACACACACACACGAACTAAACCACCGCTACAAACAGGTATTATAGGGGCGGCTGGTACTACAACCACTCCTACAAATCGATTTTGTAGAGACGATGTAGGAGTGGCTGATAACACCAGCCGCCTCTACAAATCGATTTGTAAGAACAGTCTAGAAACTACCCCTACAAATACATAATTTGTAGGAATGATACCGAGCCGCCTCTAAGAAGCCTCACCAACCGCCCCTAAAAACCATTCCGAGCAGCCTCTGCAAAGCCATTTCGCCATGTTCACTAGATACCATGAACAAGATATTCTGTGGTCGACGATATCAGCAAAGCTGCTTGCAAGTGAAGGCTTGTTGGATGGCTGACCGTCTCTCTTGGGGCGACTCCGACCGCTCCCCTTGGGGCACCACCACATCACCCCTTCCACCCCCCAATTCGATGCCGGCGACGAGCCGCACCACGGCGGTCGAGGACCTTGTGGCTCTGCGTGACCGATGGCGGGCGAAAAACATCCCGGGGCCCTCCTCGATTTCCCCGACCTAGAGATGGAAGGGGAGAGATTACGAGTTGGATTTTCCGAAGATTGCCGAGGGCAGTCGCCGACGAGCGAAGGCGCGGGGCTTCTGTTTTCCAATGAACAATGAAGCGCCTGAAGTCAAACATGTGACGGCGAAGAACTCCTTTCCATTTGAGGCGGTCGAGGTCAGTTCGGTGAAAATCAAGCAGATCCCAATTGAGCTTCGTTGGTAGACTCATGGAGTTGCTGAGCAGAGGAACTTGGAGGCGGGAGGTAGAAGACAATCGAATCGCAAACTGGGCAACGTGGGGCCAATGAGTCAGCGACCGTGGTTCCGCTTACCGCCTAAGGTGTGTATCATCCCTGGTATCCTAGGGTCGGGACCGGAGGACAGGACACGCGGCGATGATCGAGAGGGAGGTTAGCTGATGGGTAACGGTGACCCCGAGTCGGGGCACCTTTCGTTGCTTCCCAATATTCACCATCCTAATTCGGATCCGATTCAGAGTGGGGGTGCAACCTCTTCCTCCCCTTTGAACCCTAAATTCCCCAAATCCACGATTTCGTCTCACAATCTCGGTTGATTTGTTGGTCATTTGTGGAAGGGGGGTCCGACGAAATCCTTTGCAACAGCAGTAAGAGCCTCGCCGTCTCAAACTGTTCAGGGGAGGATGAATCACGGTGGCGGGCGCTGGAACCAACAGGCCTATGTGCGTGGCTCCTATGATAGAGGAGGCTATGGCCGAGGAAGGTTCGATGATGGTGGCTATGGGCGTGGTAGAGGTGATGGCAGTTATGGAAGAGGTGGTGGCATTGGAAACTATGGAAGAGGAGGTAGAGATGATGGTTCCGGTAGAGGTGGACGGGATGGTGGTTTCGGGCGACGTGGTTCTGGAGGTGGACGAGATGGCAGAGGGCGCGACATCAACACCAATCGCGGTATGGTCTGGGAAAGACACATCAATCAAGAGGAAGAGAACAAAGAAGGTGCAGTTGAGGCTGAGAATCAGATTCCTGATGAAGTAGAGGTGCCCGTGAGTCAGACTGCTGAGAAGGATGCTACAGCACAAGAACACCAAATTGCAGAGATTGAAAGCTCACAAAAGGATGCTGATGGAAAACAAGATGATGCTGCTAAACAGATGCTCAATGTACCTGATCAGCAAGGTGATGTTGCCCCAATTCCTATACCACCTAGAATAGCGTGAGATATGTGGGCTGTATAATCATGCAACCAGGGACTGTAGACGTCTGATCTGTGAAATTTGTGGCATGAATAACCATATGTCATATGATTGCAAAAGATGTTTGCCATGGAACTTGGGTCCAGAGTTGTGTGCCGCCCAAGTTGAGGACCAACGCTTTTTCTACATAGATGAGTTGGTGGATCCCAGAATAGCCAGAGAGAAAGATAGCACTACCATAATCTCCGTTATCAATGGTCAGGCCACTAGCAAACAGATAGAGGAAGAATTTATGGGTCTTGTGGGGGGGCTTCAACCTGGAGATGGACTGCTAGACAATTGAGTGAAGGTAGGTTTGTCATGAGATTTCCTAGTGCACAGATGGTACAAGAATGGAGTGGATTCAGGAATTACCCCATGAGAAATGTTGATGCTTAATTGAAAATTGCACCATGGTCCAATATGGGGGCGAAAGGGATATTGCAACAAGCTTGGTTTAGGGTAAAGGATATCCCTACTGACCAAAGATCCATAAGAACAGTTGCTAAAGTCGGAGGTCTGGTTGGAAAGGTCTGGGAAATAGATGAGAAAACAAGACTCAGACCTGAATTTGTGAGAATGAAGATTGCATGTAGGGACATTGCAAAAGTTCCAAGAAAAGCTGAAGGGACCTTAGGCCTGGCAGTACATGATTTTATCTTTGAAAGGGAGGTACAACAATCTGAAAGTGGGAGAATTCTTTCAAGTGGTATTAGAGTTGGTGAAAGTGACACTCAACCACCATCCAAGAAGCAAAAGGCTGAGTCTTCAAATGCAAAGAAACTGATTACTCCTGCTGAACAACCCCTTCCTAATATCAGTGGTGCAAAAAATGGAAAGCATGTTTGTGCCTCGGCTCCTCCAAAGCATAGTTTTTACGGTGGCGTGGCGAGGCGCGGCGACCCACCACCTTCACACCTTTACAGCGTCTATGGCGCGCGGCGTGGCGACGCCATACACACATCGGCGCGGCGGTTTCTAGGCGGCGACCCACGGCCTAGAGCCTAGGCGTTTCAAGGCGTTTCTCTAGGCGATGGCTAATACATGCATCAATACCTAAAAGAAAAGGAAAAAAATAGGAGATTAGGGGTCATGAAATAGGGAGAAAGAGAAGAAGGCCCATTTAACGGCCCACCTCTCCACATTACAGCCTCTCCCACATCCTCTCCCTCTCCTGCATCTCTCCCTCTCCCACACGCATCTCTTCTACGCCCGCACGCCGCCGGTTCCTCTTCCTCTCGCATCTTTCTCGCGCCTGCATCTCTGCCTCTACGCCCGCCGCCGCCGGTTCCTCTCCCTCTCCCGCAGCTCTCTCTCAGTCCATGCCCGCCGCCGCCCGCACCCGCGCCCGCGCCCGCCGTCCGACTCCGCCTTTTTGAACCTTGGAGTAGAGACTAGAGAGCTTCACTACTTCACGGGCGGATCCAGGCGGCGAGCCGGCGGCTCGGGAGATCCAGGCGGGGGCGGCCGGCTCGGGCTCGTGCGAGGCTGACGGAGGGCGGGGGAGGCCAACGGAGGGCGAAGCGGACGGATTTCCAGGCGGGGGTGGGCGGAGGGCGACCGTCCCGGCGGCCGACGGCGGCGGCGGCTGGGAGGGCTGCTTGCGGTTGCGTCTCAGGCTTGGTCTCTGAGGGCTCCAATCGGCCACTCGGCCTATACAGGTACCCTCACGGCCTCACCCTCACCCTCACCGTCTATTGCGCCCGCCACAGCGCACAAAGGCGCCATAGGACGCCAAATCGGCGCCACGGGGACGCCACGGCGCTATGGCGGACGCCATAAACGCCAGAGCCGTGGAGTCGCCGTGGCGAGAGCCAGAAAAACGCCACGGCGATATGGCGACGATATGGCGTCGGTATAGCGACGCCTTAACAACTATGCTCCAAAGTGTATGGTGAAACCTGCTTCCCCCTTGCTCATGGAGACATGCTAAAGGAATAGTGATTCATGATGATCAGAACGACAAAGTACACATTCCAAAAACTTTTGAAGATTCGGATGCTGAAAGCGAAACTTTGAGTGAGAAGATTAGAAAGATTGATGGATATGGTAACTTGGGACAAGGGAGCTCTAAACAACATGAAGGGGGGATTCACACTAGCTCTGGTTTATGGAAAACCCAGTTGAGACAGAGACAATCAAGCAGATCATTCAGGAGAAGAATATTGCGAAGGATACTGTGGATACTCAAATGGATGAGGCTAAAGAAGAGAATGTTGTGATAAATACTCAAGAAAGCACAGTTACTGCTGTAGAAATAGCAAGCCAAGATGAAGAGCCAGACAGAAATCAGGAATCTCTCCCTGAGATGAAAGTGCAGGAAGCCAAGATGGATGAAAACAAGAAAATGCAACCTAAGGAAGACCAGCAAGTAAGAAGGCAAAGCGAAAGGCTGGGAAAGAGCATTCACCTCACAACTCAAGAAAGGAATGAAATCATGACAGAGAAGAGATATCTTGAAGGTAACTCAACACATTCTGTTTCCTTCTCTGAATTAACTAACAATTACATGTGTTCTATTGCTAAAAATATGGGTGTTGTGATCACTGATGATGATTTTGATACTTTTGATGTTGTTAAAGAGCTAGAACTTGTTAGGGCTAATTTGTATGAGAAACAACATATTAATAAACAAACTGACCAAAATGATGAAAATGTGGATACTGATGACCATGAAGAAACTCTTATGATTGAATGGCACCAAGATGAGTTTTCTGAGTCAGAAGATTTCATTAAATCTCTTTCTAAAAAAAAGGAAAAAATATCAAAAGTGGCAACAAGAAAGTTAAAATCTCCCCAATAGGGAAAAAGCAAGACCAAGAAGATCTTGGCTTGCAAATCCTGGGTTCAGGGAGTATCAAGGTACCCCTGAACACCAGGAAAAGAAAAAATTCAAAGGAAAACGATGACGATGCAAGGTTTAGTGTGGAATTGTAGAGGCATCGAAAAGAAAGGTGTCGCTACTTTTCTGAAAAATCTAATTCAGGAATATCAATTTCATTTTGTGGGACTACAAGAGACTATGGTGCAAGATTGTGATGAGTCTATTTTAAGAAAATTTGATCCACACCAAGATTTCCTTTGGATGTGGAATCCCTCCAAAGGAAAGTCTGGTGGTATCCTGGTTGGGGTTAAAATTGATCTATATGATGTAGGCTCCTTCAAGCAAGGGGAGTTTGTGATCCAGTTAAACCTATGGGATAAAAATAATAAAATCAAATGGAATGTTCTGATTGTATATGGTGCTGCACAAGAAGAGAACAAGATGGCTTTCTTAACTGAGTTATCTAGATTCTGTGCAGCAAATACTAAGCCACTTTTGGTTGGAGGGGACTTTAATATCATTAGATATGTAAATGAGAAAAACACTATGGATGGAGTTCATAGACATACTAATATTTTCAATTCTTTGATTCACTTCTATGAGCTGAGAGAAATAGTCATGACTGGAGGGAAATATACATGGACAAATAATCAGGAATACCCCATTTTGGAAAAACTTGATAGGGTGTTGGTTACTAAGGAATGGGAGGACATTTTCCCACAAGCTTTAGTTAAAAAATTGCCTAGAGAGATATCTGATCATAATCCGTTAATTATATCATCTGTACAGTGTGAGAAACCTCCTAGTACTCAGTTCAAATTTGATTTAAATTGGTTGACAAACCCCGAATTATTTACAAATGTGGAAAGAATTTGGCTCAAACCATGTAGAGCCACAACACCTTTGGACAAAATTCAACAAAAACTTAAATTGTGTAAGCAATACTTTAAAGGCTGGGGGTTTAACCTTCAGGGAGAGCTAAAAAAGAAAAGGAAAGAAATTCAAGTTGAACTAGTGGACTTAGAAAACCTTGAAGAAAATGTGGGTTTGTCTATGGAGCAGACGGAAAGGAAAATATGGCTGATGTGTGAAAATTTTAAACTCTTAGATCAAGAAGAAACTTACTGGTATGAGAGAAGCCATGAGACATGGTTGCTCAAAGGTGACAACAATACTACCTTTTTCCGTAGGTGTGCCAATGGTAGGAAAAGAAAGAATACAATAATTACTTTGGAAGATGAGGATCAAATCATTGAAGGTGACAAGAACCTACTGGAACATGCTACAAAATATTTCTCTAAGCTATTTGGCCCTGAGCAAGAATTCCATGTGCAAATGGATCCAGAAGTCTGGACAGAGGCAACAAATGTTAATGACATGGACAATCACATTCTTTGTAAACCCTTTTCTGAAGATGAGATAAAATATGCCCTGTTCCACATGGAAAAGAATAAAGCCGCAGGTCCAGATAAGATTCCAATTGAGTTTTACCAATGTTGTTGGAATATAATTAGAACTGATATTATGAATCTTTTTGATGATTTCTATCATGGGAAAGTTGACATTAGCAGATTAAATTATGGCATCATAACTTTGCTGCCCAAGGTGAAAGAAGCCAATAGAATTCAGCAATATAGACCTATCTGTCTCCTTAATTGTCTATACAAATTGATTACCAAGACCTTGACTATCAGATTTGAGAGCATTGCTGAGAAACTAATCCACAATAACCAAACAGCCTTTATGAAGGGTAGAAATATCATGTCTGGAATCTTATGCTTCCATGAAATTTTGCATGAAACTAAAAGAAGAAAAGAGGTTGGCATCATTTTGAAACTTGATTTGAGAAGGCATACGACAAAGTTAACTGGAATTTACTGTTTGAATGTATGGAGAAAAGAGGCTTCAGTAAAAAATGGATTAACTGGATCAAACAAGTTGTCACTGGAGGAACTGTCAGTGTGAAGTTAAACAATACCATTGGACCATATATAAAAAGCTACAAAGGTGTTAGACAAGGGGACCCCCTATCACCCATTCTTTTTAACCTGGTAGCTGATTGTTTAACTAGAATGGTCATTAAATCGCAGCAAAATGGAATGTTCACTGGTTTGATAGAACACATTATTCCTCATGGAGTGGCCATACTGCAATATGCAGATGACACAATCATTTGTCTTAAACATGGGATGGAAGGAGCTATTAATATGAAATTTCTTTTGTACATGTATGAAATGCTGGCTGGTTTGAAAATAAATTTTAATAAAAGCGAAGTTATTATGATCAATGATGAGGAGAATTTGGGGCAAATATATGCTGATCTTTTCAATTGTCAAGTAGGGTTCTTCCCAATCAAGTACCTGGGCGTTCCTGTTAGCCCAAATAGGCTACATGTCTGTGATTGGCTCCCTCTTTTAGAAAAAAACAGTAAAAGGTTAGATGTTTGGAAGGGTGGCTGCATGTCTATTGCGGGCAGATCTACCTTGATTAGTGCTAGTCTTAACAATTCACCGATATATCATATGTCTGTCTATCTTTTGCCTAAAACTGTAGTTGGTAAATTAGACAAGATAAGGAGGATCTTTTTTTGGCAAGGAGGAAGGACAAAAAAGAAGTATCATTTGGTTAAGTGGGAAAAGATATGCAAAAGCAAGAAAAAAGGGGGCTTGGGGATTAAGAACTTGAGGAAAATGAACATCAGTCTCCTTTGCAAATGGTGGTGGAAGCTAGAAAAAGAAGAGGGTTTATGGCAAACAATTGTCAACCATAAATATTTTAGGAAGGACAATATCTATGGTGTTTCTCACAAGTTGAATGATTCTTCTATTTGGTATGACCTGTTAAAGATCAAAGATGTTTATTTACTGGGGAGAGATGTTTGCATTAAAAATGGGTGTCAAACTAGATTCTGGAAAGATAAATGGCTATATCCTCAGCCTCTGTGTATTTCAGATCCTATCCTCTTTGAACTATGTGAATGCAAAGATGTCTCTGTTGAGAAAATTAGAAGTGGTGAGGTTCATATTACATTTAGGAGATGGCTTCCGATAGAATTAAGACGTAGATGGGAGGAAATTTGTTGTGATGCCTCTTCTTTTATTCTGGTAAATGAACCTGATAAAATCATTTGGACATTAGAAAAGAACCAGAAATTTTCTGTTAAGTCTACTTACAATGCTTTGACAAGTAATGACGCTGGAATATATCACAAAAAGGTTTGGAAAGGGAAGATACCTGCCAAGATAAAAAAAAATTCTTTGGTTAATGACTAATGACGCTATCCTTACTAAGGACAATCTCATTAAACGAAAGTGGAAAGGTGATCCTGTCTGTTATTTCTGTTCAAACCCTGAAAGTATACAACATCTCTTTTTTCAGTGCCCCGTGGCTAAAACGATCTGGGCAGTGGTGGCTAAATGTTTTGGTGCAGATACAGTTCCCAGAAACCTGAATCAATGTTGGAGATGGTGTGATCAGTGGCTTCCCTTTGGGAAGAAATTTCATGTTTGCGGAGTTGCTGCTATTTTCTGGGCAATTTGGAAAGCGCGAAACAAGGCTTGTTTTGACAAAGTTGTCATCAAAAGCCCTTTAGACATTATATATCATGCCTGTGTGCTAATGACATATTGGGCAGGTCTGTATGGCGAAATGGACAGGGAACAATTCGTGGAGGGGATCAACACTATGCTGAAGATTGCAGAGAAGATTCTGAAGCGCAAGCGTGGAGATACTGAAGCTGAAGCTGCGAATCGTTTACAAGATGGCAACCCTGAGGGACAGGATGGGGCATCAGCTTAAAAGAAGGGAGTGTGGATTGCCTGAAGATTTTGGTCGATGGATGAAGATGACTGTCGTCAGTTTCACTGGTTGTAGGAAGTTTATGTGTCTGGAGGGAACCCCCCTGCCACTGTCTTATTTTTTTTTCTTTTTTTTTTTTCCTGCTGCGTAGGTCCTTAAGGTGTTGCTCTGAGGCAGAGCCTTAGTTTCCTTCTAGTTTAAACCCTGGATGCAGGTCAAACTGTTAGTTTGGTCATCTGTGCTCTGTCTAATCTGTCACAAACTCTGTATTTCCGTTAATTCCGTTTAATGGAAATGGGAACTTCTCGGTTGGAAAAAAAAATTTCTGTGGTCGTTTCCGAGTACTACTTAATTTATAAATTGCCTCTGATCTGTTGATTGGACGATTAAATTTTTTTGACCGTTCGTGTGTGCTGCTATACAATACTACATTTTTTGTTGACTGGAGGTAGGTAGTAGTAGATCGTCAGATAGTTGTAAGGATTCAGCATAGTTGTTAAGGCGTCGCCATATCGCCGTGGCGTTTTTCTGGCTCTCGCCGTGGCGTTGATGAGGACATCAACACCGATCATACATCCACGCCGTCCACGCCGACACCTGCTGGTCCTATTACCCGTGCTCGTGCTCGAACACTTAATCATCAAGTGAGTTCCTTCTTGAGCTCTTGTCCATCCTGTTTAGATCTTGGAGACACGTGCACTCTTGTTTTGATTAGGAATCAAGGAGAAGACCGAAAGGGAAAAGGACTCGCGTAGGCTGGATTCGGACTGCAGCACACCTCCAACTTGCGACGGTCGCCACGGTTACATACGGAGTCGGATTGGGGTGATTCTGGACTTGTTGGAAAGCTAATAAAGTCTACTTTCATACGGATCTGACCTCATACTCATACCTGCTCATAAACGGCGTCAACAGCCCAAAAATCACCGAGAGGTCTATTCTGTCCAGGGTGCTGCGCCACCTTAAGTTAGCCCAATGGGCTTATATCGTTTAGAGTCCAGTAGGGACGCGTCCTAGGGTTGGAGCACGACCCAAACTCTCTTGTGGTCGTCCTCCACACGTCATATACCCCTTAGCCGCCACCAGGAACACTTGGGTTTTGTTTAGATCAAGTTTAGCCTTTGCTACTTGCTTGTAGGCGCGCGTGCTGATCCAGCCGTCCGTCTCCTTGTCTTCGGAACCCCACTCAAAATAAGATTCAGTTTGAGGCTTTCAATTCCATCTTGCAAATTCAGTGCTTGTTTTCTTGTTCTTGCTAGTTCTTCGATTGCTTGCAGGACGGGAGCCCTAGTGGCTGGTTGTCGCGCTCCACAAGATCGTGACGGCCTTTGGAGGTGGTGTATCGGTTGCTAAGGCGCGGTCTTGGAAGGCTGTAGTCGGGCCGTGAACGTCATCTCCATCCACCAAATCGAGTGATCTCACGCCTCTCATCGAAAGATCGTCCATAAACCCTAGCGGGTTCATATCAGCTCCGGCGTTTATGGCGTCCGCCATAGCGCCGTGGTGTCCCCGTGGCGCCGATTTGGCGTCCTGTGGCGCCTTTGTGCGCTGTGGCGGGCGCAATAGACGGTGAGGGTGAGGGTGAGGCCGTGAGGGTACCTGTATAGGCCGAGTGGCCGATTGGAGCCCTCCGAGACCGAGCCTGAGATGCAACCGCAAGCAGCCCTCCGAGCCGCCGCCGCCGTCGGCCGCCCTCCGCCCGCCCCCGCCTGGAAATCCGTCCGCTTCGCCCTCCGTTGGCCTCCCCCACCCTCCGTCGGCCTTGCCCGAGCCCGAGCCGGCCGCCCCCGCCTGGATCTCCCGAGCCGCCGGCTCGCCGCCTGGATCCGCCCATGAAGTAGTGAAGCTCTCTAGTCTCTACTCCAAGGTTCAAAAAGGCGGAGTCGGACGGCGGGCGCGGGCGCGGGTGCGGGCGGCGGCAGGCATGGACTGAGAGAGAGCTGCGGGAGAGGGAGAGGAACCGGCGGCGGCGGGCGCAGAGGTAGAGATGCGGGCGCGAGAGAGATGCGAGAGGAAGAGGAACCGGCGGCGTGCGGGCGTAGAAGAGATGCGTGCGGGAGAGGGAGAAATGCAGGAGGGGGAGAGGATGTGGGAGAGGCTGTAATGTGAAGAGGTGGGCCGTTAAATGGGCCTTCTTCTCTTTCTCCCTATTTCATGACCCCTAATCTCCTATTTTTTTTCTTTTCTTTTAGGTATTTATGCATGTATTAGCCATCGCCTAGAGAAACGTCTTGAAACGCCTAGGCTCTAGGCCGTGGGTCACCGTCTAGAAACCGCCGCGCCGATGTGTGTATGGCGTCGCCACGCCGCACGCCATAGACACTGTAAAGGTGTGAAGGTGGTGGGTCGCCGCGCCTCGCCACGCCGCCAGTAAAAACTATGGGATTCAGATTGGAAGTTCCAAAATAGGACAAGTCACACAAATATTAATTATTTCAGGTCCAAAAAACATGGGACTGGGCCGAAAATGATCGTCTGGCCTTTTTTTTTCTCCACACATCTATATGAAATCACAAGATGTACTAGAAAATATGTTTGTACATTGCAACGAGACATATAATTTGTTACCCGATGCTAATGCCAACATAATAAGCTAGCTTTTGTTGTAGTTAATTGGACTTGGTCCAACCTTAAATCAAATAAATTTCAAGGTCTGTAATAAATGGATGCAATAAAAGATTAATTCCAAATTCGAAAATTGATATGAGATTGACAAAACTTAAAAAGATGGTTATTGTGTATATCTATCGTGAACACTGGCGGAGCCAAGGGGGGGCTGGCAGGGGCCATGCCCCCCCCAATGTTTGACAAAAAAAAATTAGTAGTATGACTTAATATTTTTTATTTATATTAAGATGGAGATTATATAAAATTCTTGTCATATATACCTATTAATATCTTCTAGATAATATAATCATACAAAACACAACTAGATAATAAAATTATCGTAATGAAAAAGACCGAACCGGTCCCCCCTAAGTATAATTCCTGACGACCGGACCCCCTTGAGTATAAATCCTGGCTCCGCCACTGATCGTGAAATGAAGAAATGTGGAAGACAAGCCATATACATTCGCAGGCGCACTGTGACGTGAATGGGCTTGGCGAACGACATGAGTGATGTGGTGCCAACAAAAATTTTGCAACTCCAAATTAAAAGTGAGAAGGGTGAGAGTGAGAGACCACGGACCTGACGAAGAACGGACGAACGGCTGGTGGCACCACTACGCTATGTTCTTAACTAAGAACTCTAAACCAGTTTATTGTTTAGTAAATTTGATTTCTAATTTGAATTGGAGCATGTTTGTCTGAAAATTTCTGATAATTATGGATATATATTAAACTATTAATAATATGGACTCGCGACATTTTTTACCCATATATTTAAGGAAGCCACAGCTGTACCCAATCACATTTAAATTCAAATATCTGTTCTCGCACTCTTCTGATGATGAGCAAACAAAATCAAATACTCTTACACATTGAGCAAACAAACCAAAACGATTGACCACCGACCGCCGGGGAGCTACTGCGCGGTGGGCGATGCTGCGCCAGCGCCGCGTCGGAGCGTGCGGGTGTAGTTGATGATGGAGTTGAGGCGCTCCAGCTTGAGATCCTCCCGGAACCTCCGGATGAACGACTCTGCCCGCGCGTTCAGCGCCGCCTTCCCCTCCAGTGCTTCCCGCCTGCACGCAGGTGCGCGATGCTGCATGGTTGTTTCCGCCAACTTCTCCTCCTGGCTCTGGCTCTCAACGGCCGCAGTTGCCTCGTCGGCGCTGACAACGTCTACCAACGGCGGCTGCTGCAACGCCAGACTGTGAGCGGCCTCGTCGTCCGAGCTGGTGGACATGTCTTCTCCCGCTCCCGCCTCTTCCTTGGCGATCTCGGACGATGCGCCGTCTGCCTCAGGAGCTGCTACTGCCGCCGCAACAGGTGACCTCGCTGGTTCCGCAACGACGGCTGGTTGGTGCGGCTGCTCCAGTTCCAGCTCGGGGGACGACGTGCTGTAGTACTCTTCCACGGGGACGGCGGCGTGGACGGAGAACATGGAGAAGGAGCGGAGGCGGTCGAGGACCATGGACGACGCGCTCCGGCAGAGCCTCCGCGTGGACGCCGCCGCCGCGCGGCCACCTTCGTGGTGCCCGCGTGACGTGACCACGATGGCGCCGATGAGCACGTTGACGAAGAGGAAGAGCGCCGCGCCGGGGCTGATCCAAGACGGCAGCGGCCACCCGGACAAGTACTCCACTGCCATTGATCGGTGATCAGCAGCCGCTCCTAGCTCGCTCGCCGCTGAGGTTTTTTGTGCGCTTAGCTATACTCAAACCGCACAAGTGATAAGAGCAACATATATATATACTGCAGTAAATAAGCAGGTTTCCGCAGAGAGTACAAGAGACAAGCACCTTGTTGCTGTCGTGCTGTCTACATATAATAAAATAATAAGAAACAGATTAGGAAAGGTAAAGCATGTGCAAGCTTGTGGCATCGTGTGTTTGTGCTTGTCTACGCGTACAAAAGCCCTGGTTCAAGAAAGAGGCAACGTTGCTTTAGCAATAATTTACTACTTCCGCATCGTGCATGTGTAGATCGTGCAAGTGGGAGGAACGGACGAATTGAACTCCACTCTTTTTGCCCTAGCTGCAACCTGCAGCTTGCAAAGAAGATTCGCTCGGAGATTAACAACGGTTAATTTAACCTGCGTGTTCCTTTGTCATTTACTGGCTTTTGGATGTGTTTTAGACGGAGCAATGGCTGGCATGCATGATACTTATGTTCTCTGTCTTTTACCTAATTATTAGTGGATTATTCGTCGCAAGGAATCCTTTATTTTGTGTTGCTTTTTCTTTCTCTATATTTATATACCCATGCAGGTCAGTGTTGATGTATATGCTTAGTCCCTAAGCATAGGAAGGATATACACCCGAAATGTGGCCACAATCTCCTTCCTTTCTTGTTGGGGTCACGTCACCTTGCTTTTCTTAGTTATTTATTAATATTTTGATCATTTCATTCACTCGTATGAACGGTTAGATATTTAGGCAAATAGAATCTATATATTTAATTTGAATCCATAAATTGGCAATATATTTGTGACAATAAGTATATGCACATGTGGTCTACTCGCAATTCCAAAGATACTAAACATATTGATCAAATGAATGAACATACATAAGAACTAAAATTGTTGTAGTTTATACCAGAGATGGGATCAAATAATTCCTAAAATGCATAAGTAGAGGAACCAATAACCAACTCGACTTCAACTGTATCTAAGAATATTAAGCATGAATTATGTTCTAGCAAATGCAAACAGTCATGATAAAAGGTGTATGGAACACTCATAAGGTTGCAAGCTCAAATAGGTAAAACTAGGTTTCTAGTAATATAGTAACATAAATGCAATATACAACACAATGCAATCAAGTAAATTCAATTATATATAAAAGCTACAGAATGCTTAGGAGCCTGCCGCGATACTCAGCGGGTGGTGTTGCGACTTCGGGTTAAGGCTCAACGTTGTTCTTAGGGGGGTCACCTCCTCGTGTACTTCCTCTCCTATATGATGCATACATGAATGAGTAAATGTAATGCTTATGCTTGGTATGAGATGCCTGAACGGTATATGATCATGTATGAAAGCATATGAACCCACTAGGTACATAGAGTGTAGGTGCTTTAATTTAAAAAGAAGTGTGCGCTGACTTGTGTCTCACAGACTGTCAACGGGGAACTGATGAATGCAGAGTTATCACAATGGGGAAGCACGCTCAGTGAGTTCCCAATCTTGCATCCTTTCTCTTTGCTGCCAGCGGCCAGGAACCATGATGTATGCCATAGGTTATTAGTATGACAATTATTATGCAAGATCAGATTAAAACTGGGTCCATACACCATGCATGTAATAAGGTGCCTGAGGTATAACTAGATGAGAAGTGTTCATCATAGTATCCACTAAGCACCAGGTAAGAATGGATTTATTTTCGCGATAGATGAGCACGGTGCATTGGCAACCATTTAGCGACGACCAAGACTAAGG
Source organism: Miscanthus floridulus (assembly GCF_019320115.1). Lineage (NCBI taxonomy): Eukaryota > Viridiplantae > Streptophyta > Magnoliopsida > Poales > Poaceae > Miscanthus > Miscanthus floridulus. The sequence continues at coordinate 54,062,419 of NC_089592.1, read as the reverse complement.
TAAGTCCTGCCCGACCTAAAGTTTTGGGCACAATCTGCCTCTGGATCCATATATGCTATGCATGTAGTAATGTTGCAAAACCAGATTAATAAATCTAACATAAGCTGGCAAAGATTGAAAAGAAATCATTATCAACTGATTTAATACACATGATTCGCAAAAATAAAACTGATTTACTACACATGTTTCTACTTCACCAGTACATTTTTATGAGAGCCCACATATGGTACAACTGCCCGGCAGATGCCGCAATTTCCACGTAGCACAAAAACGAACATCGCAACCAAAATGGCATCAAAACTACGCGACACAAATTACAAATTGTAAGAGCATCTCCAAGAGTTCCCTAAATATTCCTCCTAAAAAGTCTATGTTTACCAACTCCTAAAAAGATTTTAGGAGAAAAAAAGAAGTTCATCTCCAATAGTTCCTAATATTTGACTTCTAAAAAATCAAATGCTGGTCCCATTTGACGTTTTTTTTTTCTGTGGTCTTCTTTTTTTCCACGCGAACCTCTTCGTCGCCGCGCGTATCCGCGCCGCCACCGCCTGCATCCGTCGTGTTGCCCTAGCCCAGCAGTCGACAACCAGGCAAGCAGGCAACAGCGGTCGGCCACTAGGCAAGCAAACACAGCATGCATACAGTACCATGCAAGCAAGCAGGCGGGTAGCAACCAGAGCAAGCAGGCAACCAGCAGCCTGCACGCAAGCAAGCGCTCGTCGTCGCCTCGGTGGCACGCAAGCAAGCAGGACTATTTGTTGTACTTTGTCACTTGTTCTCTCTTTACCCCAAGTGAAAGTGTCAGCTATTTGAGGCAAATGTTATGTTAAAAACATCAAAGTGTCTCTCGGACTGGTACTATAGCATAGCAACAAAGTGGCTTAGTAGAATTATCATGTTAACAATTGAGAGATACTACAGTCAAAGATGCACAACACATGACGCTAGCTTGTACACAGTAAAATTCTTCTGGTACACAGCAGGAGAAGAAACAAAACTCCTGCGCTTTCTGCCCTTATTTAACCGAGATCAGGGACCATGAGGTAGTCCTCGTCGTCGGTGACCTCGATCCAGGCCTTCTTGCTCTGGCGCACCCCGGCGCCGGCAGCAGCTTTGGCCGTCCTGTAGTACGCGGCATCGTTCGCCTCCTGGGATCCGAAAAGCTCCGGGACCTCCGCCAACGTCCTGCCGGCCTTGGGCGCCTGCTCGTGGAAGAGGTCGATGTCGGCGAACCACTCCAGCTCCTTAAACCCGAGCGGGGACTCCTTGTGCAGCTGCAAAACAAACACACACACACAAGAAGAACATGAGACGGGACCGGTGGGTGGTCGGACATGGACCGGCGGAGCTTGTGTGCTATCGTCTTGCCTTGTCGCTGGACTCGTAGTCGGAGAACCGCAGGAGCTCGTCGACGGCCCAGCCCTGTGGCAGGAACTGCGGCGGCGAGGGCACCTGCTGCGCCGCGGTGGAGACGGCGGCCTGTGGCGGCTCGACGGTGGCCTTGGGCGGGACGTGGTGGTCGGAGTCGTGGGCGTCGCACGCGTGGCTTCGTCCGCGTAAAGTTACGCGGAAGGAGGATGAATTTACTAAGTCTTAAAAGATTAGAAGTAAATATTATGAGTTGTTGGAGAGGGTTTTTTCTCCATCTTTCTAAAAAATAAGGATTAGAAGGATGTTTAGAGAACTCTTAGGAGATGCTCTAAAAGCCTTTGTATAGACCAACACCTGCAGTTCGGCGGGCTGTCTATGAAATGAATGGATCTGTGCCGCTGTTATAATACAGAATTCTGTGCTCATTTCTCCATGTAGGCAGCAACCATTCTTCAGTTATATTGAGTGGTTTTGCTCCAAGGTGAGCGCCTGTCCAAATCCAATACAAATGAGCAACGAATGCTTGGCCTGGTGGTCTCACACTCGTCAGACAGGTTTGTCTCATACCCCCAGTATACAAAACAGTACACTGCTTGATGCTCAAATATCCTATGACCTTCCTGATAACATGACAGAGGTGGCATGTATCTCCAAGGAGTGCTCCGGTATGTACGCAAGGTCTGCAGGGCAACAGTCACTTCTCAAGACTTTTCTTTTTATAAAGGTTCTCAAGGCTTATAAAAAGATACAAGGTATATGACATGAACCAGCTAAAATAACGAATGTATTTTTGGTAGTCTAAATCCACTGCATTAATTAATTTTTGTAAGTCACTACAAACCAGGACAACTAATCCTTCAAGCACTGACAGATAGCAAGCAAATAAACAGACAGACACTCCCTTCTTAAAGTCGACAATCTGTCACTACCGGAAACACCTAATTTGCCGAGTGTCCTCACCTTTGCCGTGGGCACTGATTTCGGGCACTCGGCAAACATGGTGTTTGCCGAGTGTCCCACAACCGACACTCGGCAAAAATAAAACTCACGGCATAACAGTTTATACCGAGTGCCTACACTCGGCAAAAAATAGACACACGGCAACTTCATGTCTAGTAACACCGTCGATCTCCGTTATCCTATATGCCGAGTGCCAAAATACAACACTCGGCAAACACACATCGATACCGAGTATCACCTTTTGACACTCGGCAAATGCTGTTATATGCCGAGTGTCAGAATCTTACACTCGGCAAACATTTTTTTTTTGATTTTGCCCCCCCCCCCAAACTTTTTGTACTGTTGTATTACAATACCTGTTGCTCTCTGTTCAAGTAATGTACATTTCTGAGTTATTTTACTATATTTCATCAATTTATTTTAGTCAAATGAATTTTCGGTAATTTTTTGGATTTGAACTGCAAGTGCTTCGAATATCCGAAAAAAGTGAATAAAAAAATGATATTCTTTTCACTGAGTTTGTTTTGATACCGTATCCAAGGCCAGACCAGAAATCTCGAACATTGTGTTCGCGAAACATGAGCGGAAACGCGTGGCGGAAACGTCTGAAAATTCTATAAAAAACAAACGAAGTCTGAAAATCATGAAATTCGTCGAGTTGTCATGATATCATACGTGGAGGCTATGGTAAAAAATTGAGAGTGTTTCGGCAAAGTTGACACGTACGTTGCTTACAAATCGGATCATCTCCGGAGAAGTTTCTGAGATGTGAGAAAGATCCGGTAAGATGAGGAGACAATTTGAATGTCGATTTGGAGTTTCACTTCAAATTTTTTTGTATATATAATAGAGAACAAAGATCGCTTCTTGTGAATTTTTGGCAATTTTTCGAAGCCATTTCGTAATTTTAATTCTTTCGTCGCAATTATTGAATTTTATATGCGTGATATACAAACACAGGAAATAATAGTCCAATTTTTGTACAAGCTTGAAATATACATTTGTGAGTGCACCTAACAAAGTGTAATGCAAGTTCATTTCATGAAATTAGTGAAACATGAAATAGAGGAAAGTAATTAAGTAGAGGAAAGAAAAGGGTAGCATGAAATATAGAAATAAGTTTGCCGAGTGCTGCATAGATGGCACTCGGCAAACTGATGGAATTTTTTAAGGGAGAACAGGGATTTTTAAGTAGTTTACCGAGTGCGCCATCGGCCGACACTCGGCAAACTGATGGAATTTTTTTTAAAAACGTTGCCGAGTGTCGTATCGGGCCGACACTCGGCAAACAGGCCGCAAAATAGATAGGCCGCGGGCCGGCTCTGGCCATTTCTCCATTCCTCCCCACTCCACTCCCTCCCCACTCGCGCCGCCGTCGACCTCCCTCCCCTCGCGCCGCCGTCGAGCTCCCCCCCATGTGCCCTCCTCCCTCCCCACTCCATCGTGCTCCCCACGCCTGCCGCCGTCGAGCTCCCCCCCACGCGCCCCCCTCCCTCCCCACTCCGCGGCCCCCTCCCTCCCCACCCCGCCCGCCCGCCCGGCCGTCGACCTCCCCCCCGCCCGGCCGGTCTGCCACAGCCACCGGCTGGCCCATGCCCCTGTCCCCACCGCGAAACCGAGCGCGGGCGCGAGCACGCCCACGAAACCGCCCTAGGGTTGTGGAGAGAACCTTGAGACTTCGCCGTCGCCGCAGGAGCCCACCGCAGGATCCCACCGCTTCCCCCATTATCCGGTAAGCCCCATTGTATTCTCACTGCTTCTCATATTGTCCTGCTTAGACACCATCAAAGTGATTTCAAAAATAGCTGTTCATTTGAGGATGGAGATAGTTTATAAATTAGAGTTGATGGCTGATGAATGCTTGAATTGGTGTTAGCAGGTTGTCATGATTTGTGATTATTAGTCTGATTATGTTCCTACTGTCCTTGATATCCTTTTTTGAGTCAGATTTGCCTTTTGAAGTCTGATTGCTTAAAGTTTAATCTACAGTTGATTTGTAAATATCGTTTTGAAACCCAGAAGGGAGGAATGGACTAGATATTCCTCTTTTGAGCATGTCTTTCATTGTGTATGCGTGATCATGGGTGCGAGTCTTATGGTTGGCCAACTTTTGAAGGATGATTATTGGTAAATAAAGACAAAAATAAATACTCCCTCGCTCCCAGTCGAAATACAAAGTATCAAATGTTCAAAAAAATAAGGTATTTTGATCGTTCAACATTAACTATGCCTGTTTGCTTTTTTAAACCACATCCATGTATGACTTTTAGGTCCATCTTGAACAAAATGACTTCTATAATTGATAGCTGAAATCAATAACAAGTATGAATGTGTTTTAATTAAAAACTATGTGTTATTAGGAAATTAAACAACTTGACAACCAAACTAACTAGTGAGGAGTGAGTTAGTTTTTTAGCGAATATTATTTGATCCTACAATTGCTCAGGTATCTCGTATTTCAGGATGAAAAGGAGTACTAGGTACTACGGTCTATTTGGATCTTGCTAACTTTAGCATCCTATAGCATACATTAATACTCGATTCGTTTTAAATTATAAGTTATTTTAAATTTTATGAAGAGTCAAGCATCTCAAGTTTGATCTCTGAGAGTTGCTAAAATTAGTAGTAGAGCAGGTGCTAATTTTAAGTTTTTTAGAAGCAGACGGGACCTTAAGTGGATCCAAGGAGGCCATCTATGCGATAGCCCAACACGTAACAGATTCGCAAGGTGTGAGCCACAGCTGTTAACTAGTGCCTGACACCCCATATTTTGAAAATTTGTAGGCTGATTTTTTCATTAGCAATCTTCCTAGTTGTAGCATGCCTATGAATATAGTCATATGTCTGTCTTTACAAAGCTCACTTGGTGGACTAGCAGCTGTTCTCTTGGCCATTTAGTGTGTGTGTGTGTTGTTTATCTTAAAATAAAATCCTGTGGATTTTCCATTTGAGCTAGTTGTTGGTGACACACTACTGGTGCCATCCAATGAGGATAGATGCGCAAGGTCAATCCTGTTATAGATGTGGAGAAAAAGATGCTAACTAGATCATATCCTGGTGAAGTGAAGGAGAATAAAGCCATTTGAGGCTATAGTGCAGTTGCAGTTGCAATGGCAAGCATGAGATGACACCACTCAGGCTAAAGAGAGATCTGCTTTACTGCTAGCTGTTACAGCCTCACTTTCTCTTCTTGTGTGGTAAGGGTAGAAGCCAAAGCATGCTGTCACTTGCAAGCTGTGCGTGATGCCCAGCATCAGCAGTAGCATTAGTGGATTGAATAAGGGCAAAGGAAGAGAAGGGCTAGAGTCATGAATATACGGGAGAGACATTCCTATAACTAACCACTTTGTTGTTACCAGGACCAAGATCTTTTCACTGAAAACTGAATTTTGCCTTTTCACTGAAGACTGAATCTTGATCATCTAGTTCCAAGTGTATATGCAACTATGCATGTATTATGCCTGCTAACTTTGATTGTTTTGCAAAAATTATGGGGGTGTACATATGCAAATGGACACAGCTCTGCCTTTCTAGAGTTCAATTCTCCTGATGCAAATTCGACATAGATAGTACTGGTGGCCGGTCTTATTCTAGTATTTTATTTTGGAGTGAGTGAGGATGCCAGTATATTAATTATATTCTAGCTACTACTTTGACCAATTGCTCTACTCACGCATTTCCTTGTTGTGCAGGCTGCAGTAGGTCCTCCCTTCTTCCGACCAGCAGCAACAACAAAAGGTTCAGATTTGAGCCGCCAGTCGCTGCAAGCCTCAACACCACCACCTGGCCCACTGCACTGGTATACATTGAGGCCGTTGAAATTCTTCTGCAGTAATATTTTATTTATTTATTTATTTCCGCATCATATTATATATAAACTACATTACTAAGTAGAAGTACGTGTAAGGGAGCATATATAGAGAGAGGTCTACATATGGTAGTGCAATCATCCCCTGGTGTTTCTTTTTTGGGTCTGAACAGTACATGTGACCTAGTCAGGTAGTATGTTTCTGTTGAAACCAAGAAAGTGCACCTCCATGAGACGTGAACTGCCCATCAATAATGAGCCATGTACAAACGTTGCTGGCTGTGCAGGATATATATATATAGATATAGCCTAAGCTAAGTGCATTATAAAGTAAGAGATTGAAGATTTAATTTGCTGGTGCTGCGATCATGTTTGAAAACGGAAACGTATAGTAGAGAGTACGTATGTTTTTCTACCGTTTCAAGCTAGTCAATAATGCGCCGTAACAATGACAATCTATCGCTGCTAAAGTAGCCAATCGTATCATGAGGATTTATTAGTCTTGTATACGATTTCAGTAACCTAATGATGATGAACGAGGACGCAGTCTACTTTGTATGACACTAACTAGCTGATAGAAGGTAACTCTAGAATAGTGCTAGATCAAACAATTTTTAGTTTGACTGATAGAAGGTATATATATTACAAGATTGCCATGTCCGGCTGCTGACTGGGCTCAATTGGAAGCTGACAAGTGATGTGGTGGTCCATGATTGGATGAACATGCTGACTGGATAGGAGTTTTGGCTTACAGTGACTTAGGTCAAAGGCAAAGTCTAGCTTGCTGTCGGTGGTTAAATTCATACATGTTGATACTATTTCTTATAAATTCGGTTAAATATAAGATATTTTAAATTTGAACAGACTTATTCTTTTAGGGAGGACTGAAGCTTCTGGCTGTTTGTTGGTGTTCCGTGGACCTTGTAGCGGTTGAGGCTTCTCCTGTTTGCGGGACAGCGAGGTGAGGCATAAAACACCCCTCTTTTCTGTATCATGCATGTTTGTAGAGCACGTAACCCGGTTAGGCGTCTCCCGTTCGAAAGAGATACGGTTAGAAATATGCAGCTCTTTGCATGTCGATAACCGTATCTTTTTCGAATTGTCCACTGTTTTTTGGACAGCCCTAGGATGCGTAGATGGGGTTAGTCTCCGTGGTCTACTCCGTTCCGAGGCAGAGTTTCAGCAGCATCTCCCTGTTGTTCTCTGAATACACAATCTCCCTACCGGGACGTGTATTTGGAGAACAACGGGGAGGTGCTGCCGAAATTCTGTCTCGGATCGGAGTAGACCATGGAGACTAACCCCAGCTACGCATCCTCGGGTGGGATTAGGACCTATCCTGACCTATTAGATGGTAGGAACATCGTGTACATGCAATTGATTCTTAATGTCTCGCTGGTATATGTCAGAGGATGGATGACCGTGAGTGGATGTACACGGGCCGCCCAAGTCAGCGTGCTTTGACTGATGAATGGATTGAGAAGACGGAGGCTTTCATAGATAGAGCATTTGCCCTAGTTCCAGGAGCGTCAGCCATTTGGTGTCCGTGCAGTAGATGTGCAAACAGGCGTCGGCAACCAAAGGATGTCATGTCTACTCATCTTTGCAAGAATGGATTCACGGCAGATTATACTCGGTGGATCTACCACGGTGAAGCCGATCGGATGAGAGAGGAGGTCGTGAGAGCACGCGTCGAAGATTTCAATGCTGATGCCGGGGTAGGTGACTGGCTAAATGACTTTCACGAAGCACACGTAGGTGAAGAAGGTGGGGAGGAGGAGCCAGAGGCAACCGCAAAGGCGTATTATGACATGTTGTCTTCGGCACAGAAACCCCTTCACGGCCACACAAAGGTTTCTCAACTGGATGCCATTGGACGGGTAATGGCCTTAAAGGCTCAGTTTAGCATGAGTCGAGATTGTTACGATGCTATGTTGGCAGTTATTGGCAGCTTGCTTCCAGAAGCTCACATTATGCCAAAGAGCATGTACGAGTCACAGAAACTCCTTCGTGCACTCAAGATGCCATATGAGCAGATACATGCTTGTCCGAAGGGGTGCGTCCTATTTAGGAAAGGACACAAGAAAGCAAAGTACTGTCCAAAGTGTCAATCCTCTAGGTACCTGGAGGTAGAGTCTGGTGATGGTCAGAAGAGGCAGCTTGAGATCCCCGTGAAGATCTTACGGTACCTTCCATTCTTACCGAGGATCCAACGGCTATACATGATCGAGGAAACCGCAAAACAGATGACGTGGCACAAAAATGGCACTCGATACAGTCCTGAGAAGATGGTACATCCATCCGATGGTGAAGCATGGACCCACTTTGATGGGATTCATCATGAGAAAGCTCTTGAGGCTCGTAATGTACGTGTTGCGCTAGCAACAGATGGGTTCAATCCTTATGGACTGATGGCTGCCCCATACACTTGCTGGCCAATCTTCGTTATCCCCCTCAATCTCCCCCCCGGTGTCGTGTTTCGATGACAGAATATATTCTTGTCATTGATAATTCCTGGGCACCCGGGGAGTAAGATGGGTGTGTTCATGGAGCCTCTGATTGATGAGCTGGTCCGTGCTTGGGAGGAAGGGGTGTTGACATATGACCGAGCTACGAAGAGGAACTTCAGAATGCATGTCTGGTACCACTACTCCCTGCACGACTTCTTGGCGTATGGGATATTCTACGCCTGGTGTGTTCACGGGAGGTTCCCATGCCCATTATGCAAGACAGCTGTGGAGTTCATTTGGTTGAAGAAGGGTGGCAAGTATTCTTCGTTCGACAAGCATCGACAGTTCCTCCCTGTTGAGCATGCATTCAGACGAGACATCAAGAACTTTACGAAAGGTGTGGTAGTGACAGACCCCGCACCGCAGATCATGACAGGTGCCGAGGTTCGTGCTCAGATAGATGCTCTCGTCGTCAACCCACAAGGCAATGGTTTTGTGGGATATGGTCGTCAACATATGTGGACTCATAAGTCGGGCTTGGAGAGACTCCTCTATTATGATGACCTCCTTCTTCCACATAACATTGATGTGATGCACACTGAAAAGAATGTGGCCGAGGCACTTTGGGGAACACTCATGGACACTGAAAAGTCAAAGGACAACGTTAAGGCTAGAGTGGACCTAGCAACGTTATGCGATAGACCAAAGCAAGAAATGAAGCCTCCTAGAGGCGGCAAGACATGGAGCAAGCCTAAGGCCGATTTTGTCTTGACCAGGCCCCAAAGGAGGCAAGTTCTTGAATGGATGCAAACGTTGATGTTCCCTGATGGGTATGCAGCGAATCTGAGGAGGGGAGTGAACGTATCTACTCTGCGAGTCAAAGGGATGAAGAGCCATGACTTCCACATATGGATTGAGCGGCTTCTTCCGGCGATGGTTCGTGGCTATGTCCCTAAGCATGTCTGGCTAGTGTTGGCAGAGTTGAGCTATTTCTTTCGCCAGCTTTGTGCCAAGGAGTTGTCTCGAAAAGTGGTTGAGGACTTGGAAAGCATGGCGCCGGTGCTTCTCTGTAAGTTGGAGAAGATATTTCCACCCGGCTTCTTTGTTCCGATGCAGCATTTGATCTTGCACCTCCCGTATGAGGCACGAATGGGGGGGCCCGTGCAGGGCCGTTGGTGCTATCCAATCGAGAGATGTCTAAAGGTTGTTCGAAGTAAATGTAAGAATAAAGGCAAAATTGAGGCTTCCGTTGCAGAGGCATACATTCTGGAGGAGGTGTCAAACTTCACAACAAGTTACTATAGTGACAACCTTCCCAGCGTGCATAATCCACCCCCTCGCTACAATGCGGGCGAAAATGAATCGAACCTCAGCCTTTTCCGAGGGCATCTTGGAAGTGCAAGTGATTGGAAACCCAAGACATTGAGACATGAAGAGTGGCGCACTATCATGCACTATGTGTTGACCAACCTTCCCGAAGTGGAGCCGTACATGCAGTAAGTTGTCTTCGAGGAAGTGAAGATCGACAAAGACCTCACAAGAACCTTGACGCTGACCAAAGAGCAATACATGCTGGTAAATACTGTTTCTTCCTGAGATTAAGTACACTTACTGTGTTCTTATATGACAAATGCATGTTGACGTGTAGGTGCCTCCAATTTGGGTGGCCGGTAAAGGCGAGTGCTGGAGGAAAATGGTGGACAAGTGGTGCTCCCCGGAGTGGTCGGAGACACACGCCGCTTGTCGGGAGCGGCGTTTGATGATGACAGGTGCACCACACCATCAGGGGAACCTTACCCTTGCCGAGTACGCGGAGAGATGGGTACGTGACTTCATTTATGTATTCCAACGCTTGCTTCTGCATAGTTTCTAATGATCTTACTGTTTGTTTCACAGTTGGCGTCACATGGTGGTGCACCTTGCTCCCAGGTGAAGGCATGGGCTATGGACCACAAGGGCAAGGCGACGTCCGCCGTCGACTTCAACCCGGAGGACCCCCCCTCGGCGTACAGCAATCCCTCCATCCAAAGCCGTCTCACCGAGTACACAACGGCGGCCAAGGCGGTCCATGGGCCGGAGTACGATCCGAGCACCCAGGATTTCGAAGGTGACCTTGTCATGAGGGTGGGAGGAGGCAAGAAGCATGGCAGGTACTGGCTTGGCGACAGCGTCGTCGACACGGCCACTACCCCCACTCTCTCCCAGATCCGAGCAAGCGACACGGGCCAGAGGCCGCCCATACGCCCACGGCCGACCAGTACACAGCACGCCATGCAGACTTTGCAGGTTATTACTCTTTTATTCGTCGTTCATTGTTTCTTACATACCTTTGACTTCCATTGTAACAGTGGGGTGAAAATTTGTAGGCCGAGCTTGAAGAAGAGAGGAGGCAGAGAATAGCTTTGGAGGCGAAGATTGACGCTGATCGGCAGAGGCAGGAGCACATGTTTCAGTGGATGCAAAATCTTGGCGCGAAGATGGGTGAACCTCTGCCACAAGCGCTATTCCTTCCTCCTCGTCGTCCTGAAGACACTCCTGTGAGTACATCTATCCTCAGTGCCGATTAGTCTTTAGCAATGGGAATGATGGGGTGATTTGCATCAAAGGTTACTCAGCTTGTTAATTTGCGGTTTGCAGAGCTGCTAGTTCACTTCTGCCCCTTTTGCTTACCTTGGTTTGGGTGTTGTTCCGTGTTCGCTGCAGCAGCTCTTGCTGCTTTACCTCTTAACATGTACAACTGTAGATAAAACTTGAAAAGTCACACTAATTAAGGATTGGAGCTTTATCGCCTGCTACCTGCATACATTTGTCTTCGTTTGGCCTTCTAGGCTTCTACCTCGTCTCGCTTAATTTGGTTGCGTGTACTGATGGAACCACTGGGGGATCTGGAGTAGGTCTGGGTTACGGCCTATGCCGAAGAGCTTCAGCAGCTCTAGATTTTAAAAACAGTTTCAGTTCATAAAATCCAGCCAAACGTTTTTTTTATCGGAATCCTGCCAAACGTCTTGCCTCCACGTAATCCAGATCCAAAAAACTGAATTTAGAGGTCAAATCCATGAATTAAATGGATCTCCTCACGGAGTATGGCCGGAGTCTGCCTAGAAGTGCCTCACAGAGTTACAGATTGTTCACACCTGCCTAGAAGTGCGTCCATCCAGATATGTGTGTAATCTGTAGCCAATGGATCGTTATCGATCCGGCAGTGTGTGTAGACTAAACTACAAGCTCATGCAGAAAACGTGGACCATGGACAGTGAACAGTGAGCACAGGCACAGATCGAGCCCCGTCCATGTGCCGCTGAGGGCTAGCTGCCCGCAACGCAACGGCCGGAATTCACGGGAGTGCACGGCACGCACGTCGTGGTGCAGTGCGCTACGTATGGCAAGTAGAGCGAGGCTGGAGCTAGCGCTGTTATTCTTATTCATTTGCACCTGTGTCAGGCATGTTCGTCACCCATCTGTTGGTTCTGTAACTTCTACTGGGCAGTTGGGCTGGGAAAGTGAGCTTCCAGCGCTGTCACCTGCATCGGCGAAGGAGGATTGGAAGATGGAAACCAGATCAGTTTGTCTCTCCTTCCGTTTTTTATCTGGAGCAAACACGCAAGTGGGTCGCACAGTTGCAATGATCGGATCTGCCTTGGGCACGCAGCCAATCATCAGCAGCGCATGGGAAACTAGACTTGTCACTGCTATGGACATGGAACGGGAGCAAGAAAACCATATTCTTGGTGCAGTTGTTTGTTCGCTTCTCCTTTCAGATCTAAGGCCACTTAGTAGTTTCAGTGCAAGTAGACGCTTGGTCTGGATGGCTGGATTAGTTTATACCGATCATGATCATGTTGCATGTTCCTGTCTACCGTTGTTTTTTCCCACCCTGTGCTGAGGACCTTGTGAATCCATTTTTTAATATCGTCAGTAAACAGGAATCTCTCTTGCAGCGACCACTTGTTCATAACGTAGAGTACGTAGCAGTCAGTAGTCGCCCTACTAGATGCTAGCCTAGCTAGGACTAGGTAGGTACTCCTCCTACTGGCTACAAACGTAGTACAGCGGAGCAATTGCGTTTTACCAGCCAAGCCATTCATATCATTTTTGTCACCCAAAAGTAGCCCTGTCATTCTACAACTTTCAACCTCTTAATTAATACAAGCTACTCAATGTTATCTTCACTATTATAAACGTAATTAATTACTATTTTCAGTATAAAATCGTGAAATTAGCAACGGAAAAAAGTTACTATTGAAGTTCATTCACTATGACAGATCTAATCATGAGTCCATGACAAGATCGTGCTGATATGCATGACAGACGTCTCTAAGGAGACTAAAAGTTTCTTCTGACAGATCAATGGAAGTTTAACCAATCGATTAGCTTCTCCAGAGAATTAATCTTATCTATTCTTTGTGTAGGGTCAATCGGCGGCATCAAACGATGTACCTCAAGACCAACCGCAGCAGTCGCCGTGGTCTCATTGGTGATTTGCTTCTTTTCATGTGTTGAACTTATTCCTTGTGTTGTACTTATGCTTGTAATGCACTTGTGGTGGATACTTTAAACTCGAACCTTATGTTGGTATTGTGGTATGACATTTGTGTACCATTGTGGATTATTGTGACATATGTGATATGTGGTGTGTGGAGATGATATATATATGTGATATCTGTGCTGTGAAACATATCTGTGTGTGATATATATATATATATATATATATATATATATATATATATATATATATATATATATATGCTGTGAAATGTAATGCAAAAACAAAAAAAAAATCAGATTTCTGAGGCTTTGCCGAGTGTTATGACCAAGACATTCGGCAAAGCAAACACAATTTGCCGAGTGTTATCACCAAGAAACTCGGCGAAAAGCTATTTTTAAAAAAAACCAAATACTGTTTGAAAAATGTTTACCGAGTGTCTTACAGTGCCACACTCGGCATATGTTTATCATTTGCCGAGTGCAACACTCGGCGAAAAGGATTTTTAAAAAAACCAAATACTGTTTGAAAAATGTTTGCCGAGTGTCTTACAGTGCCACACTCGGCATATGTTTATCATTTGCCGAGCGCAGCACTCGGCGAAAAGGAATTCTAAAAACCAAAAAATATTTTTAAAAAAATAATTGCCGAGTGCCTTGCCGTTTGACACTCGGCGAAGTAACTGTTAACGGCGGGTCCGGCGTTACGACCGTTTACTTTCGCCGAGAGCTAAACTGCACACAGGCAAAATGTTTGCCGAGTGCCCGATAAATGGCACTCGGCAAAGTTGGCTTTACCGGTACTATTTATGGCGAGTGCTATTCGCCGAGTGTGGCACTCGGCGACCAATTTGCCTGAGTGTTTTACGTAGTTTGCCGAGTGTTTCGGGTACTCGGCAAACTCAAGGAGTCCGGTAGTGTGTACCACTTATTGTATTGGCAACATTCTGCGTTTAGCTGCCAAGTCCTTTTGCATTTTTTAGAAAAAAATAATGAAATATTACCTTTCTCACTTGCAGTTATTTGAAGTGTATCAACTGTAATGATTCCATCTGTTAATGGAAGCAGCTCAAGTTTGGCAGTGGTGCTTGAACGTGCAGGAACACACCTGTTAGCCACATTCACCACAGCTAAATGTTATTCGACGGTGTTTTGGAATATAAGTAGCTCAATCTCGAGTTGACTCTCTTAAGTAAACGAAAACAGGGAAGGGTCAATACCCTAGGGGCACTGCACTCTGCAACCACAGATGAGTACAGCCTGAAGCATTACTCATTCTGTTTCCTCCATTGTCACCTTCTTTTGGAGATCGAGCTAGGACAGAATTCAATCCTTGAAAGCCGATTCCATGTTTTCCCAATCCAGATCTTTTTTCTGACTGATTAACACCATCAAAAGAACCATTTGGGGTGTCTGGATCTGGGTTTTAGGATACAACTGAAGAAGAACCAGATGCTTCAGGAGTAATGACAGTTAACGTAAGGTTTTTTTATGTCATATTAGTAGCTTCGAGTGTTAATACCTGGAAGGAAATGAAATATCATAGTCAAGGTGATAAATGGAGAATTTCTGTAACATAATTGAAGAGATACTGCAATAACCTGCACAGGGAGTTGAGGAACTCGAGCACCCAGACTTGGATTTCATAAAGACAGTTCAGATGATACAGACATCATAAGATCGCTAGCTGCAGAGGGTCGCCAGCTTGTTGCTTGCTTGAAAAAAAGTTTCGATTCTACAAAGATAAAAGGGCTGAATCAGAACTTTCCACTCCATTCCTGTTTCACAGAATCTATTTGTTTTGTCAAATAATTGACCAACCCTTGGTATATGATTATTTAAAGTAGATTCAGTCATTGTTGGGAGTGACAAAGCCAGAGGTGCATGACTGTTGGTCTTCCGTTCCCTTGAGGACATGATTGCTGGCTTGAGATCGAATAAAAGAGTGCTCCTCGCCCCTCCTAGAAAAATAACAAATAATGTAGAAATTTAAAACAATTGTCACATCCTTTAATACAAGCACACAACACTAAAGTGAATCTTGGATACGGAAACAAAAAATTTGTGGTAAAATGTGTCCAAAACATGTTGCAATATTTTGTTTACTTATTTTGCATCTGAAGCTGCTAAGTTTGACATTTTCAAAGGGTAATAAATTTCTTATGGCTGAAATTATGTCATGATTCAAGTTTACATAAAGCTGCAATAGCAGGTAGATCATGAGCAGAATCAATGAGAAAAGTAGTATATACCTGAGTGCTAGATTTGGTAAGTTGTGATCATGCCCAACCTCAATACTAGCAATTGGTAATGACAAAGGGGCACCTCCTTTGGATGGCTCCTCAAATACGATAGTAATTGCATCAATGAACACAACTATATCTTTCACATGAATAGGAGAAATGTTCTGCAACAGGAATTCATGGTATAAACATTATCTTTGGAACATTAGTTTAGGAAATGAAAAATGAATGGATGCTTTGATATATCTGACAAACCTTTACTGAGACACAGAGAAGATTTTCCTAAGTACATTTTGCAGCAAAAGAATGAACCTCGATCGGTTGAATGATTTCAACTTTTCTCCGCCATCTTTTTCCCAGTAGATACACACCTTGTAGACCACAACGTACAGAATACCGTTCAGGTTCCAAAGGAACTCCTCTAAATGAAAGCTGCCCATCATTAATAATAGCAGGGGTTTTTGCAGGTTTTTCATGCATAAATTCTTGACTTTCAGATATTGGTGGTGGTTTTACATTATTCAGTGTCTGAACAGAAGAGGGTGAAGGCATAGAGTAGCTTCTAAAGTTAAATATTTGAGACCCAGGAGCAGAATAAGAGTTGTGTGATACACTTGTATTGAGAGTAGGGGGTGCTAAAGAACGAGGCGGTAATGTACGATCTAAAGGGAGCACCCAACTAAGCAGCTCCCGACATGGATCATCATTACTGTCAGAAAGTCCATCCACAAGATTATCAAGCATATAATTAATTGGTGTACTTTTCTCAAACTGAAGAACTTCAAGCACAGGATCTTCCAGTTTTTTAACCCCAACATTCACATGCAAAACCATCTGCATCCTTCCACCAGAGAAAATGATTGCTGAATCAGCATGCATTTAAACCACAGAGAATTGCAACAAACTACATGGCTGAATAGTTAATGAAATAGTAACACCACAAACTTCTTATAACAATTACCTTTTTACAAAAAAAAGTCATTCTTTTCTCTGCGGCTAATATATTAATGTATTCTGTAGTTACATAGAAGGATTCACATGGATTTTATGAAAATTAATTAATTAATTGAGTAGATTTCAGAAAATTACATTAAGGCTGCAAAAAAAATCACAAAACTACAAGAATTAATTTCACAAACGTACACTTATTTTGACATTCTATATTGATAAACTAACCTTTTTAATAATAAACATTGCAAAACCAAACTTCTATTATGATACTGCATTGCATTAAGTACACATTACTTGTTTCATGTCGCAGATTACACATTTCAAGTTTCAAGCCCAAATGAAAATGCAGTTTCACGATATGGAATGGCAATAGATGCGAGTTCTGCAATATGAAATGAAAAAAAGAAGTACACAGCTGTGAAATAAATTCTAATTTCTAAGTGCAGTTTTTTTATATGCATGCAAATAGAACTGTATTGCAAAATTGGTTACAAGAAGTGTAATGTAGCTTTCTGAAATTTACTTTAATTAATTATAGAAGGCAATGTGATATTTAAAAGTTTTCAGGACACATCAGTAGCTATTTCCAATCTACAATAGCACTGGGTGCCAAGTTCTTTACATAGATGCCCTTATTAAGTGAAAAGATATATATATATATATATATACTTCGCCGCAGTTAGGAAAGCCATTTAGAGGAAATGTTGCCTAAAGAAACAAAAAGGACAATAGTCAAAATCTAAATGAACTTGGTAATTAACAATGCGTTGAATTTGAGTTAGTAGCAGATCTGAGTCGATTTTCAGGTAGGTGCCTGATGCCTGGATAAGCTTAGGTTGAAGCACAAAGCTTGCAGTTGTTTATGCAATGCCCATCAACACCCAGTGGTCATGCACTGCTAAGAAGTTGTAGTACATGATGGTGAATTTTTTATTTGTTAGTCTTTTTTTTTGAAAGTTTTTCACAAATAGATCCCTTAGCGGAAAGAATTCAGAAAATGAATCCTAGCTCGGCGCCACTCCTGAACTCGATGCGAACATGGCGGCATGCATCTCGGCGCCGGCGACTCTGGCGCCGAGCTCCATGCAAAAGCCTAACTTTTTACTATTTAGCAGCAGCCGTTTGCATGCATTACCCAGACCTAGTGGTCCATGATGATGAACGAAAGGCCCGAGTGTACATTCGTACGCGAGGTCACAAGACGCACAGGGAAAAAGGGCTGTGGCTATGGCCTGGTGCATCATGCAGCGGCGGCAGACACGGTGCAGGGGCAGATAAACGGTCTGTTCGCTGGTTGGTTTCTGAGCTGGTTTGGGCTGGCTGGTGCTGATTTATTGTGAGAGGAAAACACTGTTGGCTGACTGGTTTGGGCTGGCTGGAACCAACAAGCGAACAGGCTGAAAGTGAGCAGCTGATAGATGAGACATATGCATACTGTGGTCCTGTTTAGATCCTACCAAAAACAAAAAATTTTCAAAATTTTTCGTCACATCAAATCTTGCGGCACATATATAGAGTATTAAATGTAGATAAAAAGAATAACTAATTACATAGTTTGCCTGTAATTGACGAGACGAATCTTTTAAGCCTAAATAGTCCATAATTAAAATATTTTTTTGGTCAAATACAAACGAAAGTGCTACAGTAGAACAAAACCAAAAAATTCGGAACTAAAGGCGCCCTGTATCTGATGTTGGTTTGGGGAAAGGAAGCGAACAGAAGAGAGAAGAGACTGGACATGCGCACACGCAAGTTAAGCAGCCTGCTTGACTGTGCTACTTGTAGCTGTTTGTTCTGCGCTGTCCATCACAGCCCATGTGATAGGTGGTGTTACTTTTAGTTGCGTACCCGCCTACAGTGCATATCATGGCCTCTTCGCTACAGTGCGCAGCATGGCCTCTTGCTACAGCACAGCAGGCAGTGTACAGCAGCGGCCATGCTCGTCACGTCCCATGGTCCTGCCGACGGATGACAGGTGCAACATGAAAAAAAAAATCATTTTTAAAAATCTAGACGGATGACAAATTTGTCATTTGAAGTTATTTAGTGTTTCATATTTTGATTTTTTTTTCAAACAATCTAAAATGAATATGGACCCTGAAACAAAGCTATAGTTCTCGAAACTTTGCGGCTTAAATTTTTTCATTTAAAATAATTTAGAGAATCAAATATCCATTACAAGATTCGCTAAATTTAATAAAAATGACGATATTATTCCTATTCATGGGAGTGTAGGGTGAAATAGTAGAGGCTCACGCGACCCCGCATTTCTCTGCCCAGTTCCGTTGGGTTAAATGGGAACGGATGAAGGGAAGTCAAGAGGAGCCTGATGACTGTCTGAGCGCCTGAGGAACTTGGAAAAACTGCGGTTCCAAGGTTGCAGTCAAAGTATGAACAGTGGAGACTAAAGAGAGGCACCTAGTAGCTCTTACTACTAGCAGTCAGAGATATGCATGCATGCAAGCATAGAAGCCATGCCGTCATTACCACTGTCCTAACCAATAGTATATTGTCGGATGAAGCATGGTGATTACTGTTCTGTATTAGTTGCAGGCTCTGAGCAGAAAGTTATAAAGTACTAAAGCCATGGAGCAGACGGGCAACCGGAGCTTTGAGCGGAATCCACAAATGTGACAAACTATCACAGGCGGAGGAATCCGACAGCGGAAAAGAGAAATCCAGAACTGAGCAGCTCAGCACGCTCACAAGATATTACAGGCACTGACAGGAACAGAGGTCTATTTGCCTGGTTAGTTTTCTGGGCTAGTTTAAGCTGGCTGATGCTGATTTATTGTAAAAAAAATACTATTAACTGATTGGTTTGGGCTAGCTGAAACCAACCAGCGAACAGACTGGTCCCTCAGTTCACTTGATATTACAGGGAAACATAACACTCGAATCACCACTGCGTAATACTAGGAGAAAGAAGAATGGAGAAACAGGGAAAATCATTCTGCACGGGTACTGTGCAGGGTATGGACGGTCACAATCACGCGTACTGTAGCAGATTTCATTCAGGCCTGGTACCTCGCGCTCCCGTCCCATGAAGGCGCACGACTCGGCACGGGCCCTCGTGATGGAGAATCCATATCAACACATCGCCAGAGACAGCACCGTCCAATCACACGTCGTAAGGTGCACAGCTACTGAAGTAGGACGGCACATGGTAGCGAGCGGGCCCACGGCTTGTCCTCTTTGATCAGAGGCTTGCGCCAGTAAGAACGGCGCCGAGCTCAGCGTCGGTGCCAGCGGCACCGAGACGTGTTAGCTCGGCGTTAGTATCAATGGCGCTAAGCTAAAAGTCTATTTTCTAAATTTTTTCTGTTAGAGATCTATTTATGAGAAATTTTAAAAAAAAAAGGTCTAAAATATAAAAAATTCGGTACATGATGTCACACAGCAATTAAAAGGGACCCTTCAAGACATACCACTGTCTCCATTCTGCAGAGAATAACACTTCACAGTATGGGCTTGTTTAGATTCTAAAAAATTTTACGCAGTACTCGTCACATCGAATCTTACGGCATATGCATGGAGTACTAAATGTAGACGAAAAAAAAACTAATTGCACAGTTGGGTAAAAAATCACGAGACGAAACTTTTGAACCTAATTAGTCCATAATTAAACACTAATTACCAAATACAAACGAAAATACTACCGTAGCAAAAAATCCAAAAAATTTGGATCTAAACGGGGCCTGTCTCGAGCGACTCCCCCAGATGTGATACCATCAAAAATCCCTTTATCCGAAATGGTATTGTAAACATTACTCCTTGAGGTCTTACTATTTCCCTGGTTATGTCCTCTGCCGTCGTAGTTGCAGTTACTCTTTTCTTCGACCAGAGAGGTTCGTCTGACTCTGCAATTCGGACAAAAAAATTGGATTCTCTGAATCTTTGCAACATATGTTCTATTTGCTGCTTATGATCTTCCATCTGAAGGAGAGATTGAGTCTCCAAAATATCATGTTCTGAAGGACAGCCTTCACCATTGAGTTCAACATCCTCATAGCCACTTTCTCCATCTTCTCCACTATCATGACCATTTGCACTGACAGGGCTAGATTTACTTGTAGAGTTTTGCAAAGAATTTCCATTCTTAGACATCACTGCAGCAATTCTAAAGGGGGATATAACCTGCGTATCTTGCTTAGAAGCTGACAGGCACGCTAGTATATGAACCTGCTCGCCTGATAACTGAACCAAGTCAATTCCAGAAAATACGTAACAAGATGCAATAGAACCAGAGTGTTTAACTAAAGTCACAACGAAAACACATTTACCAGGAAAAAGGAAGGAACGGTCCAGAGCCTGCAACTGTACCATTTCTGAAATATCATTCCAACTTCCAGGAAGTGCCTCTGTAAGCAAATTGTAGATGTTACTAACTAGCAGAGATAATAAATGCTTTTACTAACATCAAGTGTTCAGCGGATAATAAATGGTTGGCTGACACTTTCAATCTAAAACTAAGTTATGGTCAATAAGTTGATAGTAAAGAAAAAAAAGGCTGTATAACCTTACTTATGCAATGCAGATCAAGGATGAGGATAAGGAGTGATCACTTGGTTCATGAAAGATAAGTTCCGTCTGATGAATACAAAACATGAAGTGTTTATGATATATAACAAAAATGAGACAAGTCAAAGGCACTCAACTGTATGGAATTGTGATCCACCCTTCATCCTCCGCGACATCAGTATGTGTCCACGGCGGGACCGGACTTTTCGAATCTAGAGATGAAGGATCTCTGCTGATATTCCCGGACCATTATTAGCATCTCCATCTTCACTGCATGCAGGCGTAGGAGGGCTGGTGTGGATCATCTGCGATGAGACCCCCCAGTGTCATAGTTGGCTTTTGTAAGGAATCACCGTGATCATCTTGCTCTGAAATTCTTGGCAACTCAGGTGCCGCAGGCTGCAAAGTTCGGTACAGGAAATTCATTTGTCAGTACTACTCGAGTTACTTCCTGCAGAGCAAATAGATGGCTGAGGGGTAAACGGACAACATCCACACCTTATTTGGGTAATTTGCAATTCAACATCACATGAAAACAGAGAACATTTTTAACACAGCGTATTGAAGACCAGGACAGAATAGGCAATAACCGGATCATGGGTTGGACTAGGCTAACACAAGGCAGCAGCACCAAAACCACAAATAACTGATCAGAATAAAGATAAAGAATGAAAAATTTGGGTGCATTATGGTGAGAAATGTTTTGAACTTTTGGAACCACCATCAGTGTTACGTTTTTTTAATGGAATAATCAGTGTTACATTCTTCAAATTAGCTGAAATTAAACTGAAGTTATGTGGCAATTTCAAAGACTATGCTACAGCTCAGGGGCGGACCCAGTAAAGTACATGAGCGTACACATTTACATCCGATAATTTTTGCAAAACAAACGAAGTTAGTAGGCACAATACAGGCATATACACGTGTAACTGGATCAGATCCGAATGCAAATGGTAAGGTAGGGTTTGGGTGCTCGGTTTCGCACAGTAGGAAGGGGACCTGGTGGTGCTCGTCGCCGGCGAAGGGCCCGAAGATGACCTGGGCACCTGGCGTAGCGAGAGAGAGGGAAAAGGCCACGGTTGCTGACCGGGGTCCTTGTAGGTACGCTGGTGCAGACGTAACAGCGTTTCAGTACTAGCAAAGTGAAAGATAACCTCGTAGGCTCGTATCGTACCTAAGGTTGGAAGCTATATTCTCTCTTATAAATAAATGCAATAAAAGCCAAAAACAAACTAACTTATTTATGCTGTAGATATACAGCAGGCCGGTTGATACAACTTACCCTGTTGGGGTCGGGTTTCCTTTCCCAAACGTAAACTATACAGCGGCAGTATTCGTCCCACGACACTAGATGCCAAGCTTCAGTGTTTTATAGATGTGGACGTTCAACATCTGTTGCATTTCTCATGTTTCTGATGACAAAAGGTTCTCCACGATGTGTGAGGTAGGAGGTGTCGCAATCGAGGCCAGTGCTCGTACGTCAAGGTCGAACGATGGTTGATGTTATTGTTGCTGCTGCTCTAGGGCTGCTTGAGCGGAACGAGATCGTCTAACGTCGACCAGCCTGACTGCGTTCTGCCACCGTCCGCTCCATCTAAGGGCTATCCGACGTTCCCCATCTCACAGGCTATCTAGCAGGCCATACGACAAAGGGCCGACGGCCCAAATAGGCCTGTAACAAAAAAATGTTAGCTATTTGTTCTTCTCGGTTCATTTGCAATGCATATTGGAATAATGGGTTCTCGACAATTTTTTCTTGAAAACACATGAGCATGCTTCTAGTTTGGCCATATGCCATCTCGCGTTGGCGCTTGGCCCTTAAATAGTTCTCGTGGTCTCGAAGAGTGTAACTGAGATTAAGTGAGCCACCAACTTGGATGGAAGCCAACTCATGTGCAGCTTTGGACCTAATTCATGCATCATCAGCCGTCTCAATTTCAAAACCTTGTAGCTTTGAAATTTTCCTTTTGAGACACCAATAAATGTGAGGTTTGTGGCAACTGAAGGGTGTGATTGTGTTCCAAAATAAGCTCAGTGACTTTACAATTTCCCTTCTCCCGGTCTAGTACGAGACCCATACGAACTTGACAATCAGTTCTTATTTCAGCTCTCGGACACTTTATTAAATGATCCCTTTTATCTTTCAATCTGTGACCATCATTCGCACAAACAAATCTGCACAACCTAACCTTTCCATCTGATTTTCTTTTGTTTACCTTTTTCGAACCTCAAAACCTTTTTGACCACTATAGCTGACCCAAAACATCCGAGCCTCCTCTGTACTACTGAATTCCATGCCAACTTGAGGTGAGAAACTAGGAGAAAACCCATCCCTACAGCAAACAAAATATTTAATTTGGTGGTCATATAATAAGCAACTAAAATATGTCTGGCCGCATGGGGAGTATAAGGCCCCGTTCGCTTGTCTTAAAAATGGCTTGTTCGGCTTATTTTTTTTAGCCGGAACAGTGTTTTTCTCTCACAACAATTCAGCCGGAACAGTGTTTTCAGCCAGTTTCAGCCAAGTTTCAGACCAGCGAATGGGGCAGTCTGCATTCGTTCGATCCGGAGCTGACAGCACGGATGTGCTGACTGCACGACGCAGTTGATCGAGGTGAAGTTGGACGATCTCGTTCCGCTTGAGCTTGTCTACACCTTCTAGTAGCCCATTTCACCTGAAAGACTCTTGTGTGCAGCTTCTTTCTTCTCAGTTACAACTGAAAGATCGCACATGACAAAGCAGTCATAGCCGCGCAGGGGCGGACCTAGGATTGGCCAAAGACCAGAGCCATTACATTAGGCATCAATGCTTGTCACACCCAATTTTAAGGATAAAATTGAATGCACAATACTCATGTGTGCCCAGGAATCAGTCACACACACAAGTCGACAAATCATTAAAGTATCATCACAGGTGTCTCTTACATCACAAATAATAACATTAAGTAGTCTTACACAACACAGTGGAATAGTAAAGGATAACACTCTCGTGGAACACCATCACAGGGAAGGTCAACTGGTTGACCACAAGCCTAAAAATCCTCTCGGGAAATCCTCATACCCATTGTACATCTGTTACCCATCCGAGGATTTTTATCCAAATAAAGAAAATAAACAAGTGTAAGTACATCCCGTACTTAACAAGCTAACATGGGGTTATGAAGCTCAAAAGGATTGACTCTGGTTTACTGCAGTTAGCATTTTTAGTAAGTCAAGCTTTTATTCTCAGGTATTATCAAGTTATGCTTAAGCTCCCATTTAATCCCATATGAACATATATCAGTGTAAAGTGTATCATATATCCATCATAGAACATCTTAATGAACATCATCAAGTATCCAGTTATTCTGTGAGTTTTCCGGGCCGCTCGTAACCGTGAGCACGGCTGTTATAACAGTTTGTTACCCTCTGCAGAGGTGGTGCACATTCACCGCGAGTCGTGATCCCCATATGCCCGGGTTAATTACTCCCATGTCACTACCAAGGTGAGCGGGCAGGGTACACTATGAAGCCATTTCATAGGTTTCCCTAACAAGTTAGGGCCGCTAGGTTTCCTTGGCAGGCAGATGTAGGAACCCCCCTTTCCTATGGCACATATCCATCGCGGCTATACTCATAGGAACAGAGGCAGCCCTATACCCAACGTGGCAAGCCCCATTTGCGCCAAAAAGGTAACCTCTAACTAGCTAGAAAAGATCCTATTACTGAGCTAAAGTCAGAGCCATATGACTCTCCCGGTTGCACTGTCAGTCCCAGCTTTTGCCGACAGATAAGTCCTTATGGAGGGCTGGGAGCAACATGAACAAAGGTCATTTGCACTTTCGCCCTATGGAACAGTTGTTATAAATCATGTTAACTCACTTTGTTCCATAGTAATCATTCATCATCATGTATATCAAGTTCAGTTAGAGCACTAGCAATCTACCCATATGCATTTAACCCATAGGAGACAAGGCACAGGATAAACAATCACTAGGATTGTCCTTACGGGTATCAAAATTAGACACATGCAAATGAGTAATTGATTAAAGTGAAATAGGACATCAAGGAAGGCCCATGCTATACTTGCCTTGGTTCACAAACTCGTGCTGGTCCTGCTGGTCGTCGAAGAGTTCTTGGTCTCCAACGTTTTCCTCACCGTCTGAACGCGACCAACACAGGCAACATACAACATTCCAAAAGCATTCATGCAAAGCAAACATTCCTATCATTAGAACAGTACACCAACAGTATTGAAAACAAGATAAAATGTTTGTAAACATAATCTACGTCTCGCTACGATCACGTCAACGCGAAGTTCACGAAAAACGGAGCTAAAATGCGAAAGTTATGATTTAAACGGGTTTTCCTATAGCCATATATTTAATTAAATCTAATCATGAAATTAAAAAGTTCCAAACTTGACTAACAGTAGTTCCAACATGTAGCTTATGAAATTACGAAGCTAACGCGATTTGAATGGATCAATTCGGAGCTAAAACGACAATTTTATGAGCAAAACAGTTCAAATGGCATTTCTGTAAATACTGAAAACGTATTTTTGACTTAAGCCGTGAAGTTTACGTTTTCCAAACGAGATTGCGCATTCGGGAAACTACGCCTTGGACTGCGGGTTAGGACTTAGAAAAGTCCAGGGTCTCTTTTGCAAATCAACCACGCGAAAGGGTATCGGACGATCTCGGCCATCTGATCAAGGATGTAGGGCTCGGAATTAGACCTGGGGAGGGAGAGAGAAGGATTCCGGCCGGAACAGTGACGCCGGCGGTGAGGCGCCATTGCCGGCGGCGTGGAGGTCTCGGACGCGCGCTGGTTAGGGGCTAGGGTTCACCAAATGAAAAACCGAGCGCATCCGGGGATGCGGGGGAAGAAGGGGGTCTCGGCCATGCCGATACGGCGGCCGGGAACAGCGGGTAGCGCGGTGGCCGCCATGGCCGGTGGCCAAGGCTCGCGGAGCTCACGGCCAGGGCGCGAGAAGCCAAGAAAAACAAAAGTAGGGGTACCGGGAGATAGAGGGAGTCCAGGGGATTCTCACCACGGGGAAGAAGGATGACGGGGAAGCTCGGCGGCGGCGGTCCGTGCGAAGGCGGGCGGCGGATTCCGGTGACCTCGGAGCGGCGGTTGCAGGGGCTTCCTCAGGTGCTTGGCGAGCGCGAAGGAGAGAGCGGGGAGCAGCAGGGTGCCGGGGGAAGGCTCGGCTGCTATTTGTAGCGGCCGGGGCCGCGAGGGGGGGGGCGTTCCACGATGTCAGTCGTGGGCGCGGTTGCTACGCAGCCGGGCGCGGCGGTTTCTGAGCCGCGCGGGGATGAAGACGGTGCCGACAAGTGGGGCCCGGGCGTCACGGCAGGGGAGGAGCGTGGGGCGCTGTTGTGGCCAGGCCGTATCGGCTGGCTGGGCCACGGTGCTGGGCCTAGCGAGGCGGGGAGGCGAGCTGGGCTGGGGCTGCGCTGGGCTACTGTGCGTGGGGCCGCGGGGAAAAGAGAGAGGGCCAGCGGGGCCGAAATTCAAGAAGGAAGGGGAATAAAAGTGATTCTTCTTTTTTTTCTTTTTCCTACAATTTTCCAATCCCTTTTTAAAATTCAAATTTCAATTCATTTTTGAATCTTTAACAAATTCCAAGCATTCACAAAATGATATGCAGCAGCATGTATGCATCAAAAAGTTTCTAACCTTATTTTTAAATTTAATTCCACAAAATTTATTATTTCCCTATCTTTTGATGCACACACATTTGCTTAAATAAATCATATTTACTAATTTTAAAAGAATGCAAATTTTAGGATGTTACAATTCTACCCCCCTTAAGATGAATCTCGTCCTCGAGATTCGGGTGATTGCTTACTCAAACAGTTGGGGATAAGTCTTTCTCAGATCCTCTTCTCTTTCCCAAGTAGCCTCATCCTCTGTATATCGATTCCACTGCACCTTGCACATCTTTACTAGTTCGGCTTCTTGTAACTTCTTTCGGCAGTTTCCAAGATCTTTATCGGATACTCTTCATAAGTAAGATCTTCCTTGATAGCAAGTTCTTCCAAAGGAATCTGCTCTTCTGGTACCCTCAAACACTTTTTCAATTGGGAAACATGGAACACGTCGTGCACACCTAGACAAACTCTCAGGCAGTTCCAACTGATAAGCTACTTCTCCACGTCTCTCTAGGATCTTAAAAGGTCCTATATACCTTGGTGCTAACTTTCCCTTCATATTGAATCTTCTCACACTTCTCATTGGTGACACCTTCAAGTACACATAATCACCAATCTCGAAAGTCAGCTCTCTTCTGCGAATATCAGCGTAACTCTTCTGTCGGGACTGAGCTACTCTCAAATTGTCTCTAATCATTCTCACTTGTTCTTCCGCGTCTCTAAGGACATCGGGTCCAAACACTTGAGTTTCTCCAGTCTGATTCCAGAACAAAGGCGTTCTACATTTACGTCCATACAACGCCTCAAAAGGTGCCATCTTGAGACTCTTCTGATAACTGTTGTTGTATGAGAACTCTGCGTATGGCAGACTCTTATCCCAACTATCACCATACTGAAGTGCACAAGCTCTCAACATATCTTCCAAAATCTGGTTGATCCTTTCAGTCTGTCCATCAGTTTGCGGGTGGTAAGCAGAACTGAAATTCAACTTTGTTCCCAAAGATCTATGTACTTTATGCCAGAATTGCGATGTAAATTGGGTGCCTCTATCCGACACAATTTTCTTGGGAACACCATGTAAGCACACTATTCTTTCCATGTACAACTCTGCTAATCTTGCACCATTATAGGTAGTCTTGACTGGTAAAAAGTGAGCAACCTTGGTGAGTCGATCCACTATTACCCATATTGAATCATAACCTCTTTGAGTGCGGGGTCAGTCCTACAATAAAATCCATACCAACTTCTTCCCATTTCCATTCAGGAATCTTCATTGGTTGTAGTAACCCTGCAGGTCTTTGATGCTCAGCTTTCACTCTTTGACAAGTGTCACACAAAGCCACATATTCTGCCACATCTCTCTTCAAACCATACCACCAATACTTCTCCTTGAGATCCAAGTACATCTTGGTACTTCGGGATGTATAGAGTAAGCAGACTCATGGGCCTCTTGCAGAATTGCATCTCGGATAGCTTTCACTTCTGGTACACATATCCTTTTCCCGAACCAAAGAGTACCATTCTCATCCATTCTGAATCCGGGTGCCTTACCAAGCACTACATTCTCTGCTATCTCTTTAAGTTTTTCATCCTCCAATTGTCCTTTGCGTATCTCTTTTTCCAAAGTAGGCTCTATCACCAATTCCATAGCATTAGTAACCAGGCTCAAATTGAGATACTCCATTTCAGCACACAACTCTACTGACATAGATGTTATCTGAAGTCCATTGGCATAGCTCTTTCTGCTAAGTGCATCAGCTACGACGTTTGCCTTTCCCGGGTGATAATGCACTTCCAAATCATAGTCTTTGATCAATTCCAACCAACGACGTTGTCTCAGGTTCAGATCTGATTGGGTAAAGATATACTTCAAACTCTTATGATCAGTATAGATATCACTCTTATGTCCAATCAGATAATGTCTCCAGATCTTCAAAGCATGAACCACAGCTGCCAATTCCAAGTCATGAGTAGGATAATTCAACTCATGCTTCCTCAATTGTCTAGATGCATATGCCACCACTCTTCCTTCTTGCATAAGCACACATCCAAGACCCAAACGGGATGCATCACAATATATAGAGAAGTTCTTGCTTAAATCGGGCAAGATTAATACTGGAGCTGTAGTCAATCTCTTCTTTAGCTCTTCAAAGTTTGCCTGGCATTTATCCGACCATACATACTTAGCATTCTTTTCCAACAGAGCTGTCATAGGCTTGGCTAGCTTGGAAAAACCTTCAATGAACCTTCGGTAATATCCAGCTAATCCCAAAAAGCTACGAATCTCACTTACAGTAGTTGGTGGTTTCCAATTCAATACATCTTGCACTTTGCCTGGATCCACTGCTATTCCACCATTGGAGACTACATGACCTAGAAAAGAGACTTCCTTAACCAAAACTCACACTTGCTCCGCTTAGCGTACAACTTATGTTCTCTAAGCTTTTGCAAGACCAACCTTATGTGTTCAGCATGTTCTTCTTCAGTCTTGGAGAATATTAGTATGTCATCTATGAATACTACCACAAATTTATCCAGAAACTCCATGAACACCTTATTCATCAGATACATGAAGTATGCAGGTGCATTGGTCAATCCAAAAGACATAACGGTGTACTCATATAATCCATACCGTGTAGTGAATGCTGTCTTGGGTATGTCCGAGTTCCGAATCTTAAGCTGATGATAACCAGATCGGAGATCAATCTTGGAGAACACATGAGCTCCTCTCAACTGATCAAACAAATCATCAATCCTAGGCAAAGGGTATTTATTCTTGATGGTAACCTCATTAAGTGAGCGGTAATCCACACACATCCGTTGACTACCATCCTTCTTATCCACAAAGATCACAGGTGCCCCCCACGGGGAAGAACTGGGGCGTATGAAACCTTTTTCTTGCAACTCTTTTAGTTGTTTCTTAAGCTCTTCTAATTCATTAACTCCCATTCTATATGGACGTTTAGCTATTGGTGCAGTTCCAGGTAATAATTCGATAATGAATTCAATGTCTCGGTCAGGTGGCATACCTGGCAAGTCATCGGGGAAGACATCCGGGAACTCCTCCACGACACGATCTTGTTCATTGACTTCACCATCTAGCTGATTCACTATGGCTGTAGGCTGAGCTTGCACTACCACTTCTACACAGATTCTATCTCCATTGAGTGATGTCACAACCACAGATTTCTCCTGACACTGAATCACTGCCCGGTGTTGTTTCATCCAATCCATTCCTAGAATAAGATCGATTCCCGCTAGTTCTCAACACAATAGGCTTCACTTTGAAGTCTACCCCCCTTAAGGAAATGCTAGTTGAGGGGCTCCAATAAGAAGCTGGCATACTACCTCCCGGGGAATTTACTAGTATGGGGTTTTTCATGGCACACAAAGGTATGCTATGCATTCTAACAAAAGCTTGGGAGATAAAAGAATGCGAAGCACCAGAATCAAAAAGTACGGTAGCAGAGATAGAGTTGACGCTGAACGTACCCAACATGACCTCAGGCGTCTCCTGAGCTACATCAGATGACACATAGTTCACCTTCGCAGTGTGAGGTGGTCGGGCGTTGAACTTCTGATTGCTGGTCTGGTTCTGAGGTGCTTGTTGGTTCTGCTTCTTAGGACACTGATGAGCATAGTGACCTACTTCTCCGCATCGGTAGCAGGCATTGGGATTGTTGGGTGCACCACTCTTCATAGGAGCATTGTTGGGCACTCCCTGGCGTGTTGCAGGATTACTGGTCTATTGCGAGGGACGCTAGTTTCCAAACTATTGCTGGTACTGAGGGCATTGCTGGAACTGGTTTCACGAGAGGATACTGACCACTGGTTTCCCTGGTGAGTTGGTCCTTGATTCCTCTACTGGAAACCTTGCTGGGGATAAGCACGTGGGCGAGTGTTGCTTCCAGAAGCTTGCCCTTGGAGCCTTCTCTTCTTAGCTTCCATCTCCTTGCGCTTATCGTCAATCACGATTGCGCGATTCACCAAAGACTGGAAGTTAGGGTAAGTATTAGACATCAGCTGGAGCTGTAGTCCATCATAGAGTCCCTTGAGGAAACGGCGTTGCTTATCCTTGTCATCCTGCTACGTCATTTGGAGCATAGCGTGAAAGTTGTGCGAACTTGTCCCGATACTCCGCCACAGTCATTGATCCTTGCTTGAGGGATCGGAATTCTTCCTGCTTCAGTTCCACTAGTCCATCAGGAATATGGTATGATCCGGAAATTGTCCTTGAATTCCTGCCAAGTGATTGCAGGAGCATTGTTGGGACGTCCAAACTGGAATGATTCCCACCAATCCTGAGCAGCTCCTTGGAGTTGCCCGGAAGCGTACAACACCTTCTCAAGGTCGTTGCATTGTGCTATGTTCAGTTGTTTCTCCACAGCACGCAACCAATCATCTGCCTCCATAGGGTCTGAGGCATGTGTGAACACCGGTGGTCGACCTTTCATAAACTCTCCACGCTTATCTCTAACCTGAACAGGCGGTGGTCCTCTTGCAGGTTCATTGTCCAAGCGCTGCATCATAGCTTGCATCAGCTGCGCTTGCATTCCCAATATCTGTTCCATGGTCACAGGTGGCGGTGGTGGATTTATGAGAGCATCACGCCCACGACCACGGCCTCTGCCTCTTCCTCCTCTTGCGGCCATCTGTTTTCCAACAAATGTGCAAAATTTAGAGATTTTTCCAATTATAGAGAGCTTACAAAAGATAAGAAACAATGCTGAGAATTTTCTGGACAAGATTCAAATTCAGCAGTTCAGTAAAACTGTTATAACTCGAGTTTCAGAGATCCAACAGAGGTGCACCAAGATTTGTTAGAAAGCTTAGGAGATCAGCTACAACTTTCATTTAGACCACTTTTACAGATTCGGACACACACATAGTCAAAAGTAGTGCTAAACCGAAACTGTTCTGAGTTCCAGACAGCGCAGGAACATCAACTTGTGTCAGCTAGATCTCCCAGACCTGAACAGCTATTGATGTGATTCCAGAGACACTTGAAAGATACAGAGGTCTAGTTATCTCCACAAAAATTTCAGAATTTTTATCATCCCAGATTTCGAGATACCAGATAAAGAACACAGGCTGCTCCAGAAATCAGCACAGCAGAGATAAGATAAAATGAAACATCTGCATTAAGATTTCATTCTAAACTTAAAGTTCCAATCTAAGGAAGTTGTGGACATGCCCACAAACTTCCAGCAATCAAGCAAAATACCAAATCAACCAAGTTCACAAATTAAACATCTAACCAACCAAGTTCACAAGACCAACAAGACTAAATAAGAAACACGAACTAACGACGTGGTAATCTAGATCAAGGCACCTAACACCTATGGAGCGGTGTCAATCATGGTGAAGGACCGGCGCTTCTTCTTGTAGATGGAAGGCTGTCCAAGTTGAGCTCGAAGTTCATCCACTTGCTTCTGAAGGCATCTCTAAGCCCTCTGAGATGCACGTAGTTCTCCTTTGACTTCCTCATCCACTCCCTACATAGCAGTGGACATGCTGCACCATTGCCACTAGAGTTGGGTCATTCTCTGGTGGAGCCAAAACCTGCCAAACACCCTCATGATTCATTTCGAGGAAGGAACCTGAAGCGATCCTCCCTCATGGCCTCAAAGCGACGACCGTGGTAGTGGATGTAGGCATTCTAGTGATGCATCCTCCTATGCCATCCAAAGCATGGGCTCTCCTAGCAGGGGCACTAGTGGACAGTCTCCACCTCATGTCCATTCTTGATGTCGTTCCAAGCGGTGACCACCAGCTCTACCTTCTAGAAGGTAGCCTCCAATGGATGCTGGTACTCAGGCGCAGTGGTAGCTGATGGAGGCGTGCAAGTCGGGGTAGTAGTCGTCCAGCACGTGAGTGAGGAGAGTGTGGTAGTAGGCTGTCTCTGGAGCTGGCTTGAAGTAGTACTTGCACTTCCAGCCAATCTCCTCCTCCACCACGGGAACAGCTGGGGATGGTGTAGGTGTAGGGGAAGTAGCCAGTCGACTCCTCAGGTGTAGCTACAACAGGATAGACGGGCACGGCGACTGGTGTAGGAGCAGGTGTAGGCGTCGGTGTAGCCATCTCCTCGTCATCGGAGATGATCACAATCTCCCTCTCCGCCTGTGGGGCACGCGGGGTGAACATGGCACGATAGCCGGCGGTGCTGAGGCGAGCAGTCTTCGGATTATGAGACATCTATAGATTTAAAGTGAGATAGAATTAGAATCAACAATTTTAAATAATAGATTAAGGTATGAAAAGCATAAATATTTTAATAAAATAACAAGAATAAGACAGTAAGCAAGAAACCAGAGGAGCAAAGATGCTAAAACGACCATTTTCTAACTAGGCTTGCGTCCTACAGTCAACACGGCTCTGATACCAATTTGTCACACCCAATTTTAAGGATAAAATTGAATGCACAATACTCATGTGTGCCCAGGAATCAGTCACACACACAAGTCGACAAATCATATAAAGTATCATCACGGTGTCTCTTACATCACAAATAATAACATTAAGTAGTCTTACACAACACAGCGGAATAGTAAAGGATAACACTCTCGTGGAACACCATCACTAGGGAAGGTCAACTGGTTGACCACAAGCCTAAAAATCCTCGGGAAATCCTCATACCCGTTGTCATCTGTTACCCATCCGAGATTTTTATCCAAATAAAGAAAATAAACAAGTGTAAGTACATCCCGTACTTAACAAGCTAACATGGGGTTATGAAGCTAAAAAGGTTGACATCTGGTTTACTACAGTTAGCATTTTTAGTAAGTCAAGCTTTTATTCTCAGGTAATATCAAATTATGCTTAAGCTCCCATTTAATCCCATATGAACATATATCAGTGTCAAGTGTATCATATATCATCATAGAACATCTTAAATGAACATCATCAAGTATCCAGTTATTCTGTGAGTTTTCCGGGCCGCTCGTAACCGTGAGCACGGCTGTTATAACAGTTTGTTATCCCTCTGCAGAGGTGGTGCACATTCACCGCGAGTCGTGATCCCATATGCCCGGGTTAATTACTCCCATGTCACTACCAAGGTGAGCGGGACAGGGTACACTATGAAGCCATTTCATAGGTTTCCCTAACAAGTTAGGGCCGCTAGGTTTCCTTGGCAGGCAGATGTAGGAACCCCCCTTTCCTATGGCACATATCCATCGCGGCTATACTCATAGGAACAGAGGCAGCCCTATACCCAACGTGGCAAGCCCCATTTGCGCCAAAAAGGTAACCTCTAACTAGCTAGGAAAGATCCTATTACTGAGCTAAAGTCAGAGCCATATGACTCTCCCGGTTGCACTGTCAGTCCCAGCTTTTGCCGACAGATAAGTCCTTATGGAGGGCTGGGAGCAACATGAACAAAGGTCATTTGCACTCTTCGCCCTATGGAACAGTTGTTATAAATCATGTTACTCACTTTGTTCCATAGAATCATTCATCATCATGTATATCAAGTTCCGTTAGAGCACTAGCAATCTACCCATATGCATTTAACCCATAGGAGACAAGGAACAGGATAAACAATCACTAGGATGTCCTTACGGGTATCAAAATTAGACACATGCAAATGAGTAATTGATTAAAGTGAAATAGGATATCAAGGAAGGCCCATGCTATACTTGCCTTGGTTCACAAACTCGTGCTGGTCCTGCTGGTCGTCGAAGAGTTCTTGGTCTCCAACGTTTTCCTCACCGTCTGATCGCGACCAACACGGCAACATACAACATTCCAAAAGCATTCATGCAAAGCAAACATTCCTATCATTAGAACAGTACACCAACAGTATTGAAAACAAGATAAAATGTTTGTAAACATAATCTACGTCTCGCTACGATCACGTCAACGCGAAGTTCACTGAAAAACGGAGCTAAAATGCGAAAGTTATGATTATAAACGGGTTTTCCTATAGCCATATATTTAATTAAATCTAATCATGAAATTAAAAAGTTCCAAACT
Source organism: Miscanthus floridulus (assembly GCF_019320115.1). NCBI lineage: Eukaryota > Viridiplantae > Streptophyta > Magnoliopsida > Poales > Poaceae > Miscanthus > Miscanthus floridulus. The sequence goes on along the minus strand of NC_089592.1, from coordinate 54,028,017 downwards.
TGACTAATAGTAGTTCCAACATGTAGCTTATGAAATTACGAAGCTAACGCGATTTGAATGGGTCAATTCGGAGCTAAAACGACAATTTTATGAGCAAAACAATTCAAATGGCATTTCTGTAAATACTGAAAACGTATTTTTGACTTAAGCCGGGAGTTTATGTTTTCCAAACGAGATTGCGCATTCGGGAAACTACGCCTTGGACTGCGGGTTAGGACTTAGAAAAGTCCAGGGTCTCTTTTGCAAATCAACCACGCGAAAGGGTATCGGACGATCTCGGCCATCGGATCAAGGATGTAGGGCTCGGATTAGACCTAGGGAGGGAGAGAGAAGGATTCCGGCCGGGCACAGTGACGCCGGCGGTGAGGCGCCATTGCCGGCGGCGTGGAGGTCTCGGTCGCGCGCGGTTAGGGGCTAGGGTTCACCAAACGAAAAACCGAGCGCACCGGGGAATGCGGGGGAAGAAGGGGGTCTCGGCCATGCCGATACAGTGGCCGGGAACAGCGGGTAGCGCGGTGGCCGCCATGGCCGGCGGCCAAGGCTCGCGGAGCTCGCGGCCAGGGCGCGAGAAGCCAAGAAAAATGAAAGTAGGGGTACCGGGAGATAGAGGGAGTCCAGGGGATTCTCACCGCGGGGAAGAAGGATGACGGGGAAGCTCAGCGGCGGTGGTCTGTGCGAAGGCGGGCGGCGGATTCCGGTGACCTCGGAGCGGCAGTTGCAGGGGCTTCCTCGGTGCTTGGCGAGCGCGAAGGAGAGAGCGGGGAGCAGCAGGGTGCGCGGGGGAAGGCTCGACTGCTATTTGTAGCGGCCGAGGCGCGAGGGGGGCACTCCCATGATGTCAGTCGTGGGCGGCGGTTGCTGCAGCGCCGGGCGCGGGCGGTTCCGAGCCGCGCGGGGATGAAGACGGCGCCGACAAGCGGGGCCCGGGCGTTAGCGGCAGGGGAGGAGCGTGGGCGGCGGTTGCGGCCAGGCCGTTCGGCTGGGCTGGGCCGCGGTGCTGGACCGAGCGAGGCGGGGAGGCGAGCTGGGCTGGGGCTAGCGCTGGGCTGCGGTGCTGGGCCGCGGAGAAAAGAGAGAGGGCCAGCGGGCCAAAATTCAAGAAGGAAGGGGAATAAAAGTGATTCTTCTTTTTTTTTCTTTTCCTACAATTTTCCAAATCCCTTTTTAAATTCAAATTTCAATTCTTTTTGAAATCTTTAACAAATTCCAAGCATTCACAAAATGATATGCAACAGCATGTATGCATCAAAAAGTTTCTAACCTTATTTTTAAATTTTAATTCCACAAAATTTATTATTTCCCTATCTTTTAATGCACACACATTTGCTTAAATAAATCATATTTACTAATTTTAAAAGAATGCAGATTTTAGGATGTTACAGTGCTAGTTGTGCTTGGCTATTGAAAAACTGATAATATGTCCACTGTAATTAAGGACTAAGACTAGGGCCATAGCCCTAGTGGCCCTAGTGCCAGGCCCGCCACTGTGAGCCTCGGAAAAGTTGTGAATAAAGATACATCGGGAGCAACTCTGAGCCTGCACAAAATCTTCTTCATATCGGAGTTGACAATTGCCGCCATCAAGATAAGTACTATGGCCTTGTTGAGCAAACCAAGACCACTAGGAATTCTCGTGACAAGCGGAGTACATTCTACACTACCAACTCGAGTGAAAACAACCTTCCAATGCTCAATCGTCGTGATGATAGATGAAACATGAATTCTATCAACCATGCATACAAGATATTATATTTAGCTCATCAATTCTATAGTCCTAACATCGACTTTAGGATTTAGGGTCATAGCAACCCAACAATGCAAGAATTCAAGAGTAGGATTGTGAATATCATTGGTCCTCAGGGCAAAGCAGGAACTATGGCCCTGTTTGGGACCACTTATAATCGATTCTATTATAACCATTGTACCACGGGGACACTTTTTATTCTCTGTTCTCGATTGTGCTAGTTCAAAGTTCTAAAACGACAATCAAAAGAATTAGAAATAATCAAAGCTTTGGCAAGATTCTTGATTTTTTTCACCGAGAATCGAATTATATATAAGTGGAAACAAACAAGTCCTATGTCCAATTATTTCAATCCAAAGCTATTCATGATCAAACTTGTAATCTCTGCATGGGCAGTAATGTAGCCTTCATCACTAGATTACGTATGACATAAGCTTTGGTCGTCTAGATAAAAAATTTGATGCCTTTCACAAATTGAAGGTCTGAAGAGGCGAGATGGTACATCTATCCTCAATCCATCTATGAATAGACAAAAGGTATGGTATTGGATTTAGTTGAAGTAAAACTTATGTATGCATAAATAAAAGAGGGGAGACATCATTTACATTTCATTTACATTTTGTTACAAAAATGCCCATATCCATCGCCCAGTTTTTTAACAATGAATGTCCAATAATAATGAATCTCGAATCTCATAGCAACCCTTAGGCCAGTTTTAATGGGGTTTCATTAGAGTTTCATGGACATTAAATAGGCTGATGTGGCACCGTATTGATGAAGAGAGAGATGATAAGAGTTTCATGGGAGTAGAGAGAGTTTCATGAGGATGAAACTCTTCTACACTATTTCCAAAATATAGATGCATTGGTAAGAGGGCCATGAAATCCCCACTGAGACTGGCCTTAGAACAAAATTAACAAGCAGTTAGAATTTAAAGAGGTCGATAATCTCATTTTATGAAAGGTTGCCTCCAATTAAACTGCCACATTTCCTCGAGAATCAACCAAATTATTATAAAATTAAATGGGCCGCTATTTAATAGCTTTAAAGTACCAGTGTTACATGGGTTCATCTAAAAATTGGTAGCCCTCGTGGACAATTCTACTCTATGCTACAGTATTATGAAGAAAGTAAAGGAGCCAACTAAGCCATCACAATTACTAGAGAATCAAAAGCATATAACGAATCAAACTAGCTATAAATTAAATAGGTCTGTAGATACTAACCATAAATTAACGGCACCAAAAATTCAGATGCCTTCATGAAGGTAGTGCTCTCTAAAATGTAGAAAGAACAAGCATGAGAATTAAAACAATAATCAACAAAACAAGCTACAAATTCATTGGATTGCTAGTTACCCGCCTTTAAGCAAGGAGATCATGTTCATTCTTCAAAAACCAAGCCCCTCCATGAGCATTTTGGTAAAAAAAAAAAAGACCGCACCAGCGGAGAAAGAGGTGGGGAAATATGTTTCCTTGGATAGGCGTGCTTCGAATGTGAGGGAGGAGGAAGAAAGGGGTTGGGGTTTTATAACGTAGTTAGGACACTATTGGGTCGATTACAAACTGACAATGATATCGTGTTGTCGTTGTCGGATCAAGACACAACACCGTATTGGCATATCATTGTCGGGTTGTGACCCTACAGTGATATCCACATATCATGTCGTTTCAAACGTATAACACCTGCTACCCCACCACTCTCGTATATGCTGGAGCCGGCAGTGATCCCGTTTCACCGCAGAGTTGTAAGTCTAGGATTCAGATAATGATATACCACTGTCGGATCATGACTCAAACTGACAATGAGTGAGCTTCACTGTCGGATATAGAGGATCCCAATCGATCATATGCTTACAAACGGGCAGTGAAACAGGCAGCCTGTTCGGTTGGTTGGTTCACATCGTTGCTGGTTCATGAAGAAGTACTGCTGACTGGTTTGTGTGAGAGAAAAATACTGTTCCGGCTGAAAATTTTCGTTTACGACAAGCCACAGCCAAACGAACAAGCTGAGGATCATTGCTGGCTCGGCACACCCAATAGCTATGGGGTGGCAGAGAATGTGTGTTCTACGGACTTGTTAGGTTAATTAATATTTGCGTACTGATTTTTTAAGAAATATTTTACTTGTATACCATATTGTGTGTCGGATTATTATACCGAAATTTCTTCACTAGTAATGTATTTATGTATTACATTTCTCAAATCCCTACCTAAGCGGTACAGAACCAGCCAAACGTGCGTGATAGGTTCGGATTCGAGCCCCCAAATCGAATACCATGATCTTATATTCATGCATAATAAAAGTAAATAAAAAAGAAAAAGAAATCAATCACTGTTAAGAGACTGCACTGTAGATACTACCGTTATATACAGGCACGGAGCCAGCGGTGGGGCTAGGGGGGCTCCAGCCCCCGCCTACCGCTTGTGAGCAAGCGAAGCCCCGTAGAGCCGCCGTCTGAAATTTCAGCTGTAGATGTACAGGTAGGAGGGGCTGAGATTTGTTGAACCTCTTTTCTTGCTAATTGCCATTGTTTAGCCTTTCCTAAATTTTTTCCTAGCCTCGTCCCTGGTTATATAACCTGGTTGTGATTATTAAACTAAAAGATACAAAGATCAGGATACATTATGAAATTTCTATAATCTTACACTATATTATTAATACAAACTGTCATTAAAATTCTAGCCTGATTTATAATCTTTTTGTGCTCATATATAATTCTTTAAAAAAATAAAAACGAGTCTGTAGATCTTTCGGTTTGACCAAAAAAAAAAATCTAATTTCTCTATCATCCCAAAAAAAAAAATTTATTCGCACATGCATTGGCATGATGGCATCATATCCATGCATGCAAACAATGGAAGGTTTGATCAGAATGAAGAAAAGCCTAACCCTAGCCTGCAATGCGATGACTCAGCTGCCATTTGTGCGGCTTCAGCCGTGGAGACATTGATGGCGCCATCCTCCTCCTGTAGGTCGACATTGACGTCGACGTTGGCGTTCATGTCCATCGCCTTGATGTCGACTCCAATGCCGGCCGCATTCACATCCACCGTCTTGATGTCAATGTCAACCCCGGCGTCGTTCACGTCCACCACCGGCTGCAGCTCCTGCCGCATGTCAAACGCGTCGACGAGTGACGCCGCCTTTATCTCGAAATAATCCTTGGCGTCTATCTGGCCGCAATTCACGTCGAGGTGCTGCTGCTGATGCCTTATTTCTTCATCAGGCCCCGCCGGAGCCGTCAGATCTACTTTGTCGGCGGCGGCGCAGCTATCGTCGAAATCGAATTGTTGCATGTTGTCGAGGTTGATGTCGATGGTAGGCTTGCTACTGGCATCGTCGCTGGCGGTGGCGTCGTAGTAGAAGTAGTCGAAGAGCTGCTGCTGCTGCTGCTCACCGTGATCATCCTTGGGGCTGTGGCCTCCACCGTGGTGGTGGACGACCTCGTCGGTTGGAAGGATGGCCGTGTCAGCGTCGTGAGTCGTCGTGTAGAGTGCGTCAACGACCTCTTGCTGCGCGTTGAGGAGGAGCGGCTGGTTGGAGGACGTGACGTCGAGGTCAGCCATGCCGCCGCCTTGCTGCTGCGGTGGCATCGCGGTGGCCGCCGTGGTAGCCTGGCGGCAGAGCGCCAGGTGGTGGAGGACGGCGGAGAGCTCGGCCGTCTCGATCTCGACCTGGCGCTCCAGGCTGAGGATGAGGCGGTAGCAGCCGCCGACGGGGTCCTGCGCGCGCATGTCGGACTGGTAGATGAGCGTGCCCATGGCGTCGGCGCAGAGGTCCGGCCGGAGCTTCTTGAGCGTCTTGAGGATGTTGCTGACCCCGAAGAGACGGTGCGCGTTGAGGAAGCGCCGCTGCTGGTCGGCGGGGAAGTAGGGCGCCAGCGGGCAGTCCGGGTTGCACTTGCGCCGCTGGTACTTGCACGCCGCGCACGCCTGGTTCGTGCTCCCGCTGCCGCCGCTCCCGCCGCCACCGCCGCCTGTGCCGCCGGTGGTGCTGCTGCCGCGAGGGGAGCTGCTCGCCGAATGCGGGGAGGAGCGCGCGTTGCTGGGGCTGTGGTTTGAGGAGGGCGGTGTGAGTGCAGAGGTCCCGGTGGCGGTGGCGATGGTGGTAATATGCAGTTGGGAAGCGGCCGTGGTTGGGGCTACGGAGGAGGTCATTGTCTCGCCGCGCGCGCCCGATCGCGCAGGTGGCGGCAATGGCGATCGTATTGCGTGCTACCACGACCGAGGTCGGGGGCGTCGGTGGAGGGCTGGCCCCGGCGCCGTCGTAGGAATAGGAGAGGCGCCGCGGGCTGTCCGCGCCATTAATTAGCTTCCGCCATGCTTCGTGATGCCTATTAAAAGACATGATCCATGCATGAGTCTGTGGACGGGTGAACTCGTTGAGAGATGGGAGTTGGATGGCTGTGGCGCAGGATGGCTTGTGATGCATGAAGGGAACGAGGGAGTGGTCCGAATCGGTCATGATGGGTGATCGGCCACTCCGAGCATGCTGGGCTGTTGATCTACAGGGTGGTGTTCGTTGCATAGTCACAAAGTTCCCGGTATATAGGGTACAAGCAACGAGATACCTAGAATGTGGATCGACGATTTTAGGTTCCCGATTCGTAAGGGGTGTACTTCTTCAGGACGATTAGTTCGAGGAGGGGATACCCAAAACGTAGCTATGGAATGAAGATCGTGATCCGAGTATATTTGAGTCCATAGCCGTTTTTTTTTTCCTGACTTGCAACACTTTCTTAGACTTCATTTCAGATTGGGCTGCAGTCCCATTTACGTTAGGTCTTCAGAGCTCGGACGCACGCTATTCAGTCCAGACCAGGAGCTTAACATGCAAACACATGGATTCAAATTGTAGTGACTACTATTTCCAGATGCAGCGGCTTGACTGCTTGTGCGAAATGGTCTCGGTTCATAGTTCATTTCCATTTCTAGAGACGGTCGCCCGGGCCGTCAGTACAAACTTGTTAATACAAACGGGCGTCTAAATTGTTCTCCTTTGTCAATGTAACTACACAAACAGTCGGGCTAACATACCCTGTTAACGATTTTCACAAAACAAAAGTGTGCTTCCTAGTATTTGAATTCGTGACCTAAAATCTAAGACTTAAAAAACATTTTGCTGTTCTAAATGACTTCAAACAGAAATAAATTGTTAACTACAAAGTTGTCGGTCACATTGCGAACTATGATTTTAGTATTGATTATGTCAAAAATGTATGAATGTATGAGTGTCCTAAAAAAACTGAGGTCATTTGAAAATTGTAGATTTCGAATTACAAAATCAGAGAACTTCAAACAAATTTTTTGGACTCTAAAAAATTTTACAAAAAAAATCAACTACAAAGACGTAGATGTCATTGAGCTCAACAATTTTGGCATAAACTTCTTCTTCTTCTTCGGACTTCGCTTAAAAAGTTATAATTATTTCAGGCATAGAGGCAATGCCATATTTTTTTATAAAAAAGGATTTTATTAATCCATAATTATTACATCGAGTTGATATAATAATTATGAACTCACTTTTGGCCTCTGCATAAAAGCACACAACCTAAACAAACCAGAGAGAAACATGTGACTCTAATGATTATCAATTCTAAGAGAAGCCTTGCACTCTAATGACTATCAATTCTAAGACTAGATCGTCACTCATGTGCATGGCCGGGAGAAAAAAAACCATGACCGCTTAGGTTGCCTTAGGACAAATGCCTTTATTAATAGATTAACAGAGACATCCTAATACAACTGCCTCTATAAATTGATGCTTAACAATAGCAGTCATCTTAGAATGCCCACCTCTCCTAATTAATAGGGGTGCTCATTTTCCTACGACCCGTCTCACCATTTTCACATATGGCAACCACTAATGCCAACCTCTATTAATTAGAGGGTTTGTGTCGCAGGGTGTCAGAGTGCGTGTCTCCGATGGCTCGGGTGGACTCAAGAACACAAAAATCATAGGGGGACACAACGGTTTATCCTAGTTCGGGCCAATCGATGCCCTACGTCAAGCAGCTGATGATCCTTATACTCAAGAGCACCCAAAATATGGGGGATTACAACAGAGTGTAAGAGAGAGATTTGGTAGGGGATCGCTCAGTGCTGATCATAGGGTCACCTCACCCCCAGTGGAGCCTTCCCCATTGTTGGAGAGGAGGAAGACGACGGATCCAGAGGAGGAGCTCTCGGTGTCCCTCTCTAGGTTGCTCTTCTCTCGGTGCAGAGCTCGAGCGGAATGGTGACGATGCGAATGATCTGTCTCGGATCGTCCTCTACCCTCTTAGGATCTGGCCTATCCCTTATATACCGATATAGGTCGGGTACATGGCGGTTTGGGGGGTTGTGCCTATGGTCTACATGCGCAGGAGTCTAGGAGAGTCTTGCAACAACGCTCTGTGGACATGCACCCTAGGCGTCGTTCGGCTGCTCTATTCTGACACGCTGAGTGGCAGGCTGTGTCGGCTTGGACCGGCCTCCCCGGGTGCGCCATCCGGAGGCTTCTTGGTGGTGAAGGAGGTCGGCTCGAGGGGCTGACATCAGGCCGGGAGCCCCTGAGCCGAGAGGGGTTTGTCTTTGTGAGTGAACCCGTTACCTAATCGAAGTGTTGAGGTCGAGGGCACATCGAAGGGGTCAAGCATAGTCATACTTGATGGTGATGCCATGGTAATAATCAAGTGCTTGGACTTGAAAAAGAAGAAAGAGAAAAACAAAAAGCTCAAGGCAAAGGTGAACTTTATAGGAGCTTTTCAGTTTAGTGATCGAGACACATAGCGAGTGTGATCATATTTAGGATCGATAGCCGTACTATTAAGAGGGGTGAAACTCATATCGAAATGCGGTTATCAAAGTGCCACTAGATGCTCTAACTCATTGCACATGCATTTAGGATCTAGCGGAAAGCTAACACCCTTGAAAATGTTTGTGAAAAAATGCTAACACACGTGCACAAGGTGATACACTTGGTGGTTGACATATTTGAGCAAGGGCGGAGAAGTTGGTGAATCAAAGGAGGTGATTTTCACTGTCAAACAGTGACCGGACCCTGAGTTTGAAGTGATCAGACTCGAGTTCCAGTGTCCGATCAATTATAAAAGAAGGTGGAACTCTCGGCCTATGACCGGATGCAGGTGACCGGACTCTGGCTGAACACTGTTTAGCGTCCGGTCCTGCTAATGTGGTGGTGCACAGAGAAAAGGGAGAGTGATCGGACGCTGGGCGAGTCCGGTTGGGCGAAAAACCGTCTCTAGAACCTTACTGAAAACGACTGGACTCCAGTGATGGAGCGTCCGGTCACTTTGAGCAGCGCGTCCAGTCACAACTTAACACGTGGCGCGAAATAGACTAGTTGTTGAGATTAGGCGCTCAACATTTGAAGCTGATGACACGTGGCAATCATCAGGCGATCGGACGCAGGGGTCCTGCATCCGGTCAATCTGACTAGCGCATCCGATCGCCTCGAGTTGGTCTGCAGTGATAGCCTAACGGCTTTATTTCATTGGGGCTATATTTAAATGCATGTGGCTGGCTCTAGCAAAAACTCTTGGCCATTTGCATTAACATAGCAACATTGTGAGCTTAGCCAAAGCTCTCCAACTCATCTCCATTATTGATTCATCATCTTTGTGAGATTGTGAGAGAATCCAAGTGCATTGCTTGAGTGATTGCATCTAGAGGCACTTGGTGTTCATGTTTTGCTGTGGGATTCACTTGTTACTCTTGGTGGCTGCCGCCACCTAGACGGCTTGGGGCAGCGAGGATCGTCGAGCGAAGGTTGGTGATTGTCTCTGGCTCTGATCGCGGTGATTGTGAAGGGTCTTGTGCCTTCCCCAGTGGAGCACCGAAAGGTAACTCTAGTGGATTCCTTGTGTCATTGAGTTACCTCACTTGTGGATAGGTTCTTGCGGTATCCAATTGTGTGGACAAGGTTCGTGTAACACCTCTTAGCCGCTGAACAACCAAGTGTTGGTCGACACAACAGGGACTAGCGTGTCGATAAGCACGTGAACCTTGTGAGAAAAATTGGTTGTCTCTTGCCCTTTGGTGTTCTCCCAGTGATTGAATTGGTATTCATCTTGTGATTGGCTCACTCTTTTACGTGACGGTATAATCACCCTACTCACTCATTTACATTCTTGCAAACTAGTTGTAGCAAGTTCTTTAGTGTAGCTGAAATTGAGAGCTTGCTTTGTAGTTTAAGTTCATCTAGTGGAGCTCTTTAGTGTAGCAAGTGTGAGAGCTCTTAGTGAGTAGTGACTTAGCAAATTGTGTGTTTAATGATCATAGTAACTAGAATTGTTGGATAGGTGGCTTGCAACCCTTGTAGAGCTTAGAGCAAGTTTGCATTTTACTATTTGTCAAACTAATCAAATTGCTCTAGTTGGTTTGTATATTTTTAAATAGGCTATTCACCCCCTCTAGCCATATTAGGACCTTTCACCGAGCCCCTAGAGGCAGCATATGGTTTGTCTTCTTGATTCATGCCCCGCGCATGACCCTGTAGGAGGAGTGGTTGACAACGCCATGCCTGCAGGGTAGCACTAGAGAGCCCCCCGAGCCTTGGTGGCTCAAGGCATACTTTCTTGCGCCCAGGCCTTGGTTGTTGCTAGAGGCCGGGAGGAGGCCCAGGATTGGGTCCAAGCTCCCATCGATCAGGAGTCTAAGGCCCGGTCGAGTCCCCGAGCCCTGAGTGAAGGGGACTGTCGCGCTTGGGCTCGGCCAGATTCCTCGGCCCGAGGGTACACGCGAGTGTACCTGATGGGTATAACCCCCGAGCCCCCAGGCGATCCTAGAAGGGTCAGTCAGGGGTCTCTTGTTCGGGAACCCTTGATCCCGAGGCTTACCCATATTGTTAGGATCTCGTCAGTTTGTCTATTAAAATTGTTTTTGTAGTAGTGATGATTGAGCATCATATAAACATATCGTAGCATAAGTAAAAGTAAAATCGCTAGTGTCAATATTTTTGGAATCGAGCAACCAAATTAAAATCACATCGTATTCTTGTGTTTCTTGTTACAATTGTTTGAAAACAAGACCACACTCTCTAGTGTATTTTAGTGACTTTTCATAAATAACTTCATAGCAAAAAAAATGCTTTTGCTACATTACAATTAACTTGCATAGTGGAGTTCAGAAAAAAGTTAGAATATGGATGTCGATGGTGTAAAGAAGCATTAATGGAGCAAACAAAGGGTGAGCATGTATATATATGCAAAAGTGGATAAGCAACGAATTCCCAAATGAGTTACCCAGTTATAATCTATGGGAGAAGCTTTCTCTTTTCTCATCTCAATGGCCAATACCAAATGTCATCTCGGAGAAGAAGAATAGTAAGAGCTAGAAGATGCCCGCGTTGCTGCAGGATTCCCTTAAAGAACCTTTTTTTTATATATGAGTTAAATCATCTACACGTTCTTACATCTATTTTATCAAAATTGGTTGTATTAAGAGGTTGAATGTTAGTGGGATGACATGGCTATTACTATTAGTGGGGATGATGCGGATAGTTAGTGGAAGATGATGTTGATGACTTGTATGTTAAGATAGAACTTGTAGTGGGGATTAGCTTTATAAGAGAGATATAGATATGAGTAAAGTCCACTAGCAATTTTCAAATTTGTTCGGCTGTGTCATCTCGGTTCCTAAGCTGGTAAATCATCCGTTTAGATCATTAAACTTGTTCATATGTGTCACCCGATCCCTAAACTCATAAATCACCTATTTAGGTTCTCAAACTTGTTCGATTATATCATCATGTTTTCTAAACATGCAAATCATCCGTTTAGGTTCTTAGACTTGTTCAGTTGTATCATTCCGGTCACTAAACACGTGAATCGCCCGCTAAGATCCTCAATCTATGTCCAGGTCTGGCTATCTCGAACAGAGTACCCATAAGGGCATCCAAACCTAAAATGGGTCTTCGATGGTAATGTATTGGCCTCCACAGAGTACCCATACAGAAGATCCATTTTAGGTGGCAGTAGAGGCATAATATAACCCAAATATGAACATCATCTCTCCCAGAAACCTATTCTGCAGAGATGGTTCTCTTTTGGATCCTATTGTTGGAGAAGACAAAAAATGAGTATTGAACCTTTTACATGTAGCGCTACCCAAACGTTGAACGAGTTTTGTATTTTGGGTGCCGTTGTTGGAGATAGTCAGCCGATCTAGATGGGTCTTGACCATTATCCGTATGCAAGAGCACTTCCATAGATCCATGGGTTGTAGCACCCCAAGCCTCCAGCCATGCTGCCCCAGCTCGCTACCAGCCCCAACCGTGTCTCCCAAGCTATGTTGGTCCTGAGCCGTGAGCTAACTAAGGCATTGTTTAAATTCAGGATGTAAAGTCTTAGGGTGTCATATCGGGTGTCACATGGAGGTGTCGTATGGGGTGTTCGAATACTAATAAAAAAATAAATTACAGAATCCATCAGTAATCCGCGAGATGAATTTATTAAGCCTAATTAATCTATCATTAGCACATGTGTACTGTAGCACCACATTATCAAATCATGGACTAATTAGGCTTAAAAGATTCATCTCGCAAATTAATCACAAATTGTGCAATTAATTATTTTTAATCTATATTTAATACTCGATACATGTGTTCAAACATTAAATAGGACGTGGAGCAAACTTTAATGGGACGTGTAGTAAACTTTAGAGAGAGGACCTAAATAAGGCCTAAGAAGAGCGGGGAGCTCAGTGGATAGAGAGGATAGACAAGTTAGATGGAGTTGACACGTGGGTGCCACATGCTGTTAGCATACCACATCAGTATATACGGGTATAGATCTAGACCTATTTAAATTGACTATAAGATCCGAACATCGATTGATAATCTAAACAGACAATTTACGATTTCGAGACTCAAATGGCACAACCTAACAAATTTGATGATCTAAATTATATTTAATTATTAAAATTAAAAATATTTAACTTCTTGATAAGCAAGAATGAGATTTTTTTTAGGGATGGAGGGAGTACACGCTAAACAACGGCACCGTTGCATACTGCTTGAGCATCATTTTCAAATGTTTCAGGCTCGGGGGCCAATAAAAAGCTATAATATGGTACTCCTTCCATCGCAAAAAGAATATAAATCTCGTTGCAGATGAGTCAATGGATCTTAAATTTGTCTAAGTTTATACAAGATATTATTTATATTTAGATCTCCAATTAGGTTTATTACCAAAATATATTTTATAATTAATTAATCTACATCATAATCATTAATATTTTTAATATATATTTGGTCAAAGAATCTATGATTTCTTGGAAAGCGAGATTTATAATTTTTTTTGGGACGAACGAAGTAGGAAGAAGGATGTGCCACGCCAACCGTAGCAGTAATAAATTTACGGCAGTGCTAGCCTCCGGACGTCTGCCCATACAACACTCCGTTTTCTGCGCTCGGGCCAGCACGCCCCCGCAAACATGCATTTCGTGCGCCCACGCGGGGCCCATGCACCAGACCGCATGCAGCGACCGCTCGTGCCCCCTTCGCTTCTTGTGCACATTGCAACATGTGTAATATCCGATCTACTTTTGCAACATACAGATGAAACACTTGCAACATACGTCCAAAACAGCTGAAACACTTGCAATATATATTTGAATCACCTGCGGAACACCAGAAAAACTTGAAAACACATGTGTAGCCATTGCAAAAATATACAAACATCAAGATGAAACACTAGCAATATACGTATTAAAACACCTGAAACAGTTGCATATATATGCAACATCATCGTCTAGTTTTGCAACATCCAAATGAAACACTTGTAATATATGTCTGAAACAAATGAAACATTTCGAATATACATTGAGACATACGTGTATAGCCCATTGCAACATGTGCAACATCCCGATCTACTTTTACAGTATCCTTACGAAACACTTGCAGCATACCTCTAAACCTTCTGAAACTTTTGAAATGTACGCTTGCAACATGCATCGTATCTCGATATGGCCTCCTTCGTTGTCTGCTTCGGGGCACCACGGCCGTAGCAGGAGGCGAGACCGGAGGGCTTCTACACTAGGGCCCGACGCTTCTCCTTGCACGGCGGCCTTAGTGGCTAGCTGGCGGCCGAGGGAACAGTTGCCACACGTGGGCGTAGCGGTGCCCGCATTGTCAGGCGAAGTGGGTCGCAGAGCAGAAGCAGCGGGGCGGTGTGGTGGAGCAGGAGATGGAGCAACGTGGGGTGACCGTCGACGGCGGAGGAGGCCGCAGAGTAGGAGCGGCGGGGCGACCGGCAGAGCTGGAGCAGGCGTGGTCGTCGACGTGCGGAGCAGGTTTCTCGTCTCCTCTTCCTTTCTTTATGTAACCGGCATAAAGGAATAGATGAACGCGGATGTTGTAATAAAAAAACACGAGCTAGTGCTGAGCAGAGATCTATTAAGGTGGTTGTTTAGTTCTCCCAAACTCTCAACTTTAGCACTATGTAAAAAGAAGATTCCTCGTCACATCAAACTTGCAGTACATGTATGGAGTACTAAATGTAGATGAAATAAAAAACTAATTGTACAGTTTGGTTGAACTTTACGAGACGAATCTTTTGAGCCTAATTAGTCAATGTTTGGACATTAATTCACAAATACAAACGAAATTGCTACAGTATTTATCGTCACATCAAACATTGTGCAAATGCCGATTCCGGCTGAACTAAACAAGGCCTAAGCTGGTACTCCGTATGCAGGACTAAAAGGGGCGTCCTGACGGAGGACGCCCTGCACGATAAATTTATGATTCAAGATAGGCATCGACAACGCTTCTGTGTTGCTTCATTCACCGTGTGTACGTACTGGTAAGTGAAGCAGACACGTAATTTGGAGCTAAAGCAGCGGAAAACTACGATCCTAATCCCAGGACGAATCTTCTCGGTGGTCGCCATGGTGGCTGCCAGGCCTACTCGGTTGGATTAGACTAGTAGTTAAACTGAAAGCTCGTGTGCCACACATGCAAAAGAAGCGAAGGGACAGCGACGCCAACCTCTGCTTTTGCCGTTCCGAGTTGGGACAAGGACGCGGCGGATCTACGCGGCTTACCTGTCCCGCCCGTTCACACGTTCCGCGGCAGCAGGCTGTCACCGAACATATATATATATCTCCTACGACAACTCACAAACCACAGCTCGCCTGAAGCAATACCAATACTCAAGCAGAGCTCGGATGGCGCTTCTAACGCTACTATCGTGGTGGCCGCTGCTGTCGCCGTGGCTCAGCCCCGCCGCGGCGTGGTTCATCTTCTTCAACGCCGTCGTCGGCGCCATCGCCGTCATGTCTACCAACGGCGCGCAGGCAGGGCAGGCTGGCGGTGGGGCTGCGGCCACGTCGTCGCCTCGGCGCAGGCTCTGCCGCAGCGGGTCATCTATGGTCCTGGATCGTCTCAGGTCCTTCTTCATCTTTCCCATGGGGCAGCTGCCGATCGATGAAAGCAGTGCTGCCTCGGGCTCGCACTGCTACCACTGCTGCTCGAGAGAAGCAGAGGCGACGTCCGGGGCTCAGGTTTGCGCGCCTGAGCGCAATCCACAGGCGGTGGTGATCGCAACAACCGGCGATACGGCAGCGATCAGCGCCGCGCAACCGAGCGCGCCTCTGGCGATGGCAACAGCGGAGGACCACGCGCCTCCCGCGCCACCATCGGAGGAGGAGCACAAGGCAGAGGCAGAGGCAGAGAAGGAGCAAGATCATGATGAGTCCATCAGCTTGGACGAGGCGTACGCGCTAGCCCAGCGGCATCGCACGCAGCCGCTGGCGTCGCCATCGGCCGTGGCAGCTTCTGCCACTGCCACCGCTGCCCCTGCTGCGTTGCCGACGGCGCACAGGAAGAAGCCAGCGAAGGTGGTGGCGGACTGGCGGAGGGTATCAAACCAGGGGAGGCGCTTGGAGGGGAAGGCGGATTGAACGCGCGCGGCAGAGCTGTCATCGGCAGTTCCGGGAGGACTCAGGCTTGCAGAGGCTCAACTCCATCCTCAAGCACACCCACGCCCTGGGTCTCGCCAACGGCGGCGCGGTTAACCGGCCCGCGTGCCCGCCGCGGCGCCACATATAACTTATTCTGTAGCCACGTTGAGTTTGATAATTACTATATTAATTTACGAGATTATAGTAACTCCTTACTAAGTGGTTTTAATATAACGTTATGGTAAATATCCCCATGTTTTTATAGTAACCCAACTATCTAAATATGTAATGATATTATGGTCATTAGTATATAAAATTTAGTAAATGGAGGTGGCTACAGAATAACTTATTTTTTGTAGCCGGCTACTGAATAGCCCTCTCACCTATATATAATATATATATAATATCTATATATATATATATATATATAATATATATATATATATATATATATATATATATACTAATATGAATCTACTATCCTGTAGCTGGCTACAGAAAACTTATTCTGTAGCCACTTTGAGTTATGATAAATTACTATGTTAAATTTATGAGATATTATAGCTAACTCTTTACTAAGTTTGTTTAATATAAGTTATGGTAAATATCCCCAGTGTTATAGTAACCCACTATCGTAAATCATATATGGACACATTATGGTAAATTAGTATATAAAATTATAGTAAATTGGATGGTGGCTACAGAATAACTTATTTGTAGCCGGCTATTGAATAGCCTCTCCCTATATATATATATATATATATATATATATATATATATATATATATATATATATATATATAATATATATATAAGTTGTAGTACTTGACTAGGGTAACAACTTTTATTTTTGGGTCAAGGTCTAATTCAGTGCATAGCATGTTCAAAAATAGCTCACAAGTTAAAAGGAAATGTTGTTTTGTGACCTAGGAAATTTTCTGTGTGGAAATGGTTTTCAGTTTCAAAGTACCTCACTTTGGAGCAGTATAGTTTGTTAACCAGTGAGAATTAGATGATGGTTCTTAAAGAAAAGTTGGAGATCTTACGTAGCTCTACAATAGATATTAAGGAAGTTTTTGCTAATTCGCCACGGATTAGGAGTTATTGAGTCACCAAGTTGCATTGTCAGTCGGTTTCAACGGACTGAATCACGTGGACGCGCGCGGCGTCATGGCCGACCGGCCACAAGCCGTGGCCGCCGCGTGGCGGCAGCACGCCGGCGTTGGCCCGACCGGTCAGGCCAGCGTGGGTGCATAAACGCCACGCACTCGCCGCTCACTTCACTCACCCGCCCTAACCCTTCTCCCTCTCGCTCTACCTCTCCAAAGCGCAGCACCACCGTAGCTCCACCGCAGCTGTTCGCTGCCGACGCAGCCTCGCCGGCTGATTCGTCTCGGCCACAGCTGCTCCGACATCACCTCCACCTCCTCGAGCCACTAGCACCACATACCGACCACTGGTAGAGCGGCATTTCGCCTCGCCGCAGCCGCCGTTGTCATCGGAGCGCCGTCGCGCTTGTGGTTCACCGTGGCCCCGCCGTTCCACCGCACCGCATGCCTTGTCCAGCACCGCGCTAGAGTCTAGAAGCTTAGGCCGGAGTTAGGAATGACGCCACCACTTGACCACGCCGGAACGAGTCGTCGCTCCGCCCGCGTCCGCATTGGCCGCCACGGCACTCGAGCTCGCCGCCGCCGAGTTGGTTCACCGTCTCCCTCCTTTCTCTCGCGCCTTAGGTCGAGTAACCCTATACCTTGCTAGTGGCATGACGAAGACTCGCCTTTCATCGCCGTCTAGCCAGAACAGCGTGAGCACCGTCGTGCTCCATGCGCCGTCGCACGGCCATGCACGTGGCCAAGCTCACCGACGCCACCTCGAACCCTCACCTACACTGTGTAGCTTCCCTAGGTCACCAAAATGGAGTAGCCATCCTCGCCTGAGTGTGCCATAGCCGGAGATAGCCGGCGTACCACCGCCGACCTCCGTCGTCCGCCATGGCCGCCGTCGAGCTTGCTCCGGCGAGCCACCGAGCCAACTAAACCTACCAGTCGATGCATTGGGGTGAGGAGAGTACAGTGGTGAAGACACTACCGCCGGAGACCTCGCCGGTCAGCGCCGTCCTCTATTTTGGTCTCAGCTGACGAGTGGGTCCCCGTTCACCGCGGGTCCTAGCTGTCAGTCGGATGTGATTTGATTTTCTAGATTTATTTCACAGATTTAAATGCATGTTTCAAAAATTCATATCTCAAGATAAAAGTGTCCAATTTTGGTGAACCAAATTTTGTTGGGTTCCTCATAAAGTGTAGTATTTGATAAAAATATGAGATGCACTGTTTTTGGTATTTTCCTAGGAGAATAAAATATATCTATAAAAATGCTTTTTAATTGGTTTCTATCTTGTATATTGCATAACTTGAGCTAGGAAGGTGATACAATTATAATTCTAATTTTTCTAGTCTTGTATTGACATGCTCTAGCTAGGAAAAATATTAAACCTATAATAACAATACTTTGAATATAGTCTTCATGTTTAATCCTAATTAATTGCTAGTTTCTAGTAAAATTAATTAGGGGTAAAAATACATAACATATGATCATGTAAATTTTTTTATAGTATTCTTATGCTGGGAGGAATGTATAAAAAATATTAAATTTGTTGCTTGACACTTTTTACTATGCTAAACTATTTTTGCTAAAATAAGCCTATGTAACTCGTCATTTTTGTAAAGGCAGTTATACTTATCCAAATGGCATGAAAATTGTATAGTAGACTATTAAGGTCATTTGTAGACTGCTATAATTTTCTCAGAATTTATTAAGCACTATAAATATTTATCCTTTAAATCACCTTATTATTTAAGGAAATTAATAAATGGATATAAATAAATTAATTATGTTTAACCATGATATTTTCTATGGTGCTTGTGATGCATATGATCTATTGGTGTTATTAGTTAGGCTTAAAAGCAATTGGTTGTATGCAACTAGTTAATTATTGCTTTATAATTTAACTAGATGGTTGCATGTATAGTTTCGGTTGTGATGATAATTTCGTGATGATAATGGTATTTTCTGTAAAACATGTTAATAAAAAAGTTGTATATAACTTACTTATCTACCTTGTGTTAAATTTTAGTAGTCATAGGCCTTATGGTTTAAGAATTATGGCTGTTGGAAGTCTGTTGTCCGAAATGCTTGCTCTCTGGATAGATTTGAATGATTGAATTGTTTGACTTAGATAACTGTTGGATCACATTAAGATGATTAAAAGAAAGTTGTAGACAAGTTTATAAACTTTCCAGAATGTCCTTAATCATATTATTTTGATGTGCATAACTCCAGTTATGGTCAAAACAAGTGGCTGCTATCTTGTAGCCTAGAAAATAATTTACATAAGTGTTTGTTTAGTTATTAGAGAAAGATAAGCACCTACTCAATAAAATAAGATGCAACTTGTTATTACTTTAATGCAAAACTGTTGAAAACACTTAGAAGGATGCATTCATCACATCATATCATATTAAAATATTATACATGTCAACATATATGCATTCGTGATATCTTATTTCATGCTCATACATATAGGATCGTCCAAAGAAATAACTCTGTTGGAGTTCAACAAAGAAGAGGAGGAGGATCAGCAGGAGATGCCTCAGGCCGCAGCTCTAGGAGAAGAGGAGCAAACTCTCAAAGATCTCCCTGAGAGCCTAGATCACCGACCAACCACTTTCCTCAAAGGCAAGCCCCGGAGCATTCTAAGTCTCCTATATTTTACAAAAACTTCACTTGAGTTTCTTATGTTTGATGCATTAGGTTATAAGAGTTGAATTGAAACCACTTGATGCATAGAACTACCTTGTCTAGATACATACACCTTTAACTCTGTGTAGGTCCAGGATCGAATATATGCTTAGCCATGCTTAGACCGGTAGAAATCGAGTGATTTCCTATCACCTGCGAGATATAGGTGGATACCGAGACACGGTTGGCTATATTTGCTATCGTAAAAAAGAACCATGGGGTAATATAAATGGAGGCCGAGCGGAGTCTATGTGTAGGTTGACTCATATGATTCCGTGTGTACCGATTAAGGACCGTATTGTTATTGGGCACTTCTGACAAGATTGAATGCATGCCTCTCACTTAGCTGGTCGGATAACTCGTTCCGACCGTGAAGCCGAGTAGCTCAACTCAGGCCAGGCACCGTTCTGTAAAAGTGCGCACTCTAGATGATAGTAAGGATGTGCGGGGAGCCAAACGTGAGCCCAAGGGTAGGGTAGTCCTGATCGTCCTAGCAGCTGGTTGTTCCTGATTGTGCGGCGCTAGTCGAACCCGCGAAATGTATACCTGAGTTATACCAAAGATGACCTAAGGTGATCGTTGATCTAGTCTGTCTAGGTTTGTGTTAGGAATAAATTCACAGCTGGTTGAAATCTATTCGAATCGCCATCTCTCCCGGACAGTGAGAAAACTTGGCTAGTACCAACATCGTAGTAACCGTGTTATGAAATTTGATGGTTCGGATGAACATAGAATTACTACACCGGATATGGTTACTATTGTATGCTATTAAATGATATACTACATGTTTGACACAGGTTAGTTGCTAATCTAAAGATGAATAGCTATAATTAACTTGATGACCGAATTATAATTATATCACTGAAATAGTCGCTTTTATGAAAAATATTATCAAGCTACCTCCACTTATAAAGCCTTGCATAATCCTTGGAGTCACCTTATTTTTTGTTTATGACGGGTAAGTCTAGCTGAGTACCTTCTCGTACTCAGGGTTTTATTCCCATTGTTGTAGATGGTACAGTTTATTACGGCTATTGCAAGAACTGCTTCTGTCCCGCCGTGGACGAGGAGTGAGCCCTGGGCAGGCATCTCTTATTAATCCTTCTTATATGCTTTTGTGGGAGTGTGATCACGAGTTGGCACTGTATTTGAACTATAATGGCAGATGATAGTTTTAAACTTTAAATTGCTTCCGCTACTATTTACTGAACTTGATTTGTAATAACCTTAATTCGTACTCTGATGAATGAACTGTATTTGTGAACCTTATGTAACATGTGACATGTATGTTGAATCATGTACGATCTTGGTTGTATGTTGATGGTTAATCGAGACCCGTCGTGGTACTCGATGGACTACCGGATTTATATGGGCTCAAGTATGACAATGTGATCGTTTACGGACTGCCATTGTACTTGTGCTATAATAAATTGGTCGGTTCTGCTACAATAAATCTTTAATTTCAAGTTAAGAAAGATAAAATAGAAAATCAAAAGCAACCATCACTCCAATCGACATTCTAGATGCTGATTACCTGAAAACATTATTCTAAATTTGATAACTTAGATATTACTTAAAATTAAATTCCCTAAAAAATAGGCTAATCCAATAGTCTCTGTAGAAATTGCTATTTAATTAAGATGAGCCCACTCTGTATCGTCAAAATAAAAAATCCCATGCATCTTTCCCTTTCTCGAAAAAACACAAATTTTATAAACCTCTTTTTTGAGATTCACAAATTTTATAAACTTTGATCCACTTGCGTAGTGTGGGCAAGCGGCAAGCCTATGGAGGACTTCATATCCTCGCTCTTATAGAGCCTGCAGCACCCCCTGCGGCCTAGATGACGACGACAGTAATTAACATCAATTCAAAAAAGAAAAAGAAAAAAAGTAATTAACATCAATGGGAAGAAAAACAAAACATAATATGAACAACAGTAGGGATTCGAACCCGGGTCAGTGGCAGGGTACTATTCTTCCACTAGACCACTGGTGCTGATTTTTTTTTCGAATTGTAAGATTTCTATTGTAAAACTATTTCCCTTTGGGCAGTCAAATGCCGTTTTGGGGAATCAAAAACGAGAAAAGCTCCGTTCTTGAAAGAAGCTGTTCGTCTGCTAATCCCATGAGTCTAATTTAGAACGTAGACATTTTCCCTGTTTTTTTACATAAATCTGTGTTAAATTCGTATAAAAAGCCAATGCTCCAATTAGAGGCTCAATTAATTTATAACCAAAAACTAAGTTGCTCTTGCCGTATTCATTGACTGGACCATTGCATGTGTTTTTTACCTGTCATCTTCTGGGCCGGGCAATCTCAGTACCGTGGAGTTCTCTTAGTGTTTTAGCATTTAATATTTAGTATAAATTTTTCATGTCAAATGTCTTCTAGTGAGGATTTCTATGTGCTATGACTAATGGTAGTGTCTTATCAGTACTTAAAATATCAGTACTTAAAAACAGTATGAGATCTCCACTATTTTGGCAGTGACAGTTCTAAATTTGAGCCGCCACTAGTTTCTATGTAACTGGTGATGGTTCTATGTGGCCACTCAATTTGCCAAGACATATCACTGAACGGAACGAGATTTAAGTGTTAGGATCATGATTTTGCACATCTAACATTTGATTTAGTGGAACAACTTAACATGGATGTATTAGCAGGCAAGAAAGCTTTGCACAAGTCCGTCCTAACAGGCAAAAGAAACTTGGCAGGAGACAACTCCTCTACGTTTTCTGATTAATAAGAACATACGGTGTTTCCATGGAACAGTGATGACTTGTCTCCAATCAACCTTAATTCACATGGATTAGGGGCCATGTTTGGCTGCACTCTGATCCATTTCAATCAGCATGCTCCTAATGTTTTAGCATTTAATATTTAGTATAAATTTTCCTTGTCAAATGTCTCCTAGTGAGGATTTCCTTATGCTATGACTAGTGGTAGGGTTTTATTAGTACTTAAAAACAGTATGAGAACTCCACTATTTTGGTAGTGACGGTTCTAAATTTGAGCCGCCACTAGTTTCTATGTAACTGGTGATGGTTCTATGTGGCCACTCAATTTGCCAAGACATATCACTGAACGGAACAAGATTTAAGTGTTAGGATCATGATTTTGCACATCTAACATTTGATTTAGTGGAACAACTTAACATGGTGTTTCCATGGAACAGTGATGACTTGTCTCCAGTCAACCTTAATTCACATGGATTGGGAGCCATGTTTGGCTGCACTCTGATCCACTTCAATCTGCAAGTGTTGGGATAGGAAACTAGTTATTTTTTCACTCCAACCACCATAATACATGATGATTAGGATGAATTGAAGTGCAGCTAAACAAGCCCATGTGGAAATTAGTCTTTATTATTGATGTGAGGAATAACAATGTTGACACAAACAAGTCAAAAACTTCTCCAAGAGCCTTTCTAAAATCTACTCTCTAAATCATCGTTTGGAGAGTCATTTCAGTAAAAATCGTTTTCTATATTTTTATACTCTCCAACAGCTTTTCTAAATCTTGTGCGCAGTCTAGAGAGCCATCCTCGCTCTCCATCTTTGGCTAGCGAGAAATCCGAAACGGATGATATCTATATTTAGATATTCAATTGAAGAGGCAGTTGGAATGTGTTTTTTCACCAAAATCTCTATTCCTGTAAATTAAGAAAGATATAAAAAGTCACTTGAGATGATCTTAGGGGGCGACAACTTTCTCTTTAATGTCTAGATCTCCACTAGTGCACTTCTCTAGTCGCTTCCGCCGTCGCCCAGTGAGCAGCTGTTGTTACCAGTGTTAGTGAAATCACCTTTTTCTCCCCATCCCTTCTACCTCCCTCTCATATCTAATTTCCTATTTTGATCATGGGTTCAGGAAGAGGCATGCGCAAGGGGGAAGAACGTCAACACATGGGCTCCTTTTCGAGGTCCTATGCCTCCCTCCCAGGAGGGCCCCATGTGCAGTCCATCTGGAGCATGCACCATTAAGGATGATATGTAGAACCCTATCGTCATTGCGAAGGGGTTGGGCCTGAGAGCTTCATGTGGCATGGGGTTTGTATTGCCGGAATTGGGGTCAGTGGATGTGTGAGTAGTGTCCACGGCCTATGGTATGTAGTTCCTAGTTTTCTAGATCCTATTGCAGGAGGCCTTCTCAACTGGAATCTCTCTCTATCTCTAGGTCTTCACCGAGGACTGACATCATTCAACGTTGGTTTCCTTTGCACATGAGGGTTTGGTGCTATTACCATATTTTAATATCTGAAGTCTCCAATGGTGATGGTATTTTTCAGCTTGATGGTCAGGGTTCAACAAGTGTTTGGAGTTGTTCTTCACCTATGGTTTTTTTTTTTTTTTTTTTTTTTTTTGCTTGAGCACCAGTTCTATTTTCTTCAAAAATGTGGCGAAACTGGTTCTTTTGGACTCTACAACAAGTGAGAATGCTAGAAATGACTCTACAAGTTGCTTGTTGGTGATGTTATTTTCCTTTTGTGTCCTTTGTTGTTAGGTGCATCAGTGTTGATTTCGCGGTTCCAAAAAGATTGTACTCTTATGTTTGGATTAAGTCAAACTTTTTAAATTTAACTAGATATATAGAAAATATATATAGTATATATAAACGTCTATACCGGAGGGAGCACGACAAATACAGATTAGGCGTGGTGACAAAGAACCGGACTCTATTTAGATCCAGAACAATGCAGTGGTCCATGTCCATCCATGGCATACTACGTGATGTCCACGGAAAAACATGCTTCTCTGAATCCGATGTAAAACCTGGCATCCAATATTTTGATTTTTCGCATGTGCAGTGGTAACTCGTCCATGACCATGAGCCCAGTTCTGACACACCAAAACTTCCACGGGAAGTACAGAGCCAAAAAAAAAAACCCGAGGCATCCGCTTGACCCACAGGGCACATGAATGGCCTCCCCGGCCACATACTAATAAGAAGCTCAATTGCACCGCTTGAAATTGAATGATTTGCTGGGAGAGGTTGCTGCTGCAATAAATGGATAGCCAACAGGGCCAGATCACGCTAACTATGCGTAGGCCGGTACAGTCTTTCAGAGGTGCTCGTATAGCTCGGTTGGGTGGGTAGGCACTGCAATTCGCAAAAAAGAAAAAGGTCCAGATCACCACCTCAATACTTTCATGATTTCTGTCTCCTCATGATTGTCTTGCCTAGCGCTTATATTACTAATATCAGCATCACATTAACATGTGTATTTTATGGTTGTGGAGGGTGTTAAACTGCAACCATCAGCCCCAGTGCAGAGTCCACTTCACAATCACAGGGAGATCACCTCCTAACAGAATTGCTTTCTTCTAGACGAAAAAGGAGGATGGACGGCCACCCAAGGCCTGCTGAATTGGCGGGTGGAAGAAGAGTTGTTGCTGTGCTCACTTGAACTTTCTTGCAAGCTGGCATTGCAGACAGAATATTAAGTGCACAATGAATATCATTTGAACTCTAAACTCTTGCTGCCTACAGTAAAGTATTTTGACCATATCTTTTCCTTAGGTTTATTATGAAGACAGTCAAAAAAAAGAAAAGAAAAGAGATTTTCAACAGCAATGCAGTTTTATGTGGTATCATACTGGGTCTCAGAACACTATTAATCCCTTCAGCAAAAGAAAGTAAGAAAACGACTGCAGTTTTATGAATTCTGTTGCAAAGAAAGTAAGAAAGTAAGAACACTGTTAATTCTATTGAACACTTGAATCATTGTGCAAGAAACTGTAATTCTGGTATGGACACTTGATTAATGGGGCACAAGCTAAACAGTTTCAGATCTTCAAAACCAACCTTGCTCATGATATGCTAACTCCAGACCATGTGACCTGCCCTTTTGGTTTAAGGATACGTACTGTAATACAGCTGGTCTTCTTTTCTTTTTCTTTTGTAAGGGCTGTTCTGCGCTGTATATGTTCTAGGACTTGTGACAAGTTGAGAAAGAGAGGTCTAGGCATCCAGGTTGTATGGGCTAGGAGGTCCTCTAGGTCCCCTACACATTTCAAGCCATTTAATTCAAAAACGGGCGGAGGAAGTTGTGATCTACCCACAGAGGTTCAGAATGGGGTGGTCTACTGGTCTATACACAGAAACAAACTGGGACAAGAACAGCTGACCTTGCAAACTACCTACTCCAGTAATTCATACCAGTTCCCCTGGAAAGACTGATTCCTCGTCTTACCCAAACTTTGTTCCTGCCTACAGCAGAAACCTCAGAAGGTAGCAGGGTAATTCTTGGCCGCCTGAGTCCTGATAGCTTGACCTATGAACTAATCCAACCATGGTTTAAAAGGATGAGGTGGTAACTAATTGGCACACAGTTAAGGTATATGTGAGATTAAGATTTTGCTTAAAAAATCTTTTACTTCTCTTGTTATTTGGCCTGTTCGCTTATTGGTTTCAGCCAGCCCAAACCAGTCAGTCAATAGTGTTTTCCTCTCACAATAAACCAGCACCAGCCAGTCCAAACTAGCCCAGAAACCAATCAGCGAACAGGCTCATTGAGCATCCCTGTTTTGGCCATTGATGTGACAGCCACAAAAGATATATATTTCTTTTAAGAACAATTGTTATGCAAGATCTCTTGTTGGATCCAGAGCCATTTAGAGCAACGGAAATCACTATTACTATGTTTATTATCATTTGGTATTTCAGTTAGTTTAAGGGCCTATATTAGAATTTGGCACAGGGTCCATATATATATATATATAATATGTTCAACCAATGCCGTCCCTCCGTCCATTGCTGTCAAATTGAATTTCCTAGGCAATCTAGTGTACCCTCATCGGCTACCCGAGAGACATAAATACCTTACAATGACAATGCATTAGCAGTACAGAATCATAATAATCTGTCCTTGAACCGTATCTAGGCCACATGATTGGATTATTCAAAGAAGGTTTGTTTTGATCTCTCTTTCGTGTAAGGTATATGTCTTGTTGCATTTATCTGACTGGTATGGGAAACGATGTTGAGATATGTGGCTCTTCGGGCCTGTTTGGCAAATATGTTTTTAGCTTCTACCAAACAGATATTTTGAAATAGCTTCTCTCTAAAATCTGTTTTTCTCTCACGTGCACAGGAACCTTGTGAAGCTGAAAATACTAGTTTCTCCCAGCTTTTTCTCTGCTACCTTCCCTGAGAAGCTGTTTTACCAAATGTTTTTTTGAAAACAACTTTAGCTTCACTGGTAAAGCAGAGTTGTACCAGGCCCTTATTGTGTCTCGTTATCTTCCATCATGTTGCCACCGCCTTGTAGACGTTCCTAGTCAATACCAGTCCGATGGTCATTCTATCTATCTGCCAAAGAGTCTGTTTTCCACACCAACTATGCATTTCGCTTTCTTGAAAACATCTCCAGCCTTCAACAAACAGTACAAGGTAACATGTCTAGGGTAGAGATATAGCCAAGGTAAAATGAAATTGCATAGGCTGGAGAAGATTGAGCACAAATTATTTTCCTTTCCGGTATATATGCTCCTTATTTTGCATCTTTTAGATACTCTCTGAATTATGTTGCCATGTAACTGATATTCAGATCCCTAAAATGCATTTATTCAACTCAATGAATTTGCTAGTACGTACTTTCTTACCTTATATATATAATTGTTATTATTAAGATATGCTAGCTGTATCCCCGAGTCATCTCAAAGATGATTGTATCCGCCTCTGTTACATATGGGTATACAATGCCCGTATGCGTATTTGGGCAACATAGACAAAGACTACTTTCACTTCATGACCAATAGTCCAATACCTATGCACCTACGGAAGGTGCAAGGAAAAAAAACATTTTCCACCATGCATTGTACTTTCACCTATTTAAAAAGATGCTCGGTTAGTGCCTTATGCCTAGTAGGCTGTTTATTGGGACAGAACGACAGACTAATCTTCTTTTCCATAAACCCTCTATGAATGCTAATTAGCTTGCATCCAGGCACTAACATAAAAACGACAATGCTCTAAATGATGCAAAAACGTAACTTCGGTACTTGCGAGGATTAGTACCACTATACCAGGCATTATCTGCCAACAATATTTCGACGTTGTTGAATGTGGCAGTGACTAGTGATGAAGGACGAAATTGCACTGAAAAGAGGCTCTTCTAGTTGACAGCTGCCAACCATACAGGCACAAACATTGGGAAAGCACTCAGAATTTATATAGAGAGACAAAAATGAGAGGAAGCACGCCTGTCATGCCTGTAAATCAGGGCTGGTGGGTATATTCACAGGAGTTTAGTTGTGGTTTGTTGGCTGATGAAGTTCATAAATTTGAGTTGTACTAGAACAGTGCCGCCTGTGCATTGAATGGCATTTAAATGGTGTGGGTGAGCTCTCTTGAATGTGTGGACAATGGCACCCCCCCTATCCCCCAATTCTGTTGCCTACAAAAACCATTGGAATGCACTCATGGTTGTGCGGCGGACGAAATCACAGGGAAACCAGGAAGAAGGAAAGTACAGAGAATCAGAGCTGTCTGGGTGAAAGGGCAAAGGGACTAAGGGCAAAGGCAGGTAGAGGCCAACTGGCTGAGCTCGGTGTCTCCTCCAGGTTCCTCTCGGGGCTGCCATGGATTTGATCAGCAGAGGGGCTGTTTTCAAGGCCCTGGTGTTCCTCTGCTTCATCAGATCATCTCATGGTACATTTCGCCTATCCCATTCTGTAATCTTCACAGAGACTTGAATCATCTCCCTTTGAAACACTTTGTTCAGCTCCAGTCTTTTGGAAGGGCCTTAAGTGATCAAAGTTTCCCCCTCAGCCATGTTAGAGTTTGATAATTGACAACTTTCTTTCATTATTTCTGTCTGTCTGTCAGCTTTTTCTGTTTCCCAAGGTTTAACTTGACATTTTGGTTTCACTCAGAAGTCAGAAGTTAAGACTTACCATGCTGCTTGGCATCAGTACTGCCTTCTTTTCCCCTAAATTTTACTATTGTTTCTTAGTCCTTTAAGTGACACATGTTTATAACATCTTAATTTAAAATAATGAGACATACAAAATTGTTAAGAAAAAGCACAGAGAAGTTGGAGAGGGAAAAGAAGGGCAGCAAAAGGCGCACCTTTTTGGCATTTGTAACCTGTAGAATGAATAAGTAATAACCAGGGGACCTAAAGAATGGTTATTAAGTGTTAACATAACCAGAAACAAATAGTAACAGTTCAGAGAATAAAGAGATTGAAATCTTTACTCTGGAACCAAGCAGCTTCAGAAAATAACCTGGAACACTTGAATTTGCAGGAAGAGATCATTTAACCAAACTGAATCTCCCTCCCTTCCTGAAGGCAAGCAGGTTTCCCACGTTTCAGCATGAGGCATATGATTATATCATTATTGGTGGGGGCACAGCCGGATGCCCATTGGCAGCCACGCTGTCCCAAAAGTACAAGGTACTCCTGCTGGAGAGAGGTGGGTCTCCATATGGTAACCGCAACATCACGTTACTGGAGAACTTCCACATTTGCCTGGCCGACGTTTCACCACAATCGCCATCACAAGGTTTCATCTCCACTGATGGCGTGATAAATGCCCGTGCAAAGGTCCTGGGTGGTGGAACCTGTATCAACGCCGGCTTCTACAGTCGGGCAAAACCAAGGTACACGGTTCTCATGTGCTGCTTTTACAAACAAAGTCAAATGACAAATAATCTATATGGAATTATGGATAATGAAATACAATAGGCCTAACTAGATTGTAGGTGTGGTGATGTCATATTCTCTAAACAGTGTGCATATCTTCTTTCTTAAGCAAGATTGCATTGAATTCTAGTCTGTAAACTATAAAACATAAATTGGCCAGCGGAAGAAGCCTAACTTGGTCTAGTAGACACAATGTTTCATACTTCCAACATGTTTAATGGAAGAAGCCTAACTTAGTCAAGTAGACACACTTCTTCAGCATGTTTACTCATGAACTAACCAGTCCTACATCAGCTGTTGTTTACACTATAAACTACATGGAAGCCATAATGATCATACCAAGATGGATCCAGCTTCCAGATTTCACACTTAGCATAAGAATATTTATCTCTACACCTGACTGGATCTCTACAGAACTTTTTCATATCACAATTTGAAATTTATTAGGAATTTCAAGAAGCAAAAATACACAGTGATTGTGGAATAATATAGCATATAAATTTCCATGCTGGTAGTCAGTTGAATGGTTCAACTCGTCTGGAGGAAAGTAGGTAGGGCTGTCTTGCCATGTGGAAGCATAGATGAGGAAGAATCTAGACAAATTTTGGTAAAATCAAGTATGAATGACTTCCCAGAATTCCTTACGATACTAAAAGTTCTGATGAATTTTTTTTTTCTCGAACAGCGCAGGAGAACTGCGCGTCATTTCATTAAGGGAGAGAAAAAAATTACAAAGGTCCAAGTGACCCAACACCCACACCCCACTCCCCAGAACTAGGTTACAGACTCGCCACACAAAAAGGAAAAGGACGACCAAACTTCTCCAAGCATTAAGCTCCAGAAGGCATCAACCTGAAAACCAGCTCCTGGAGTTTGGAGGCCCCGGCCGAGCACCAGAGCCCACCCTCCGAGCTAATAGCCCTAAGGACTTCCTGAACACTTGACCTCTTATTATCAAAGACACAAGAATTGCGATGCTTCCAAATCTCCCAAGCCACCAAAATTATCAAGGAGTTGAGGCCTTTACGCAAATCCTTAGGGACAGCCGCAGTTGTTCTCTTCTACCACCCTGAGAAACGAATCACAGTAGGCTGTGGTGCCAACTGTAGCATTCCCAACTGATGCAAAACCAGGGCCCAAACTTGCCGGGCAAAAACACAGCCCACTAGCAAATGGTTTATTGTTTCATCCTCTTGATCACATAATGGGCAAGCCTCAGGATGGGGTAGATTCCTCCTTGCAAGTCTATCGGCTGTCCAGACCCGGTTGTGAAATACCAACCAGATGAAGAACTTGCAGCGCGGTGGAGCCCAAGTTTTCCAGATCCTTCTCCAAGACCCAAACTTGATGGTTCCCTCAAAGAAGGCTGCATAAGCTGATTTACTGGTGTAGGAACCATCCTGAGTTAATTTCCATCTATATTGATCTGGAATCTCCGGATGCAAAATAAAACCATCCACAATGTCCCAAATACGAAGGTACTCAAGGATGACCACAACTGTACGTGCTCCTTTAAGGCTTTAATATCCTGAACCCAACTATTATGATGCAAGGCTTGCGCCACCGTCCTTCTCTTGGCTGTTCGATTTGGGACTGCCCTGAACAGGTTAGGAGCTATTTCAGCCATGGTATGCCCCCCCAGCCATCTATCTTTCCAGAACAATATCTCCTCCCCATTTCCTACTATGGCATCGACTGCAACATTGAAGAGAGCCTCGGCTTTATGAGGAACAGAGATAGGAAGGCCGGCCCAAGGCCTTTCAGCATCTGTCTTTTGCGCCCACAGCCACCAAATCTTCAGTGCACATCCCACAAGTTCAAGATTATGAATCCCAAGACCTCCATACACAAGTGGTCTTTGCACCTTTTCCCAAGCTACTAGGCAATTGCCACCATTGGCCTGCTGGTGACCCTTCCAAAGGAAGCCTCGCCGTTTTTTGTCAATAGCCTTAATCACACATTTTAGAAGGTCCAGGGCAGTTAAAAGGTATATTGGGACAGCAGTCAGCACAACCTTCACCATGACTAGCCGCCCAGCTCTGTTCATAAGAGAAGCCTTCCATCCAGGGAGATAATCTGCCACTTTATCCACTAAAGGTAACAACACCTCTTTAGTTGGTTTTCCAATTGAGAGCGGGAGGCCAAGATACATGCAGGGAAAAAACTTTATAGAACATGAGAGGATGTCTGTCGTGAGAGCCAATTCCTCATCAGTACAGTGAATAGGGGAAACTGAGCTCTTAGCTAGATTAGTTCTAAGCCCAGAAACATGTCCAAACAGATCTAGGAGGTGCTTGATGGTGATCAGATCCAAATTATATGGTCTCAGGAAAATTACCACGTCGTCAGCATAAAAGGAGACCCGATGCCTTGCTTGCTGAATGACTAGAGGCTGCAACAAACCCATCGAAGTAGCGTGATTGACCAAAGAATTTAGGACATCCATAACTAGAATAAACAACATTGGTGACAGCGGGTCACCCTGTCTGAACCCACGGTGATGGAAAATAGAGTCCCCAGGCTCTCCATTAACCAAGACTTGTGTCGAAGAAGTGGTCAGGATCAGACAAATGAGGTCCCGCCATCGCTGACCAAACCCCACCTTGCACATGACCTCCAAGAGAAAGACCAAGACACAGAATCAAAAGCCTTGGAGATGTCCAGTTTAAGGAGGATATGTGCCTCTTTCTTCTTATGCAGGGTTTTAACTGTTAGTCGCTGAATTCTCACTCTTGGTAGTAGGAGAATTCTTACTCTCATCGAGAGAGGATGACACTAGGAGTGGGGCAATTTTCTTGTCTATTTCTCACACAAGCTCACACAAATGCCATACCAACCTGAGGGGTTGGGGTTACATATTTATAGGCTGCTAGCCAGCCAAGCATATGCCAAGATGCTAATCTAAGATGCTAATATGCTGTCCTAGCTAAGATGCTGTCCTCTAGTCTAAGATGATGTCCTAAAAACAGAAAAACAGCCACAAGGACCATGACCATGTGAGCATCATAGCCCCACAAAGACCAGCCACACATGAGACTTATCCATCATTCTCCCCCTAAGTCTTGTGCGTCGTCTTGTGGGAGAGTTGAACCATCCCGGTCCTGGAGCAGAGCTCAAGGAACTTGATCCTCCCAAGGGGCTTGGTGAGCAGGTCCGCAAGCTGGTCCTTAGTGTTGATGTAGCTCGCCTTGATGCTCCCTTCCTCCAAACAGCCTCGGATGAAGTGGTACCTCACCCGGATGTGCTTGTTGCGTTCGTGGAACACAGGGGTTCTTTCGCCAGGGCCAGAGCGGACTTGCTGTCCACCCTGAGCTCCACCGCTCTAGTGTCTCTGCCGAGGAGATCACCAAGCAGTCGAGCGAGCCAGAGCGCCTGAGTCGAAGCGGTGGAGGCCGCTATGTACTCGGCCTCGCAGCTGGACAGGGCCACCACCTGCTGCTTGACCGAACTGCCAGCTAACGAGGCACTTGCCAAGGAAGAAGAGGATCCCGCTCGTGCTCTTGCTGGTGTCGATGTCGCCGGCGTGGTCGCTGTCGCTGTACCCGACGAAGTGTGCCGCCCCAGGGCACCTCGGGTAATAGAGGCCGTGGTCGAGAGTCCCCGCAACGTAGCGGATGATCCTCTTCACAGCCTGCTGGTGCTCCGTCGTCGGTCGCTGCATGAACCGACTAACGTAGCCGACGGAGAATGCCAAGTCCGGCCGTGTGTGGGCGAGGTAGCGAAGGCTCCCCACAAGACGCCGGTACTGTGTAGCGTCCACCTCCTCCGTCGTGCTGTCGCGGCTCAGCTTCAGCCTCTCCTCCATCGGATTGAGAGCTGGGTTGCAGTCGGTGAGCCCAGCTAGCTCAACGACGCGCTTGGCGTAGACGGTCTGTCGAAGCGTGATCCCAGAGTCATCCTGGTGTACCTCGATTCCCAGGTAGAAGGAGAGAGGCCCCAGGTCACTCATCTGGAAGGTGGCCTTCATCTCTTCCTTGAATGCCGCCACCTCCGCATCCTTGGTGCCGGTGATCACCAAGTCGTCGACGTAGATACCCACCAGCAGGGCATTACCTCCATTGCCCCGTCGGTAGATGGCCGCCTCGTGCGGGCTTTGCTCGAAGCCCATCCCCTTTAGCGTGGAATCCTAGCTTGGCATTCCACGCCCTCGGTGCCTGCCACAAGCCATAGAGGGCCTTGCGCAGGCTGGAGCACCTTGCCCTCCTTGCTGGGGATCGCAAATCCCGGCGGCTGGTGCACGTAGACCTCCTCCTTCAAGTCGCCGTTAAGGAACGCCGACTTGACGTCCATGTGATGAACACGCCAGCCCTCCTGGGCAGCTAGCGCAAGGAGGAGTCGCACGGACTCCATCCGTGCCACAGGAGCAAAGGCGTCGTCGAAGTCGACCCCCTCCTGCTGCACGAAACCTCGTGCCACCAAGCGAGCCTTGTGGTTGACGATGGCGCCGGCTTCATCCCTCTTCAACTTGTACACCCACTTAAGGGTGATCGCGCGGTGACCACGAGGAAGGTCAGCAAGCTCCCAGGTGCGGTTCTTCTCAACCGCATCCATCTCCAACTGCATCGCGGCGCGCCATGCCGCGTGTCTCTCGGCCTCTGCAAACGACCGAGGCTCGCCGTCGTCACACGCAAGGTGCAACTGCGCCTCCAGGTCGTGAGGCACCGGTCCCGGCACCGGCTGGTCGCCGAGAAGGTTCTCCACCGTACGGTACCGCAACGGCTCGCCGTCGTGGTACGCGTCGACGCGCTCCTCGTCGTGAGAGAGCGGAGTAGCGAGCTCAACCGGGCCGTGCTCGACACGAGCTGGTGGTGGAGTAGACGTGCCCGGAGTGGTGCCTGTCGGTGCTGGAGTGCGTGGCGTTGCCGGCTGTGGTGGAGCCGGCGAAGAGCTCATCGCAGCCGAGGTCCTGGCTGGAGAGCGTGGTGCTGTCGGAGTAGCAGGTGCCGGGGTCGGTGGAGGCTCGGAGACTGGGGTAGACGCGCTCGCCGAAGAAGAACTGCCTACTCCCCCAGCTCCCTCGAAGTGGACGTACTCGACAGTGAAGTCGTCGTACGTCGGAGCCGAGCCGTCGTCCACTGCCTTGTCCCACGCCCATCCTCGCCCTTCGTCGAACACAACGTCGCGCGCCGTGCGCACACGCTGTGTCTTCGGGTCGAGGATGCGGTAGGCCTTCGAGCCCTCCGCGTAGCCGATGAACACTCCCGGAGTGCTCCTGTCGTCGAGCTTGCTGATGTGGCCAAGCTTCCTTGGCGAATGCGAGGCAGCCGAAGACCCGCAAGTGGGAGACCGCTGGCTTGCGCCCATGCCAAGCCTCGTACGGCGTCCTGCCGTCGAGCGCCTTGGTAGGCAAGCGGTTGAGGATGTAGACGGCCGTCACCACCGCCTCTCCCCAGAAGACAGCCGGCATCCCCCTCTGCTTGAGGAGGGCCCGAGCCATCCCCACAACCGTCTGGTTGCGCCGCTCGACTGACGCCGTTCTGCTGCGGGCTGTACGGCGCGGAGTAGTGGCGCTGAATGCCCTCGTCAGCGCAGTACGACGCAAATTCAGCCGCCGTGAATTCGCCGCCGTTGTCGGTGCGCAGCACGCGCAGCTTGTGGCCGCACTCCGCCTCCGCAGCAGCCTGCGCGCGTCTGATGGCGTCCGCAGCCTCTCCCTTGCTGCCGAGGACCATCACCCACATGTAGCGGGAGAGGTTGTCGACGAGCAGCAGGAAGTAGCGTCGTCCTCCCGGTGTGGCCGGTGTCACCGGGCCACACAAGTCCCCGTGCACGAGCTCGAGCCTCTCTTTGGCTCGAAAGCTCGCCCGCTGGGGAAAAGGGAGTCGCCTCTGCTTCGTCAACACGCAGACGTCGTAGAGCTGCTCCACATGGTCGAGGCACGGCAGGCCTCGCACCATCTCCGTGGCATGAGCCGCTTCAGGGCCTCAAATTGAAGGTGCCCGAAACGCTCGTGCCACTGCCACGCCTCGTCGTCCCGACGAGCAGCGAGACAGAGGGGTTGTACCACCTGCACGTTAAGGACGTAGAGTCGATTTGCGCTTCTAGATACCTTGGCAAGAAGGCGACGACGACGATCCCAAATCCTCATGACTCCGTCCTCAACCACCACACGCGAACCGTTCTCATCCAGCTGTCCCAAGCTGATGATGGAGTTCCTCAACGCGGGGATGTAGTAGACTCCGGTGATCAGCCTGTACTCACCAGACACGGCGGTGAAGATGATGGAGCCGACGCCCTTGATCTCCATGCCGGAGGCATCCCCAAACTTGACGGAGCCTCGGACGCTAGAGTCAAGCTCGGTGAAGAACTCCCGTCGACCGGTCATGTGATGGGTGGCGCCGGTGTCGAGGCACCACCCGTCAGTCTTGTCGTTGCCGGAGCTGTCGCCGAGGAGGGCGTGTGCTTTTGGCTCGTCAAGGTGGAGGAGAGCCGCTGCGGCCGGTGCCGCTGGAGGTAGCTCGATGCTGGCATGTGCCATGAACAGAGCCGGCTCCTCCTCCTCCGCCTGTGCGACGTGGGCTGGCCGCGTCGTGGCTGTCGACAGTCCTTGGCCCAATGGCCAAGCTGGCCGCAGTTGCGGCAGGCGTCGTCTCGTGCCGGCTTGTGCCTGCCGGCGGCGCCGCCCTGAGCGCCTCCGCGGGCATCCCCCTCGGCACGTCCTCGCACCCCGGCCTGGGTGTCTCTGCGCGCCTTGCGTGGCTTGCCACGCTTGCGGCCGCCTGTCGCGGAAGAAGGCTCCCCCTTCCTCCGGTCACCTTGGCTGGCAAGCCACTGCTCCCGAGTAAGGAGGAGCTTCCCGCCAGTGGTGATGGGCCCCGAGAGGGACTGTGGCTCATCGCTGTCGACGACCTTGAGGCGACCTATCGCCTTCTCGATCGACATCGTGGAGAGATCCAGCAGACACTCGATCGAGCGAGCCATCTGCTTGTACTTCTCAGGGACGCAGCGGAAGAGCTTTTCGACAGCTCTCTCCTCGCCGTAAGTGTCGTCGTCGAACTGCACCATCTTCTGCAACAGAGTGTTGAGACGGAGAGCAAAGTCATCAACGTCCTCACCTGGCTTGAAGGCCAGGTTCTCCCACTCCTTGCGAAGTGCCTGCAGTGTGGACTTGCGGGCGCGGTCGCTGCCGATGCGTGCCGCAGCGATGGCGTCCCAAGCCTCCTTGGCAGTCCGCTTGCTGGTAAGCGAGAACTGCATCTCGGGCGGGACTGCAGCGATGAGAGCATCCAGCGCCCGTCGATCTAGGTCGTAGTCGACGTCGCCATACCGGACTGCCTCCCACATGTGCCGCACCTGGAGCTTTACCCTCATCACCGCAGCCCACTCGACGTAGTTGGTCTTGGTGAGGTTAGGCCACCCACCGCCGGGACCGACGTCCCTGACAACAGCCTGGAGCCCGTGGTAACCACGGTACCGATCCGGGGAGAGAGAGCCACGCTGCCTGTGAAGGCCGCGCTCTCCATCGACCCGTCGGTACCGATCCGGGGAGAGAGAGCCACGCTGCCTATGAAGGCCGCGCTCTCCATCGACCCGTCCGCCACCGTTGCCGTGCGCGCCTCCTCCAGGAGCGCCGCCGCCGTGCGCGCCTCCTCCAGGAGCACCACCGGCTGCGTCCGCGCCTGTCTGGGCTGCCGCCGCGCTCGTGGGCGTGCGCGGCTACCCCAGGAGCGCCACCGCCGTGCGCGCCTCCTCCAGGAGCGCCGCCGGCGCGTCCGCGCCTGTCTGGGCTACCGCCACGCTCGTGGACGTGCGCGGTTGCCCACTGCGCCGCCCGCGCTCGCGCTGCCTCCCTCCCTAGCAGCTCGAGGTCCGCGTCGGCGGTGTCGTCAGCGGAAATGGAGCTACCGCCGCACGCACTGCATTCGCCGCCGCCGCTGCCTCCGCTTCCGCTCTGGCTGCTGCCAGCTCCGCCGCTGCCAGCCTCGACGCCCTTGCCGCCGCCGCAGCGGTCTCTGCCGCCTGCTCGCTCGCGTTCCTCTGCCGCGGCAAGTTCGGCCTCCTGCCGACGCCGCTGTGCTCGAGGCGACCGAGCGCTGAGACTGCCCTGCGGACATGACGCGCTACCGGGGGCCTGCTGCGTGGGGAGAGGGCTGCTTCAGACGAGCTAGGAGAGGAGTGAACAGGAGCGGCCGGAGGAGCTGCTGCTGCCAACAGCTGGGGCTGTTGTGGGGCTGGGAGAGAAGATGAGCAAGAGATGCTTAGGCCACAGAATAATACGGCTCTGACACCAGTTGTTAGTCGCTGAATTCTTACTCTTGGTAGTAGGAGAATTCTTACTCTCATCGAGAGAGGATGACACTAGGAGTTGGGGCAATTTTCTTGTCTATTTCTCACACAAGCTCACACAAATGCCATACCAACCTGAGGGGTTGGGGTTACATATTTATAGGCTGCTAGCCAGCCAAGCATATGCCAAGATGCTAGTCTAAGATGCTAGTCTAAGATGCTAATATGCTGTCCTAGCTAAGATGCTGTCCTCTAGTCTAAGATGCTGTCCTCTAGTCTAAGATGTTGTCCTAAAAACAGAAAAACAGCCACAAGGACCATGACCATGTGAGCATCATAGCCCCACAAAGACCAGCCACACATGAGACTTATCCATCATTAACCATCTATTGGACCAGCATGAAATTGTCATGGATTTTCCTCCCTCTCACAAAAGCGCTCTGATTTGCAGAGATCAAGGAAGGCAGCATAGGGGCTAGCTGATTAGCCAAGATCTTCGTCACCAACTTGGCAAAGCTATGAATCAGGCTTATAGGTCGAAAATCCTTCACTTCCACTGCATCCACTTTCTTTGGTAGCAGGCTTATAAAGGCTGTGTTCAAGAGCCGAAATTTGAAGACATGGCCTTGTTGGATGGCCTCCAACGCCCTCATCACATCACCTTTAACAATGCTCCAGCAGGATTTATAAAACCTTCCTGTGAATCCATCCGGC
This sequence comes from Miscanthus floridulus, assembly GCF_019320115.1. NCBI lineage: Eukaryota > Viridiplantae > Streptophyta > Magnoliopsida > Poales > Poaceae > Miscanthus > Miscanthus floridulus. Next base: position 53,989,977 of record NC_089592.1, on the reverse strand, counting down.
CCTGGGGCCTTATCCAAGGGCATATCCTTTATGGTAGCCCACACTTCCTCCTCAGAGAAAGAAGCATCCAGCTCAGATAAATTATGATGTTGAATGTTCAAAATATCTAGATCAATAGTGTAATCTCTTTCTTCAGCTGTTCCAAGAATGCTCTCAGTAGAAATCGTCCACTGCTTTCTGTTTCTCATCTTGTGTGACAACCACCTGATTACCAACTTGCAATTTTGAGATGAAGTTCTTCCTGTATCTAGCTTGTTGGTGGAAGAAAGCAGTATTGGCGTCACCTTCCCGGAGATAAAGAAATCTAGAACGTAGCCGTGCAATGGTTCGCTCAAGGGAAGCCAGACCGAGACAATGAAGTTTGAGTTTCTTTCTGAGCCATTCCTCACGATCAGAGAGTGCCCTTGAATCTCTTTCAATTTCCAAACGGTGAAGTATTTCCTTGGCCAATTCTAATTGGGCTTTAATATTCCCTACTTTTCGTTGTCCCCATTTTTGCAGCCCCTTACTGAGCCGCTGCAATTTAAGGAAGATGCACTCCACAGCACAAGTAGACTGCACTGCAGCCTCCCAATTCTGTTTAACAGCATCAAGAAAGCCAGGCAATTTGGTCCAGAAGCTTTCAAAATGGAATCTTCGCTTGCCAGATGTACACACCTTCAAACCAAGGATAAGTGGGCAGTGGTCTGAAACCCCGGCTGCTGTGCTTTGGAGTACAGCATCAGGAAAAATATTTTCCCAATCACCACAACAAAAAGCCCGATCCAGCCTCACCAAAGTAGGCGATCTCCTCTCATTGGACCAAGTATATTTACGACCCAAGAGCGGAATCTCCTTGAGATCATTGTCATCTAGAAAACGCCTGAATCTTCCCATCATAGCTCTATCTAAATTTGCATTATTCTTGTCAGCAACCTGATAAATCAAATTGAAATCTCCGCCTAAGAGCCAAGGACCATTGCAAAGAGCCCTGATATTCCTTAATTCTTGCAAGAACAACACTTTCTCATCATCCCCTTGTGGCCCATAGACGCCAGTGAACCACCAATTGCGACCCTCTTGCTCCGCAAACAGAACAGAAGCTGAATAAGTGTCAATTCTTGATGCAATTGCCTAGCAAGAACACCCCTTCCATGCAATCAGAACCCCCTCTAGTCCCATTGGCCGGGAGCGCGATGAAATTATCGTACACAGAGCCACAGACCGAAAGGAGAAGATGTTGGGACATGTTAGCGACCTTGGTTTCTTGTAAACAGATGATGTCAGCATTACTGGAAATAACAACATCTCTGACAGAATTCCGACGATCCCTGTTATTAAGACCTCGGACATTCCAAACTAGAATGGTAGAAGGATTCATTTGAGCAAAGAAATAAGACGACCATAACAAAGAGTCTAACCTTACAACATTGTAAGGACATCTGCAGCCCGCACCTGCTCACCCTCTCCCACTTCCTAGCCAAAAATAGCAGCTAAAGCACAGACGTGGGAATCAGAGAGTAATGGCCCGAAGAGCTTACTATAAATGTCTTGAGCTTCTGGCTGAATGATCTCCCTTTCTTCAAAGCCAAGGTGCCGCATCACCCTCATCTGAGCCACTGAAAGCACCGGTCCCGGCGAGCATGGAGCGGCACCAGCGACCCGCCTGCTGCGCCGCGGTAGAGACCCCGGAGGAGCGGCCTTTTTTCGCCGCTTCTGGATTACAGGCAGAGGGACGAGTCTATCCACCGGCTTGCGCACCTTGTCGAGATTCTGGAGCCGGGACTTCGCCCCTGAACCCAGGGAAGGAGCATCCGCAACGGCCGGGGAAGCTGGGGCAGGGGACCTAACACGGCGCCGCCGCCTGGAGTAAACTCGGACATGCGCCCCCCCAGCATGTAGAGGTTGAGCAGGCGGCGGGGCAGGGTCCGACGGAGCAGCCGTCGACAGGCGCTCCCCAACCAGCGGCGTAACAGGCCTTGCTTCAGATATTGGGAGGGGGAAATCCAGCGACGGCAGATTGAATTCCGGGATGACGGGCGCAGGGGAGCGTTGAGGCGAGCGTGGCGAGGCCGGAGTGGGAGCTTCATCCGTCGCCTTGCCGACCGGCGGATTCGAGCACGCCACAGTCGGCTGGCAGGGGAAGCTCCCTCCCGTAGCCTCACCAAGACCAATGTGATCCATAATAGAGTTACAGCCCAGGACCGGGGAATCCAGAAACACACAACGGGGGCCCAATTCCAGCCCCGTGGGTGCCACTTCCACTAGGCCAGAAACAACCGATGACCCAGAGTTCTCTTCAAGCAGCATACCAGTAGGAGAGGCCCTCGAGGAGATCAAGGGCTCCCCAAGAACATGCTCGATAGCATCGGTATCTGAAATCGCGGCATTAGTTGTCGCCACCTCATCAGATGCTGGGACGTCCTCGGGACCCCGCGACGCCCCAACGAGGCCCGGGCGGCCAACGTCCCGCTCCTGCATGGCCGACTCGGACCCCAAGGCCTCGGCCAACAGCAGAGAGCACGCCGTCAGAGGATGAGACGCGTGCGACTTCCCAAGAACCGATTACATCTCCTGCCCCTGGACCGATCGCCGCCGCCATGACTGGAAAGCTCCCCACCAGCCGGTCCTGAGGGCGGTTGCGATGGGGAACGAACACGATGCCACCGTCTAGCATAGTCACCATCATCATCATCCCCCCCCCCCCATCAGATGGAGGAGGATTCGGCGCCTCATGTTGGAGAGCGACTGAATACCGTATGTTGACAGGGTAAGATAAAACCCTCTTGACCGGAGGATCCTCGATGACAGCCATTGGAGGCTCAACCACCCATAATTCCTTTGACGAGGGAAGAGCAGACGGGTCTGAACACCAGGCCAAATACCGAAAGCACGAAAGATCCACGAACCCTAGGGTGTCAGGATGCACCTGCTGAACCCAAGCGTGGGGACTCAAGAAACGATCCACCGTAGATGTTTCCCAAACATGATTTGGAGTGCCACGCAGCTCAATATGAAGCAGAAATGGTAGAACTCGACCTTGGGCACCAGCCAGGCGGCTCCATCGCTTGCACAGAAGGCGAAAATTGAAGCCGGAAGAACTGATCAGTTGCCGCAGCCCAACCAGACTGCTCGACCAAAGCTATGTCAGGAAGGATCAGTAAGTAACTTGAGGAGGAAGCTTGACGAAGCACCAAGGAGCTGGCAACAACATCAATTCTGTCCGCGATCACCGCAGCAACCTCCTCCACTGCAGCCAATGGTTCATTGCCGATCACAGACACCGTAACTGCATTTGCCAGGTCCTCCTCAGCCCTTGCCACCTGCTCGATCCAATCAATGATGCACGGAGGAGGCTTCAAAGCTTCACAGGCCGTTTGCGATGAAGCCATGTCCGGCAATGGATCATCGACCTGGTCGCAGTTGGACTCCTGCACAGGGCGACGCCGGAACCGCGGACGTCGACGACGACGCTGCTGCCCTGCCCGCGTACCTTGATCTTGGGCCTGCACCTCCAAAGGGCCCTACGTTGAACCAGCACCACCAGCAGCGCCCGCCGGAGAAGACCGTTGCGGGGTGGCGGCACTGGTGGCTTCATGGCCGGAGAAATCCGTCGCCACACGGGGACGCGGGCAGGAGTAGGTCGACTAGAAGCGTTCTGCATTATACCAGCGCCACCAGCAGCCCCCGCCGGAGAAGGCCGTTGCGGGGGAACAGCGCCGGTAGCCTCATTGGCCGGAGATATCCGTCGCCAAACATAGATGCGGGCAGAAGCAGGACGAGCAGAAGCGTTCCCGCCGCGTATCACCGCAGGGCACACATAGGAACGGTGGCCCTGGGATCGGCAACGGAAACAGCGAGTCCTCTGGCGACAATGAGACGCCGTATGCGAAGTCGAGAAGCAGTTGAAGCAACGACCAACCAGGTCCGCTGGGATTGAACGGCGCAGAGGACGGACTACACGCCTAATCCGCCGCCGTGCGCCGCGTGACAGCGCCTTCTGCCATCCCTCCGAGTTTGGACGCGTAGCGCCGGTCGAGAAGACCGCACCCCACTGCCCAGGGTGATCCCGCCGGAGAAACTGTTATCCTAGGAACCCAGGAGGTCGCAGGAACCATGGCCGCCACAGAAGTCGTCGAGAGAGGAGTGCCTGCCACCACCACGGCAGCCTCTCCACCGCCCGCTGCCGAAGACGCCGCACAAGAAGCCCGCGAGGAAGAGACCACGACATCACGGAAGGATGGCGGCGAGCCGCTAGGACTAGCGGAGGAGCTCGGCGAAACAGAGCACCAACGCTCCTGCTTGGAGCGTCCGCCCAGAACCAGCTGCTCCGCCTGGGAGGGAACAGGGGAGGAAGAACCCACCAGTCTTGGGATGGAGAGGAGGCGCGGGCGCCGTTTTGGTGGCTGCCGGATTCGGGATGAACTCCGGCGCGGGGCTGGTGGGAGGCGAGACGGTGGGGGAGGGAAACGAGGGGTCGGGAGCCATCTCACCAATGGATACCACCAAAATTTTTTTTTAACGTAAACGGCGGGAGCTCTGCCTTTCATTTAAGATGAAAAGAGTCATATGTACAAGAAGGGGCAAGAGCCGCATACCACCAAATTGGAATGTTCAATACCAATTGTCTCTGAAATTTCTTCTCTAGGTTAGTTGTTGCTGAATGTACAATGATTTCTGAACCTGTCATGTCAATAGTGCTAGCAGAATGTTACTGTTATAAGTTTGTAATCAACATTTATGTGCTTGTTCTTTCAGCTTCGTGCAGAAGGCAGGCTGGGATGCAGAGCTGGTCAACCAGTCCTACCCTTGGGTTGAAGAGAGGATTGTTCATTGGCCCAAAGTCGCACCTTGGCAAGCTGCACTACGGGATGGGCTTCTGGAAGCAGGGGTCTCACCATACAATGGATATTCTTATGACCATCTCTATGGAACTAAAGTTGGGGGCACCATATTTGATGAGACCGGGTACCGGCACACGGCTGCCGACCTCCTTGCTGCTGGAAATCCTAACAACCTTAGGGTGCTACTTCATGCTAGCGTGAACAAAATTGTTTTCAACACGGAAAAAGGTAACCATTGTCTAAGTAACAACTAACTATTGTAATCCCCCAGCTCAACAGCAAACAAAAATTATTAGTATAGCTGAAGCAAAAAAAAAAAAAAGTGGGCACCGTAAAGACATATTATTTACAGTAACCTCATCTCTTACACAGGCAAGAGGAAGCCAAGGGCTATTGGAGTTCAATTCAAAGATGAGAATGGAGGGCACCACCAAGCCTTCCTCAAAAGGAACAGGGGTAGTGACATCATTGTTTCTGCCGGTGCAATTGGCAGCCCACAGCTATTGTTGCTCAGTGGAATCGGACCGAAGAATGAACTCGAATAAGCACAATATTTCTGTAGTACTTCGCAATGAACATGTGGGTAAAGGAATGTCAGACAATCCAATGAACTCAATCTTTGTACCTATGAAGAATCCGACAAAGCAATCTTTGATTGAAACTGTCGGAATAACGGATGCTGGCGTGTTTATTGAAGCCAGCAGTGGTTTCAGCCAGTCAGATGATAGCATCCATTGGCACCACGGAATCATGTCTGCTGAGGTTTGGCATCTTTTTTTCTTTTACTCGCATATGGTTTTCTAACTTCTTATATCCTTACCAGCAACCTGATGCATGACAGCTAAATATTTTTATGCAGAAAACAACACCCTACAGTATTGATTTTAAGAAAATAGCTATTTGCATATCTTGATGAGAGACAATTTCCCAACTTTTTCCAAAGCTGCCGTTCCTTAATCTTAAGTTTATGGATGCTCACGATAGGTATATAAAAAGAACCAGGAAACTGATTACATGTACACGGAAGTTCATATTATTCAGCAAATAGATGTTAACTTAGAACCATATACCTCCCAATTGTTAGCACATAAAGTGTATATATATTCCGGCACTTTCCTGTTATAATATTTTCAAACAGAGTAGGGGCATTAGCAATATTTTTGTTGTAAGCATAAGGCACGAACAAGTTTCCAGAATATTGGATGTGTGTTGTAAGGGTTCTTAATCACGCCCCTCTTTTTTCATCATAATACAAAGAAGCTCAGCTTTCGTACGTGTTCGAGAAGAAAAAAATATTAAAACAGAGTTTTCAGGAAGTGAGCCTAGCTCAAGTGGTTGGGTGAGAGGTGTGATCATGCACCCAACCACCTAGGTTCAAGTCCTCTCTTGGACTGAATTTGGGTGCTTATTTCTCTTCTTAATACAAAACCACCTAGTTCCTCCTAGGTTGGATCTCATTCCTATAGTGGGGGCCTCCCCTGCTGTATTTTCTGCTAAAAAAAAAGGTTGGATCTCGTTTTTATTAAAACCAGAGTTTTCTTTGTGAATTATGTGTAGGCAATAAGTTGCAAGGAACAGAACAAAACTCTCTTGAGCTAATATAAAGAAAATAAAAGGTTTAGCATATGCTCACTTCCCCATTTTGAGAAGCATGGTAGCTTTCAAGCTTACCACTAATGAGTTTTGTAACTTCATTGCAGATTGGGCAGCTATCAACAATTCCACCAAAACAAAGAAGTTTTGACAAAATCCAAAAGTATGTACATAACAAATATAGCCTAACCAAAGAAGTATTTGATGGAGGATTCATTCTTGAGAAGATCGATGGCCCACTGTCTACTGGCAGTTTAGTACTTGTGGACACTGATATCGATAGCAACCCCAATGTCACCTTCAACTATTTCCAGCATCCACAGGATCTCAGACGATGTGTCTATGGGATAAAAACAATCGAGAAAATATTGAAGACAAACCATTTCAATAACCTTACTGCCAATGGTGCTGGATATCCAATGGAAACGCTGCTCAATATGAGCATATCAGCTAACATAAACTTGATACCCAAGCACACAAATGACACCACATCCTTGGAGCAGTTTTGCAGGGACACAGTAACAACCATCTGGCACTACCATGGTGGATGCCATGTGGGTAAGGTGGTCGATCAACACTATCGGGTGATTGGCATCTCAGGCCTCCGTGTGATAGATGGGTCAACCTTGTTTAGTTCACCAGGAACGAACCCACAAGCGACAGTCCTAATGATGGGCAGGTACAGAACAAAAACTACATATAGTTCTTGTCTAGAATCAAACGGATTCTGACTACACGCGCTGATATTCCTTTTGTTGTATTTGATGATCAGATACATGGGAGTGAAGATTCTAAGGGAAAGATTAGGACGTGCAGCTGGAGTATAACAGATTCATGGACTTTATCCAGTTCATTAAGTAAGAATGTGACTTAGGAGATAAGTACATAGTAATTTTTGAAGCAATTCATTAAATCGCCAAAGAAAGAAAAGCTAGGGGCTCAATTTGTATTGTTATTAATTGTTCGTATATAGTCTATCACAATTCACAACGGTGTATTGGTTCCACAATCATAGCCACTCTTGCTTAATCTCACAAATGCTCATATGGCAATGACAATGTTCTACATTTTGGACAATACTGTAAACGCATAATCTGACAAACTTGGACTCATCAGAATTCAGAAGACAATGGGCAGAGATGGCGGCAGGTCCAAACGAGGACCAAAGTTGAACGTATTTTCATTCTGCAACCCTCTGACATTTTGGCTGAATGGGAATTTCTGAACTAAGGAAAGGCTTAACCAGTCAAGAAAACAGGAGCAACATAAACAACAGACCAATGACGTGTGCTGAAAGTCAAAGGGTACTTGAGCAAGCAAATCATATAAGTTTAAGACGTGGAAGAAACATGATACCTAATTTAAACAGGCAGCCGTGCTGAGAAGAAGGTCTCCAGTCCACACTTCAAAATCATGTCACTCCATTGAACTGGTACTCTGACGGCTTCCCCAGAGCGAGACCCTGACACAGAAGGAAAACGACAGTGTCACGGCATGGTTATGAACCCATCGATCCACGACCACGAAACCACGAGCCACAGTAAGATTGACAACGCGTACGGCGGTTCCTGGACGCACCCGATATGGTACGCCTGTGTGTGATCCACGGAAGGCACAGCGGAGCTGGTCTGCGGGAAGGGACGATTCGTCAGCTGATATGGCGTGGCTGCGGCATTACCGTGAACACCTGGTATGCATTGACGTTCAGGTAGACACGACGCTGTGGTCGACCATGTCAGGACTAGGCGGGAGAAGAGATGCCTGCGCAGCGCCGAGAGGCAGCGGCAGAAGGTTGGTTCAGGGTAGACTTCACGAATCCATAGCTGGAAAGTGGGAATGACGGCGCCGGCGAGCCCGTCGTGGGCTCGTGGCGAGCACCTCAAGCTCTCGACGTAAGGAACGGTGAACCCCGTTTAACTTCTACTTTATCCCGTCAAAATTACTCCGGCGGTCCGTCCGGGCTAACATGGGAAAAAAAAAAAAAGGGTCCAGCGTATCAAAGATTTGTAATTTTTTCTTTCTAGCTATTCCTCCTAAATTTAAACAACACGGCTCTAACTGGGACGCCGTTTGGCATACCTCGAAACAACTCTGGTTACTTCTGTGCATAACCAGTGGGCAAGATAGGGGTGGGCCGAGCCGGCTTGCTGAAAACGGATTCTACCCAAACATCCATTTTTTCTACTGGGTGTAAAGGCATAGATATACATGTAAACTTATGATCCCTCCGTCTCATATATGTTTAATTTTGATTAAATATATATAAGAAAATATTAATATTTATAGTATATAATTAGTATCCTTAGATAGATCATTGAATATGTTTTCATAATAAAGTTATTTAAAGATATAAATGTTACTAATATTTTATATAAATCTAGTCAAACTTAAGAAAGTTTAACGATGTTTTTATGGGGACGGAGAGAGTAAGTTGGATCTGATTGTAACCGAATAGAGCACCACACCGGTCTCATGTGCTACTTCATTGATAGATGTGATATGCCACATATTCATCACTGGCGATAAAAACACTGGCATAAGAGCTTAAATTAATCAATATGTGTGAATTGAAAAGGAAACAAACACCCATGTTTTCTAGTAATTTGGCCAAAATGTTTATTTGGTGCACTTATGTCAATACTAACTCACGTACAGCTAAATCTTCAAGATATAACTCCTTAAGCATGTCAAGACCTACGCCGGAACTAAATAGGATGTCCACGAAGAACATAGCGCTTCTATGGCACAACTAAATAGGTTGTTCCACCAAGACAAGAGTCGATTAGTCACACCATGGTCCATGGACTTTGGTTGCGGAGGCCCATGGCATACTAAAATGATAGAATTAAATAGGTTAAAAAAGTGGCAAGATATTCTATGAAATTTCTTAAAATGTCATGTTGACATCCTTTCTATTACAACCATCCTGCCAACAAACCCTGCAGTTAAATCTATGAAATTTTCATAAAAGCACGGTTTAAGTAAATGCATAATCTATTGTGCGATATTCAAGGAATTCCACAACATCTTTACATTACCAAATATACTGCTGAACGCAGCAAGCCTTTTTTTTCCTCGAATCACGCAACCCAACAGACGACAAAGCTTCAATTTAAACACCGATTCATAGGTACAATATTCAGAGATACCAACACCACACATATTTACAACAAACAAAATATTTGGGGAAAAAAAGCTCTTGGTGCAGTGTGGACAACTGGACATTCATTTAAGCCATTGCACCATCATGGTTTCCAAATCAACAGATGATAGGGTTTAACAAATTTGATCATTTGACGCCATTTTGGCCTTCCATCTACGGATCCTACACAGCAAAATATACATGCCTAGCTAGCTACCCCCAAAGAAAAATAACCAATAACTCTACAAGCTTTGGCAGCAGCCACCCAAGAGCCCACCCAAGAAGAAACCCAGCTCCAGCAAGACCTAACCCAACAGCAAATAAGATTGCGTCAATGAACCCGCCTCCCTTCTTCTGCCTTCTACCTTTCCTCCTAGTCCAATCTCTCTGTTCCTGACCCTGTGTAGGCTTCTCTTTTAGGGTTAACCATTGAAGTTCAGGTATGATGGCTGCTATCTGATGCTCTTTGTGCTTGAGCTGCAGGACAATATTCTCCAGCTGCATTATTTTCAGCCACTGATTGCAAGCAAAGAGATGTGAGGCCTGTCGGAACAAAAGCTTGATGACATCGTCTTTCTCATCGTGCGCTTTCTTGGCAGCCATATCAGCTTCTCTAGCACGGGTTTGTGAATGGCGGAGTGCCTCCAAAATCTTGTCTCGCTCTGAAGCATTCCGGAGTGTTTGTTTGCTTTCCAATGTGGTTGTGCTACTGCTAGAAAAATATTGAGCCACGCTGCACATAATGAAAATGAGATGAAATGAGTATGTGACCACGATACTAAACAAAATTATAAAAAAGGGAAGACATTTGAAAGTCTTCAAACTCTGAGGAAGGGTGTATATACTATATATATGTATACTATATATATGTAAACTCTGAGGAAGGGTGAGGCTTGATAAATTTTGAACAAATTAGACTGCATATCCCACCACCAGAACCAAAGTTATCAAGCTTTATTATCTTCTTGCATGCTAAATTATACTTGTAATATGCTGTTGATGAATCTTCTATACCTCAGATATCCATATATGAAATTAAAACAAAATAAGCTGCAAGTCCAGCTACAGTTAGGAAAAAGTACACCTAATGCCATGGGGTAATGCAGCTAAGCTGAAGAATTCACACCTATATGTATCATTCCTTCCATGCTGTTCCCAAACTCCATTACCATATAACAAAACCACCTCATCTGTACTTCCTGTGCTATAGCTACACTCGATATGGTCACAATGTCCAGGAACAGGATGTGACACTCTTCCAGCAGGAGATGAAGGTCCCCCATAGTCACCTATATGTTTGCGAGTATGTGGTTCTGTCCTGTTAATACGTACTGTCTGGGTAGGCCTTGGTAGATCACAATTCTCAATGTGCTGTGTTGCTCTTTCTGCAACCAGTGAAGCCAGCTGGTCCTCATCAGCAATCTGCCACCATGGTCGAGTCTTTTCACCTTTCCAAGGTGCATCCATATCAAAGTTAGCCTTATCTGGGTTCTTCAAAGGTGCTCGGTCAATACATTCAAAATCTGGGGATTCATTATCCTTGTACAAACAAGTGCTGAGAGTTTCTATGCACTTAGACACTTGAGAATAACTACCTACAGTCTTCATCTCTTCTAAGCCTGTTTCAAGGGAATACTTTGTGACGGCTGACGAAACCATCCATGGAGGATCCAAAACATCCCCAATCTTTTCAGTGCTGGTGTCAACTGCTTGACAGAGTAATGTTTCCTCATGTTTAGGTGGTGGCGCTGAATCTTCCACTTGCTTCTCATGAATGTCCCTGCCCAACGAACACAGCCGCTCACTAACAATATCCTTCTGGATCCCAAAATTTGGCTGTGACTGAACCCACCATCTGAAATCTGGTGGCAGATTAGAATGCATGGGATTCCATCTCAAAGGCACTAAACTGCAGATGGGACGATCTGCAGAATTTCGACAGTTCCCATTGTTTGTACCATGTTGTTCAGCCGATGGTGGACAGCAAGCTAGTTTTGGAGCTCTCTTCCTGTCCTCCTGAACCAGGCAACGGTTTGCAGCACGTTGCCAAGCAGCCCTTGCTTCAGCAGCAGCCATTAGTTTCACCGATCACAAAACTGTCCACAACAACAACAAATTGTCAAAACCTGATAAGCAATCGCCCACCGAAATAAAACAAGAAATTGGATGAAGATCCATCTCGAAACAGAAATCACACTATCCAAGCGATGCATAAGTCTTTATGTTGATAAATACTGGCATGTAAGCATACTTCCTTGACAATACGAAAGAGGCCAAATGCCCATGAAACAGAAAACTCACTATTACTTTATTACATCCTAGATCAAGACATGCAAGCGTCAATGAAAATGTAAGCTGGGTAAGATTGCATGGAGCACAAGCTGTGGCCAATACTGGCAATACATAAGCATCGAAGCTTAGGATACAGATACTAGACAAATAATTAGCTTATGTTTCTGTCCGTCCATTGAGACAAATAAGCCATAAAGCAGTAGGAAGAAAAGGATGCATAGCTGAATCAACAAGTTATTGTGATTTAGCTCATCATTTTTAGCTTGTTGCAGGAATTTAGGGTGATTAATGTAACATGAAGACAAAACAAATCAGCTGAATTGACTGGCAGTAATGCAGTACATTGTCAAGTTTATTGCCTCCCACTCCTCCAATGATTCAATCCAATACACAATATAAGGATGCCACTTGCCACCATTTGGGTTTTAGACAATATACATTGGATCATTTTGCTAATAATTTGCCAACCGGTTGTAATGATTCCCATGAGTTGTGCTAATGTCAAATGCGTTGTGTCTATTGGAAGTTCTGGTTAATCAAGAAAGCCATTCTGTTTCTTCGAAAAAAGAAAATCATTCCACGAGGCTGATTGTAGACTCGTTGTTTTCAGATAGCATTACTGAACAAACAGGCCAATTATCAATCTGCCCTCCGATGTGTCATTTTGGTTTTGGCACTGAACTCTGTGGATGGCTGGACCCAGTAATAGAGGACATCGGTGTACACATGTACACCCGATAATTTTTGCTATCAAATCGAAGTTAGTAGCCATAATACACTTCAATCACTAGATCGGATCCTCCGAATACAAATATATGAAGTTAGGGATTGGTTGATCGGTTTCGCACGGCAGGAAGTGAAGAGAAGGGGAGGGAATACCTGGTGGGTGCTCGCCGCAGGAGGAGGGCCGACCAAGACCTGTCTACCTGGCGTTGAGCGGCGGCAGCGGTCCCCCAATCGTCGCCAAGAGAGAGAGCCGCGCGGGGTGAAGGGAGAAGCAAAGGCAGCGTTGAAACGCAGCCCGCGACGGTGCTGGCCGGGAGAGGCGGCCGTCGCCGTTGCGTTGGCTCCTCGTGTTCTTGGGCGTGCGGCGCGGGGGAGCTAACCCATCGGCTTTATGGGTGGGGCAAGGCCGCAAGAGTCGAAAACAATGGATGGATGGTGAGTGAATCCGACAAGTCCCACAGAAATGGAGGAAATCAAGAAACGATGGTCGATGGCAAGCGGATTGGGTGGAGTGGCAATGCACCATTCTTTTTGTTCCGGCCTGTCGGTTTCCGAGCCCGGGGATAATGACTCGTGCGCTTTTTAGTTTTGTTTTGTCACACATTTAAATAGCATCCTCCTAAATTTTCTTACAAATTTACCATTTGCCATCAGGATGAAAGGATTTCTTACAAGTTTACCAAGCACGACCACTTTTGCTTGTGTAACGTGTCAGGTCATGGCGTCAACATGCAGGCGCATAGGCCCCGTTCGCTTCGCTGAAAAAATAAGCCAAAACACTGTTCCGGCTGATTTGTTGCGAGAGAAAACGCTCTTCTAGGCTAAAAAAAATAAGCTGAAAAGTATGGATTATAAGACAAGCGAACAGGGCCATAGCGAAAAGACCAAGCTGCCCCTGCTCTCAACACCATTAACCCAGGTGACTCTTTTCTCTCTCCCGCGCCCAATCCTTTCGGTGGAGGCCACCTTTGCCTCCTCGGTTTCCCATCCCGGTGCCGCCAGCCGCCATCGCTGATGCTTGCGCCAGATGCAAGGTACGTGAATGTGCCCTCATCTCTCAACCCTATTTGCTGCTCGGGTTTGGCTATGGTTTTTAGCTAGGGTTTGCGGATTGATTGACTAGGGTCTTTGTTTGATTCGATCCTGCTAGAAGCAAGTTCAACCAACACCTACCTCACTGCCACCTGAGCCATCATCACCAGCGTTCCTCAATTCAAGAGCTTCCTACTAAGAAGATTACACCAAGAAGAAAGAAGTGGTTGGCCACCAAAGTAAAAAAAAGGCCTCAACAAAGAAGTGAAAAGGTGAAACTCTTGGTTGTATTTTGGGCACTATGTTGTATTTTGGTAGTTGCTAATGTCAAGTTGTAATAGAAAAAACTGATGTTGTCTTTTTGGGCCTGATGGCCACTATGTTCTGTAAGGCACTTACCATCTTGTCCTGGTACTCTATAAATTGATGGCATGTTCTGTTATGTTGAACCTGTTAGTCATGTAACTGTCATGCATCTGGCATGTTTTGTTTTTAGTCATGTTACACTACATTTCTGCATCTTGTAGACAACACGCTACAAAACATTCACTTCAGGCAACATACTGCATCTTGGAAACAACACGCTGCATAAATTGGACACCATTTCATTAGGGAAACATACTGCATATATTGTTTTCATTCATCAATGCAAAATACATTGGTCATCAGTTAACGTCCAAGAAGATTACTGCTACTTCCTAACGCACACCAGCACTACTACTGCAACTACCAAAAGGCAACATCTTCATTACCCAGGTCAAATGCTCTATCTTTCCTTCCAATGTAGGATTCCCCAATGTAGATGTCTGAACTGCTTCATCAGAAACACACAGGGATTTCCAATAGAATTGACTTCTTCAATCAGCTCATCTGGTGACTCTTCCACAACATCCAAGTTCATCACAATAATGCTCGAAAGCATCAGCATTTTCAGGTAATCCTTCTGTCACTCATAGAAGCCACACCTGCCAGGCATCTACAAAACAACCAACCAAAATGAATACATCAAAATCATGGGTTAAAGCTATTTTGTGAAGACAGACAACCCAACTTACCAATTCTATATTGAACATGCATTTGAAGAAAACACGGCCATAGTTCGTCTTGACCCTTAGCTCAATCACCCTTGCCCTTCTACACCGTGGGCACATGACTAGAGGGAGCCTTGTCTCCTTCCCCAACGGTAATCGAACCAACGACAACTCCATTGCAGGGGTCCTCCCCCTAGAAGCATCTAATAAGCAAACAAAAACCATAGCTAATCAATCCACAAAACCTAGCCAAAACCCACAGCCAACCCCACGTGGGAAATAGGGTTGAGAGATGAGGGCGTATTTGCACACCCTACATCAGGTGCGGGGCGCAGGCTTCGGCGATAGAGGAGGAGGCCGATAGCAATGATGATTGGCGGCACCAGAATAGGGAACAGAGGAGGCGAAGGCGGCCTCCACCGAATGGATTAGGCACGGGAGAGAGAAAAGAGTCGTGCGGGTTCATGGTGTTAAGGGCAGGGCGACTTGGTCTTTTAGCAATGTACCTTCACATTGGCACTATGACCTAGCACGCCACCCAAGCAAAAATGGGCGTTTTTAGCAAATTTGTAAGAAATTTTGGGAGGGTGCTATTGGAATGTGTGACAGCCGAGAGAGTGGCAAAAAAAATAAAAAGTCAATGACTTGTAGGCTGCTTGGAAAGGGAAAGAGGCCGAGAGGATTAGAATGGAAGCGCATGCTAAATCCAATCTTCCCTTCTTTCTGAATTTACCTGAGGCCTACGGAGCGTCAATTAACAATGACCTGTCACTTCTCGCTTGGATCTCCACTCTTCACCTTCCTCATGAAAACGTTTGGATGAACTTGATTTACCTTTTTGTCTAAAACAAAGGGATGGATTTGAGTTGACAGTAGTGTTATAAATAGCGAGCTACGGTGTCTAGTGGAGTCTTCAGAAATATACTAAGTAAGCTATAGCGGTGTAATTGTGCTAAGTCACTTAGTGTTTTCTTAAAAAAACATATTATTGCTTGGCGTTTGCTCATTTGCATCTGTCTCCGGTGCCAACTATTACATTCTCTGTTTGTGCCAGTGCTTGATTGCTTGTACTACCATTTGGCAGTGTATTTGTTGCATATATAGGCAAAGGAGACGGCCACAGCCGTGACCTCTGCAGTCACTGCATGCAGCCACCTCTTGCAGTTACTCTCAGCCCCTCATACTCGTTGTTCGTAGTTTAATGGCCATTGTTGCCTAGACACACATGATCACCGCGCCACCATAAAAGTTTAGAACAAATAGCATAGCCTTGGAAAATACAGAGGGGAGAACTAGAGATGCTAGGTTCTGTGAGCACACTTACACACCATGTATAAATAGGTTAGATTTAGGTCAAAGGAAATTTTGTTGGGGATAAGTTTGGCCGGCTGCACATTTAGCATGGCTAAATTAAGTGTTTAGGTCGCTAATGCCTGAAATAGCGCTTATAATAATAGCAATAGTAGCTATGTTGTAGTCCGCTATTTACAACACTCCTCGACAATGGGGTGACGACGATTTTTCCTAGTATTTACTTCTTCGGTAGGAGTATATGATTTTGAGTTAAATACACTAGCGGCCCTTAAACTTGTGGTCCGGTGCCATTTAGATCCACGAACTCTCAAAACCGAAATCTGCCCCCTGAACTTGTTGAGTCGTGCACCGCAGGTCCATACCCCTTCGAGAGGTGGCGACTAGGATAAAATTTTGCACAAACCACCCTATGTAGTAATTTTGTACCTCTAGCAGTCCTTCCATGCAAGGGCCCATGATGCCCGCGTCGCCGAGTGGCCAAGCCAGCCTCCTCCTCCGACCGGGCACACCAACAGGTCGCCAGCGCCCACCAGGCCACTCGTCGCCATCACCCCAACGCCAGCCAACCGCTGCGGCCGCTCGACGCCAACCCGCCGCCACAGCCGCTCAATGCCAGCACGCCACGACTGCCGGCTTTCTTTCCCTCCACGCCGCCCGATGAGCTTCGTTAACGCAAACGGAGCTGTCCGTGATGCCGGTCCGAGCCATGATGCTAGCCACGGCTGCTGCTGGACAACAGGAGAAGCTTCAAGCTGGTGGATGAGGAGTCCATCCCGATGGCCTGGCAGTGAACGTGACGGGTCTGGCGCCGGGGATGAACGCCACGAGCTGGACGACCCAGCCATACACGCGCAAGGGCGAGGCGCGCGTGATGCATGGCATCGCGACACTGTCGGTGCGCGTGGTGCTAGCGTTGGTCAGCTCCTTGGCGCGTCCGACCTCAATGCCTGATTCGGTGGCGGCCTGTGCTGCGAGGAGGCCAAGCTATAGGCCGGCAAAGCCCAGGCAGGCGCCGAATGCAAGCGCCACCCCTACCGGCATGCCCACCAGGTTGATGCATGCGCCGCTGGTCGGGCGGGCGCTACCGTAGAGGACGCCACAGCTGGCCATCTGTGGGCAGTTGCCGAGCTCGCAAAGGCCCATGATGGGGAATGCCACGGCCGTGAGGAAGAGGATGTCCATATCCGACGTGAACAAGCGGCCCCAGTGGCTGCGGACGGACACCATGAAGGTGGCGGCTGCCAGGCCCATGCCCACACCGATGGGGAGGGCAGCGCCGGCGGTGCGCCGCATCCCTGCGGGGTGGCCCGCGCCTAGCTGGTGGATGACGCACATGGACGCGCCCTGGCCCAGCGAGGATAGGGCAGGTAGACGAGCGATGTGGCCTGGATGAGGATGCCCATGGACGCCATGGTGACACGCGGGTTAGCCAGGAGGGAGGCCATGATCTGTTGAGCTATGATCCAAATTCAAGTTTGGGCCGAAGCAAAGCGGCCCATTAGCGTTAAGAGGGACTACACCATCTATTAGTTCCGTATTGCTAATAGACGAGGGTGTGGGGTTTTTTCTCCCTATATATACGGACCACCTCCCTCATAGGCATCATAGACTTGTATACGGGAAGGCCCCTAGGTTAGGGTATCCCCAAGTTGTAAATCTCTGGCGTTTGTAACCTCACCCGATATAGTGAAGATTTGTTGGCTAGTGCCCGTGGTTTTTCCCTTCCACCTTGGGAGGGTTTTCCACGTTAAAATCTCATGTCTCCTGTGTTTGATCTACTGTTCTTTGTCGTTTATATTGCCTATCATTTATAATAAGTGGTACCAGAGCTTGGTTTGACCTTAGGGTTTTGCGATGGCATCGATGAAGTTTGATCTTGCTGGATTACAAGACGAGATTTGCACTGTGGCAAGTCAAGATGCGGGCGATTCTGGCACAATCTTCGGATCTTGATGAGGCATTGGACGGTTTCGGAGGAAAAGGGCAGAAGTCATGGACCGCTGAAGAGAAACGGAAGGATCATAAGGCTCTGTCTCTGATTCAACTTCATCTACATAATGATATTTTGTAAGAAGTGCTGCAGGAGAAAACTGCCGCAGAACTTTGGCTCAAGCTGGAATCGATCTGTATGTCCAAGGATCTAACCAGTAAGATACACGTAAAGATGAAGTTGTTCACGCACAAGCTGCAAGAAGGTGGTTCGGTGATGAACCACTTATCGATCTTTAAGGAGATTGTTGTCGACCTAGTGTCGATGGAGGTAAAATATGATGATGAAGATTTAGCTCTTCTACTGTTATGCTCACTGCCTACTTCGTTTGCAAATTTTTGAGATACCATACTATTAAGCCGTGATGAACTAACTCTTGTGGAAGTATATGAGGCCCTCTAGACGAGGGAGAAGATGAAAGGTATGGTTCAGTCTGATGTGTCATCCTCCAAGGGTGAAGTGTTGCAGGTTAGAGGCAGGACCGAGTAGAAAACCTACAACAACAACAATAATCGAGACAAGAGCAAGAATGGTAAAGGCCGTTCGAAGTCTAGAGGCAGGGATAAGTTCTGCAGGTATTGTAAGAAAGATACTCATGTCATTGAGGATTGTTGGAAGCTACAGAATAAGGAGAAAAGAAACGGTACGTATAAACCAAAAAATAAATCCGATGGTGATGGTAAGGCCTCTGTTGTCTCCGCTATTGATAATTCTGATTCAGGAGATGTTCTGGTTGTTTTTGCTGGTTGTGTTGCTGGTCGTGATGAATGGATACTTGATTCTGCATGCTCGTTTCATATATGCTCTAATAGAGATTGGTTCAGTTCTTACGAGTTTGTGTAGAGTGGAGATGTCGTGCGTATGGGAGATAACAACCCCCGTGAGATTGTGGGCATTGGCTCCGTTCAGATCAAGATGCATGATGGCATGATACACACACTAAAAGATGTGAGACACATACCAGGGATGGCCAGAAATCTCATCTCCCTCAGCACACTTGATGCCAAGGGGTACAGACACTCCGGTTCAGGTGGAGTGTGTAAGGTATCAAAAGGCTCTCTCATTTATATGATAGGTGATATGAACTCTGCAAAGTTATATGTTCTTAGAGGAAGTACTTTACATGGTTCTATCACTGCTGCTGCCGTTTCTAATGATGAACCAAGTAAAACTAATCTCTGGCATATGCGTCTTGGGCATATGAGTGAACTTGGTATGGCAGAATTAATCAAGAGAGACCTGCTGGATGGCTGCACTGTGGGTAAGATGAAGTTCTGTGAGCACTGTGTTTTTGGTAAGCACAAGAGGGTAAAATTCAATGCATCTGTTCATACCACCAAAGGTACACTTGATTATGTACATGCTGATTTGTGGGGGCTGTCTCGTAAGCCCTCTTATGGTGGTGCTCGTTACATGCTTACCATTATTGATGATTACTCTAGAAAAGTATGGCCTTATTTTCTGAAAAGTAAAGATGATACTTTTGCTGCTTTTAAAGAGTGGAAAGTTATGATAGAAAGGCAAACCGAAAAGAAGGTAAAATTGCTTCGTACTGACAATGGCGGTGAATTCTGTTCGGATGCTTTTAATGATTACTGCAGGGAAGAAGGCATTGTTAGGCACCACACCATTCCGTACACTCCTCAGCAGAATGGTGTGGCTGAGCGCATGAACCAAACGATCATCTCGAGGGCTCGTTGCATGTTATCCAATGCTCGTATGAACAGGCGTTTTTGGGCTGAGGCTGCTAACACTGCCTGTTACTTGATCAACCGGTCACCTTCTATCCCACTTAATAAGAAAACTCCCATTGAGGTATGATCTGGTATGCCTACTGATTATTCACAGTTGAGATTTTTCAGTTGCACTGCTTATGCTCATGTTGATAATGGAAAGCTAGAACCTAGAGCCATTAAGTGTCTATTTCTTGGTTATGGTTCTGGAGTTAAAGGATATAAGTTATGGAATCCTAAAACTAAAAAGACTTTCATAAGCAGGAGCGTTGTTTTCAATGAATCTGTTATATTTAATGACAGCTTGTCCACAGATGTTTCACCAGTTGGTTCTGATGAGGAGCAGGAACATGTTAGCGTGCAGGTGGAGCACGTAGATGATCAGGAAAATGAAATTGTTGATAACAATGTTCATAATATTGTTCAGCACTCACCTCCTGTTTTGCAGCCTCAAAATCAGTCTATTGCAGATCACAAAACAAAGAGGAGTTGTGGACCTCGTCCATGTTTAATTGAGGAATGTGATATTGTTCATTATGCCTTTAGTTGTGCTGAACAGGTTGAGAACATTCATGAGCCGGCTACGTACATTGAAGCTGTTGTTTCTAGTGACCGCGAGAAGTGGATTTCCGCTATGCAAGAAGAGATGCAGTCACTTGAGAAAAATGGCACATGGGATGTTGTGCGCTTGCCTAAACATAAGAAGGTCGTTCGTTGCAAATGTATCTTTAAGAGAAAGGAAGGTTTGTCTTCTAGTGAGCCTCCAAGATTTAAGGCAAGCTTAGTAGCAAAAGGTTTTAGTCAGATTCTTGGTGTTGATTATAATGATGTGTTTTCTCTAGTTGTAAAGCATAGTTCAATTCGTACATTTTTTGGTATTGTTGCTATGCGAGATCTTGAGCTTGAGCAGTTAGATGTAAAGACTGCGTTTCTTCATGGAGAGCTAGAGGAGGAGATATACATGGACCAGCCAGAAGGGTTCATAGTACCTGATAAGGAGGATCATGTTTGCAAATTAAAGAGGTCCTTATATGGTTTAAAACAGTCTCCTCGTCAATGGTATAAAAGGTTTGATTATTTTATGATGTCACATGGTTTTAAGAGGTCTGAATTTAATAGCTGTGTGTACATTAAATTTGTTGAGGGATCACCTATATACTTACTGTTATATGTTGACGATATGTTAATTGCTGCCAAGAGCAAGAAAGAAATCACTATGTTGAAGAAACTGTTGAGTAGTGAGTTTGAGATGAAGGATCTTGGTGCTGCTAAGAAGATTCTAGGTATGGAAATTACAAGAGACAGAAATTCTAGTTTGTTATTTCTTAGTTAGCAAAGTTACATTAAGAAAGTTCTTCATCGTTTCAACATGCATGATGCAAAGTCTGTTAGTACTCCTATTGCTCCTCATTTCAAATTATTAGCTTTACAATGTGCTAGTACGGATGAGGATTTTGAGTACATGTCAAGAGTTCCATATTCTAGTGCTGTTGGTTCTTTGATGTATGCCATGGTTTGCTCTCGTCCTGATTTATCGTATGCTATGAGTTTGGTTAGTAGATATATGGCTAATCCTGGTAAAGAACATTGGAAGGCTGTTCAGTGGATTTTCAGGTACCTTCGTGGTACAACAAATGCCTGTTTGAAGTTTGGCAGGACTGATAAGGGACTCACTGGCTACGTGGATTCAGATTTTGCTGTTGATTTGGATAAAAGGAGATCTCTCACAGGTTATGTGTCCACTATTGGTGGTTGTGCTGTGAGTTAAAGGGCAACATTGCAGCCCGTTGTTGCCCTGTCTACCACTGAAGCAGAATACATAGCTATTGCTGAAGCATGTAAAGAATCAGTTTGGTTGAAAGGTTTGTTTGCTGAGCTTTGTGGAGATGATTTTTGCATTAATTTATTTTGTGACAGTCAAAGTGCTATATGTCTCACTAAAGATCAGATGTTCCATGAGAGAACGAAGCACATTGATGTCAAATACCATTATGTTCGTGATGTGGTCGCGCAAGGTAAGCTGAAGGTATGCAATATAAGCATACATGATAATCCTGCTGATATGTTGACAAAACCAGTTCCTGTTGCTAAGTTTGAGCTTTGCTCAAGCTTAGTTGGTATAACTGTTTAGTCCAAGAGGCTATTTGGCACCGAAAGTATTTCTTTGTTGTTTCAGGGTGAAGGTTCGTTTTATGCTACAAGAAGGAATTTGTCTCAAGGTGGAGTTTGTTGAGCTATGATCCAAATTTAAGTTTGGGCCGAAGCAAAGCGGCCCATTAGCGTTAAGAGGGACTACACCATCTATTAGTTCTGTATTGCTAATAGACGAGGGTGTGGGTTTTTTTCTTCCTATATATACGGACCACCTCCCTCATAGGCATCATAGACTTGTATACGGGAAGGCCCCTAGGTTAGGATATCCCTAAGTTGTAAATCTTCGGCGTTTGTAACCTCACCCGATATAGTGAAGATTTGCTGGCCGGTGCCCGTGGTTTTTCCCTTCCACCTTGGGAGGGTTTTCCACGTTAAAATCTTATATCTCCTGTGTTTGATCTATTGTTCTTCGTCGTTTATATTGCCTATCGTTTATAACGTGATCATGAGGTTGCGGATGGGCCCGTGCAGCAGCACCGAGAAGAGGGAGCACGCCGTGATGGGCACCGTCAGGTTCTGCGACCCGAGGTAGACGCGCAGCGGGTGCAGCACGGCCAGCACCGCGAGGATGGCCAAGGCGTACCGCGTACGCGGTGAACGTCTGCGCCGCATCTGCCACGCCCTTGTCCTGTCCCAGCAGCTTGACCATGCAACCCGTGGTGGTTACCCACAACAGGGAGATGGGCAGCGCCACGGCGAGGAGCAGCAGCACGCTGCGGTGCAGCGCCAGCGCCAGCAGCTTGCCGTGGCGCCGATCGCCACCTGCAGGTGCCATCCAGTACATGTAAGAGCTAGCTAGCTAGCACAGATACGTCTCCAGCGGGGACGGGATGATCTGCCATTTCCAACAGCCTGGGCAAGGATGACCGGAGGTACAAGATTACTAGGGCAGGGTGGTTTTTGCAAAAAAAAAATATATATATCCTAGTCAGCACCTTCAGAAGGGGTATGGATCTGCGGTGCACGACTTAACAAGTTCAGGAGGGGCAAATTTCGGTTTTGAGAGTTTGTGGACCTAAATGACACAGTGCCACAAGTTTAAGGGCCGTAGCGTATTTAACTCTATGATTTTCTTATAGGACAAGCCTTATCGACATTCCTTTATTAATACTTGACCTTTTTAACATAAAATTGTTGTCATTAGATTTGTATTGCAAACACTTACTACTTTTCATGATACATACATCATATATATATAAATGACATATTAATAGAGTATATATCGGTCAAAGCCTTTTCATAATGAAACACAATCGAAGTGTCCATACACGTTTGACAACACGTGTTGTCTCTGACCGAGCAAAGAAGGTTCTTTTTAAATCTATCATTGCTGAATTTCAAAACAATTAGGTTTCCTTGCCCAAATCATCTGGGTTATACTACAGTTAAAGAATAGATGGTATAGGAGGCCTATCTCGATGACTAGCTTCCAAGATATGCTTAACGCTGGTGAGGTTGAGAGTTCTAAGAGTGTTAACTTCTTTGTGTGAGCCAGTGTAGCATGGGCTGTGTGAAAGGCCAGAAATGATTGGGTCTTTAATAACAGACTTATCAAATCTCCCAAAGCTCTTGCTTATAAGGTTTTGGCTCTATTGAAGCAGTGGAAGAAGATTCTCAAGACGAAGGACCAAGAGGTGATGGAGGACACTCTGCTGAAGCTGCAGGAGGGATTGCGAGCGACCCTTTGTTGGCGGGCGTGGCAGGCCCCTACCGGTTTCTACTTTAGTTTAGCTCTTTTTTATGTTTGCTGCGTGTAATCTGGACAGCCTTTACTTTCTCTAGACCTTCGCAGTTATGCGCCGTTTATTGTAAGCTGAAAACCCCAGCAAAACCTTTGCTTTCAATATAAGCAGGCCAAAGTGCCTTTGGTCTAAAAAAAAAGACAGCATTGGCCTCGAGTCCGGCGACGCAGCTCCAGCCGCAAGTGACTATCTGCCTATCCAAGCACCACCCCGTAAGTGATGTCCGCATATCCATCTCGATATCCAATATACAGGGTAACTAAGGGTCTATTTGGTTCCAGGGACTGGAGATCAGAGACTAAAACATGGACTAAACTTTAGTCTATTTTCTGTTTGGTTCAAAGGACTAAAGACCATTAAGATAGTTGAACAAAGATCAAGATACCCCTATTCAATGCACTAATCTGCTACGGGGTTGTACCCCTGTTCCCGCGTTGGCCCTTGTTCCTACACTGGCCGTGCTTGCCGCGCTGGCGCAGCGTGCAGTGCTGCCCTGCTTGCCTTGCCAAGCTGCTGGCAGGCTTTGCACTCCCCGGATTATTCATATATTCAAAATAATGTTCATGCAATACACAAATCTTTATTATTATAAATCATCAGAGCTATGACCTAAACAAACCATCGGCTATCAATCAGGATTGTAACACCTCGGTGTTAAGCGTGCATTCATTCCATCTCATGAGCATAATCATCATTTCATTATGCATAAGCAGCATCTATGCATTCCATTCTAGTGAAAGAAGTGTCATTCCATGTGGTGCTGAAATTAAATTGAAATTCATCATGTTTAAACTATTTGAAATGCCATGCTCATGTTGGGTGATATGATTTCTTGGTTTGAACACTAAGATAGCTTATAAATATTTAGGATACAATTTGGAGCAAAGTTTATATTTAAATTTTTGCCAAATTTTGCTTTTAAAAATAATTCTTCAAAATTAGGGTTTTGAATTAATATTGATTTTTATTTTGTAATTCAAAATCTATTTGGAATTTGACTTTGGTCATAAAAGCAAAGTTGTAGAGAATAAATTTTTGAGCAACTTTTATTTTTGGGCCAAAGTTTAAAACTGCTTTGAAAAAGTTCAAAAATTCGTTTGAATGAAATAGGAATAGAAAATAATTTGAAAATTCACATTTTTGCCTTATTGGACCGCCACCTCTCTTTCGGCCCAGCCACGTAGGGCGGCTTGGCCTGCCTCCGCGCCGCGCCTCGCCCGTTCGCCACGCCCACGCCCGACCAGCGCCAGAGCGCGCACGCCGCGTGGCGGCCATGCACCGGCGAGCACGCCGCGCGGCACCACCGGCCTGCGCCGTTCCGACCGGCCGTGCTGCTTCATGGCTGTCCGACCGCGCGCACGCCACCCCACTCCACACTCCATCCTGTCTCCTCCTCCTTCCTCTCTATTTCGAAGCTCCGCGGGAGCTCTCACCACCGAGCGCCGCCGCCGCTCCGCCAGCGACGTGCCCCTCCACCCGCGCCTCTTTCTTCAATTCCTCTGGCCAACAGTTCCGCCTCGTCAAGCTCCTTCGTTTGCGCCCGCGTGCGGCTGCCGTAGTCGAGGTGAGAGGCTATGGTGGCCGATCTTCTTCTCCGCACCGCCATGGCTGAGCTCGCCGGAGCTTGTGCCCGCGCAGGCGACCCGGTCCGCCTCCTCTATTCCCCTTTTGCTCAAGCGCTTCGGCTTCTCTTTGGCACCGCAAGGCGTACGCGCCCCTCGCCTAGGCTTGCCGCGGCCACGAACGGCGGTGAGGCCGCCATGCAGCTCCGCCGCTCGTCGGCGTAGCTCACCGTGGTGGTTAGCGCCTTCCACGCTGCCCTTTTCTAGCTTGCCTGAGCTCGCGCTGCGAAGAGGAGTCCGTTGGTGCCGGTGGCACCACCGGAAGGCTCGCCGCCGGTGAGCTCCGGTCGGCGGAGCCTCTTCCCCTGCTTCCGTGCGGCTGACCGGTGGGACCCGGTCGGCTCTCGGGGCCCAGTTGCTGCGTCTGGTTCTGGATCGAGGTGCACGGAGCTGGGTGCCCGTAGCATTTTAGATCCGGTTTTAAAGAAAAGGATTTCTAAAATGATTTCAAAAATGGATTAAAAATCTTGTAAAATGTATATCTCGAGTTATCTTGCTCCAAAATTTATGAATCAAATTTTGTTGTGTTCCTTGTCACCTAGATCTATATGATAAAAATATTGCAAGTCATTTTTTAGATACTTTAATGTAGAGCTTTATTTAATTCTTGATATTGCTGATATCTTGTAAAATGTTTAGTAAATCCTATATATATCAGAAAAATATGATTCCAATTTGGTTGATCTATTCTTGAGATGTACTTTCTGTGAAAAATATATGCCATGCATGTTCTGTAGAGAAATATTGAGGTGTAGTTCAAGTGCTTTTAATTGATGATTTTTGTTATTTTAATAGAGAGCAAAAATTGTATAGAACATGTGTATGATAATTTTTGTACAATGATTGTTTACTGTGTAGAACATAGGAAAAATACTAAATCTGTTGTTTGACACTTTTCATAGTACAAAGTATTTTCATGCTCATAATTATGCCATAACTTGTCATTTTTGTGTAGGCTATTTTACTTATCCAAATGCCATGAAAATTTTATGCTAGTCTACTTAGAGTAGTACTATGCTACTGTAATTTTCTCAGATTTTTATGAGTACCAGAAATATATGTTGCTGTTGTAGCCCTAGTTTAAAATGAAATAAACAAATCTTCTTTAATGCATGATTTGTTAATAATGTTTGCTTTGGTGTATCTTTGAAGCATCTTAGATTGCTATGGTGACTTGGCATGTTAGTACAGTGGTTGTAGTAGTAGTATAGTAGTACATGTTGTTGGATGATGTTGGCTACCTTGTAAAAGAGCTTTACTTCTACTATGTCCAATAAAGTTAAACATGTTCATCTACATTTCATGCATCATGATCATTACAGGTCATCTCTTCGATGCACCTATGCATTAGCACTCATACATCTGCATCATACAGGATCGCAGGAGGAGTTGCTAGCGGTAGTTCAGGAAGAGCAGACCGGGATAGATCCACAAGAAGTCTAGGCACAGGAGGTGCCAAAGGAAGAGGAGCCGGGAGAGGACTTGCCCGAGTGCGTGGATCATCAACCTAGTTCGTTCGAACGAGGCAAGCTCCGGAGCATTATAAGTCTCCTACTTTATAAAAGTAATTCTTTCTATATATATATATGAGTTTATATATTGTTGCATTAAGTTGTAGGAGTTGATTGAAACCGTTGATGCATTTATTACTATCCTTGCCTACCTTATTACCTTTTACCCTGTTAGGTCAGGATCGAATAACTGCTTAGCCTTGCTTAGACCGGTAGCGATCGGTGATATCCGGTCACCTAC
The DNA here is from genome assembly GCF_019320115.1 of Miscanthus floridulus. Lineage (NCBI taxonomy): Eukaryota > Viridiplantae > Streptophyta > Magnoliopsida > Poales > Poaceae > Miscanthus > Miscanthus floridulus. The sequence goes on along the minus strand of NC_089592.1, from coordinate 53,963,031 downwards.
ATTATAGGTGGTTACTGGAAGAATTTAGCTATGAAAAGAATGATATCCTGGAATTAACCATGTGTGATGGATAATTGAAGACCGGACGGAAAAAGTTTGAGGCAACCAGACAGGGTTCTGGGGTGCTGTTAGTTTCCATCTGTGTCGATTAAGGACCGATCGTTGCTCGTCCCTCTTGTCATGTTGAACGCATGCCTCACATTTAGCTGGCCGAATAAAGTACCTTTTGACCGCGAAGCTAGTGACACTATTTCGAGCCGGGATAAACTCGGATTGGCAGACTGGTGCTGAAGAGGGTATGACGGGGACGCGAAAAGTGAGCCCAAGGTGCGTCCTGGCAGTCGGGCGGTCCCTGGGTAGTGCGGTCCATGATTGTTATCCCGCGGCTACTTGGAAAGTGTCAGTGTCATTGGTGATCTAAGCGACCCTGACGGGGGAAGCGTGGTTTGTGTGAGGAATAAATCACCAGCTGGTTAGGAATCGATTCGAATCGCCATCGCTCCTGGATAGTGAGCACTTGACTCGAGCTATAGCATCGTAGTAATTATGATGGAACAATGATGGTTATCTGGATGATATGAGATATGCTAAATCTAAGTTGGTAACTGGATATTATTGGTTAATCAAGTGATTGCTATAGTACAGGTGCTTACCTAGATGGATAGGTCATAATAAAGATGATGCAAAGTACTTAAAATGGTTCCTTCATGATAGCTTATGCTTTTTGCAAATAAGTCAGCTAGCCCACTAAAGAAAGCCTTTCATAATCCTTGGTGTCTCTTTATTTTGGTTTAAGACGGGTAAGTCTAGCTGAGTACCTTCTCGTACTCAGGGCGTTGTTCCCATTGTTGTTGCAGATGGTCAAATGTATTACAGTTATTGCATTAACTGCATGTACCCGGCGATGGGTGACAACTAGGACCAAGGGCAATGGTCACTCTGTATCTCCCATCTGATGCTTTTGTTGGAGATGACTACCTACTGGCACTGTATCTAAACCAAAAGTGTGTGTGGCTTCAAAACTATTTGCTTCCGCTATTTCAGTTTGAACTTGGTTTGTAATAACTTTATGTTCTTAACTCTGATGTATCCAACTGTCGTTGCGAACTTTATGTAACATGTGACAATAATTGCTAAACTTGTACGATCTTGGTTTGTATGTCGATTGGTTTGAAATCCTTCATGGTTTCACGGACTACCGGGTTATACAGGCTTAAGTTTGCTAAATTATCTGCTTCGGCGGAAGATTTTCTTACTTAATCTCGTATAATTGGTCGGTTCTGTTACAAGGATCAGCGTCAATTGTACCATCAGGTCTTTGGCCTAATCCTGTTTGTTGATTAAGCCACAACGAAAACAGGTATAGGGTCTTGCAATTTTCAGCCTGTTCTTCAATTGTTTGGTATCATGCCTGAGTTTAGTTATCCAGTAATATTTTTCTGGAATTATGGTAAAACCTCGAGTTGTCATTGTTCCATTATTCCAATTTCCATTGTGTATTTGCTCAACAAAAAGTTCACAGAAAGTGTATATGTTTTCTTCAGTCCAATTTACCTTGTCAAAGTGGTTCTAGAAAAAAAAAACATCTGAAATCAAATATCTAAGTTCACATATCTAAAATGACATCAGAACAAATCACATGTGTAAAATCACATCAGATGAAATGAACTCAGGCAAACACACAAATGCACGGATCTGGATCTTACCGCCTAAGAATGGCCATCAAAGCCGTTGTCATCTTCTTCTTCGATGTCGTCCTCGCCTTCGACATCCTCTGGAGGGGCGAAGTTGTTGCCGACAGATGTGGATCCACAACCAGCGCCGATGGCCACCCTTCCACCGCGGCCGCCCCCGCCTAGTGCGTCGACTTCGCCGGAAGCGGGACCTTGGGGAACGGATCCAGTTGGCCATCCGTCGGATCCCGCTCCAGTGGTCAGAGACCTGGAACGGCTTGCTCCTAGGTGCGTAACCTGGCTTCCTCCACAGCCAGATCTGGGTTGAACTACGCTCGGGCGTGGATGCTGGAACTGATCGAGACTACCTCTACCACCAGGGCGAAGCGAAGGCAGCCCTTGGCCGCCACGACCTCCTTCCGATTGCAGCTGTTCCTAGTTGGGGAAGACGTCGAGGTGGGGGAAGGCATCAGCCTGGGTTCAGATCCAGGCTCTCCATGCGCATCCGGGGAGCAGACGGGCTGGGGGCGGCGTAGGGAGAAGACGGGGCCTGGGAATAAAGGCCGAACTTGTCAGCGCCTGGGAAGGAAGGGTAGACGGAGGAGCTGGGGGCGGCGTAGGAAGAAGATGATGCCTGAGAGAAGTAATCCCGGTAGTTGTTCCCGTGGCCGTCCATGGCGGATGCGGTGTGGGGAGGAGTGGGAGCGGCGGCGCCGACGTGGGGAGGAGCGGAGGCGGTGTTGGCGTGCGGGTGAGCGGGGCGGCGGCGGGGAGGAGTGTGAGCCAGTGGGAGGGCACAGGAGGGTTCGGAGGGGTGGGGGTGGGCAATAGTTGAGGGGGCCCAAATACCCACACCTCAAGGGACTACAGGACTAAACAATTTTAGTCTCTATTTTAGTTTCCATGTTTAGTAATTTAGGGACTATATAAGGCCCCGTTTAGTTGTCAGGGAATGGATCCCTGGAACCATTCCCACCTGAAATCGTTCATTAATTTACATAATCTTGATGAACCTGGAATAGTTCCTGCCCCATTCCAGTAGAACCGAACTAGGCTTAAATGGGACTAAAATGAGGGGACTACTTTGTAGTCCTATGGATCCAAACAGGCCCTAATAGAACTAGAACCAAAACGTAGTGGCACAGATAAGAGAGATGGCAAAGAAAGATGATAACCTTGTACTAATGCACTGGACATGCATGCTGGGAGTACTTTATAAGCATATAAGCAGGGGGGCGGGGCCAGGGTGTTAGGTTAGGCTAGGTTTGGTTTGGTGGTACTAAAACAGCTGAGTATTTATCTGTTGCCAGATCACGTCGGGGCGATGATGACAGTCGAACGGCTGGGACAGTAACGATTGTTAACGACCGACGACCGTTGCTGGCTGATGAGCCGTCCAAGCGACGCAAAGCAAAGCAAGCCGGTTGGCCTCACCAGGCCCAGGCGTCAGCAAACTCAACTGCAACAGATGGGATTTGTGCTGGTCATGCTCACGGCACGGCAGCAGCGAGTGACGACCTTGACAGTGAGCGGGCCGCGGCCACTAATCGCTCTGCAAAAGAAGGGCTCTCGAGTGGAGTCAGAGTCACCCGCCGGATCCCACCCAAACCGTGGGCGTTCAACAGCCGGGGTGACGTGCACGGCGCGGTCGTCTAGTATCTGCTTCGCTTCTCTCCTTCCTGCGGGCAACTCAAGGATAATTGAGTAGCTAACTACAACTGTCACCAACTGCGGGCTTGTTTTAGATGAGTCTCATATGTGTTTGATGTCTCATTTTTCAAGATTATCATATATTGAAACAGTATAATTAATATATACAAATTTCATCCTTATAAAATTTATTTCAACCTATGATACTCTCTTTTTCGTGTATAATATCATGTCATGACCTCTTATTTATTGCCCATGAAACTCTCATAAATCCACCCCCACTGAGACTAAAACTTTCACCGACATTGGCCTCACATGCAGCGATAAACAATACTAACTAATGAGCAATCACTACCGGAGGCGGCTTCTTTGCCGAGTGCCTGGGCACTCGGCAAAGGCCAATATACACTTGGCAAAGCCGGCAAAGGGCGCTCGGTAAACATTTTATCGGCAAAGATCTCTTTGTCGAGTGTACTTTATCGGACACTCGACAAAGACTTTGCCGAGTGCCAATTCAACACTCGGCAAAGAAAAGTGGCCATGACGGCGAGCGCCACCGTGACGGTGGCTTTGCCGAGTGTCAAGGTCAAGCACTCGACAAAGATACCCGTTTTACCGAGCGTCGTTGACTTAGACACTCGGCAAAGGTGACCACTTTGCCGAGTGCCGCCGACAAGACACTCGACAAACAGGCGACCTTTGCCGAGTGCCTGGCCCGTGGCACTCGGCAAATCTGTGATGTTTGCCGAGTGCAATGGCTATTGCACTCGGCAAAGCATGTTCCCAGGTAGTCACTTTACTGAGTGTCATGGCCATTGCACTCGGCAAAGTGACTGAAAACAACCTTTTTATTTGTTTTTTACATCCCATCCAAACAAACAGAAGATATATATAACAAACATCACCAACATCACATATATATCATCAACAACACATATATATCACCAACACCACATATATATCACAAACATCACATGTCTCACAATATATCACAAATAAGTTCACAAGCAATCCAAGTGCTCCATCATCGTCAACCACAATTGCAAATAGAAGTACCATTAACAACCACAAGTATCATCACTGATTTGGTGAAGGATTCGCTGAAGCATGAGGATCGTTCGATGCCGCCGATTGATTCTGCACAAAGAAGAGATTGCATGTGTGAGACAAGATAAATATATACCATACATGAATAAAACTTTCATACTCCACTAGATTTGACCGTAAGCATGAACATACAAACTAAAACATTTATACTCACAGGAGTAGAATAGTGAGGAGTTGGAGGTAGAGGTGGAGCGAATAGCGAAGGTGGCGGAACTACACCCGTAGCGGCATCAAGACTTTGCATGTACTGAAGAATCTTCGCCATCCTCCGCTGCTCGGCCTCCCGCTCGGCCTCCACCCTCTCCATCTTCACCTGCATCTGCCCCCGTATCCTCCTCTCTTGTTCCAGCTGGGCCTACAATATATTCACCCCAATGTTACAATAATGCAAAGGAAATGTATGAAAAAACCAATGAACGACGAATAAAACGTGGACAATTCGAAATAGATACGGTTTTAGATATGGAAATATCAGTATATTTCCAACCGTATCTCTTTCGAACGGGAGACGCCTAACTGGGTTACATGATCTACGACCATGATACGGAAAAGAAGGGTTATACCTAGGGTGACGGTGGAGTCAGCCTAGCGGGGCCATGGCGGGTCGGTGCAGTAGTGAGGCGACGTGGTGCAGGCAGACCCGCAACGGCGAGGAAGGCGATCGTGGTCACCGAGGTACTCTAGCTCCGCTCCGACGGGCTCTTCTATGCAAAAAAAGAAACATAAAACTGTCAATACAAAATTTCAGCAACACCTCCCCTGCACGGTGAGGTTTCCAAAACCTGCAAGAAAACCAACGGCACGATGGCCGACATGCACATATATATGAATGACACGATGGCCGATATGCACAAGATTATGTAAGGAACACCTAGCAACGTAATCAGGATAAGCAAGGATCAGGGATTACAAATTCAGGATTTGTATCCCATTACTAATATATTCCATAAGCTATATTAATTTATGACAAACATCAATCCATACATCCACGATCCATCCATGCTAAACCTCAGATTTCTAGCTATGCACCATAACCTGCGTCCATGAAGGCACCCTAACCAGGACATCTTAATCTATTCATGCATCCACATCCATCAGGCGGAGACGGCATAGGGGCTCACCACTGTAGAATGACGACCGAGATGGCCGGATGCGAAGGCGGCGTTGCTTCGGCGGCCTCCTTCTCTTCCTCCTCCTCTCTTTCTCCTCCTCCGGCGGCACGACGTGGGGGGCGGCAGCGGCGGCGGCGCAGACGCGTGCGTGTGTGTGTGCAGTGTGTGTGGGTCGGCCCAGCCGACGGGGTTAAATCCTCCCTTTGCCGAGTGCCCCCGATCTGACACTCGGCAAAGGTTTTTTTAATTCTTTGCCGAGTGCCACCTGGCCTGGCACTCAGCAAAGAGGGGTTTTTTTTTTAAAAAAAATCTTTGCCGAGTGCTCCCGATCTGGCACTCGGCAAAGTATTTTTTAATTTTTTAAAATTCTTTGTCGAGTACCAACCGGTCTGGCACTCGGTAAAGAGGGTTTTTTCTTAAAAAAAATTAAGAAATATGTGCCGAGTGCCAGCCGTCTTGACACTCGGCAAAGAGGCTCCTTTGCCGAGTGTCATTTTTTGACACTCGGCAAACCTTTTTTTCACTTTTGACCTTCAAATTTTTTCTGTAGTCCTCGTACAATACCTGGTACTCCATGTTCCAATGTGGCACATTTCTTGGACTTTTTCTATATTTCTTTAATTTATTTCATTTAATTAAATTTTCTTGGATAATTCAAATTATAATTGCTAGTCGAATAATGAAAAAAATGAATGGAAAAATGATATTCATGTTATTTAGTATAATGTGATGCCATATTCAGGAATAGACCACCAATTTTGAACATCTTGTTCACGAAACATGACCATGAACTTAGCTGTTTTTAAATTCTATAAAAAGCAAACAAAGTCCAAAAATCATGAAACTTGTTAAGATGTCAAGATATCATATGTGGAGGCTGTGATAAAAAAATCGAGGAGATTTTGTGCAAGTTTGTCATGAACGATGCTTACCACATCGTCGGCCTCTTCACGAAATCATGAAACTTCTTCGGAGATTCTTCGGTTTGCAAGCATCATACGTGACAACTTGCGCGAAACCTCCTTAATTTTTTATCACAGTCTCCACATATGATATCATGACATCTTGACAAGTTTCATGATTTTTGGACTTCGTTTGCTTTTTATAGAATTTAAAAACAACTCGACTGCAAGTTCGTGGTCATATTTCGTGAATAAGATGTTCATAATTGGTGGTCTGTTCCTGGGTAGGGCCTCACATTATACTAATTAACATGAATATCATTTTTCCATTCATTTTTTTTATTATTCGAATGACTAGCAGTTATAATTTGAATTATTCAAGAAAATTCAATTAAATGAAATAAATTAAAGAAATATAGAAAAAGTCTGAGAAATGTGCCACATTGGAACATGGAGTACCAGGTATTGTATGAGGACTACAGAAAAAGTTTGGAGGTCAAAAGTAAAAAAAAATATAGTTTACCGAGTGTCAAAAAATGACACAGAATAAGACACTCAGCAAAGGATTAACGGTGCCTGCCGGCCATTAACGGAGGCGGCCCTTTGCCGAGTGTCTTATCCTGACACTCGGCAAACCACCTCTTTGCCGAGTGTTATTGTTTGCCGAGTGCTCGGCACTCGGCAAACCACCTCTTTGCCGAGTGCCAGTTGTTTGCCAAGTGCTTTCTATTTGGCACTCGGCAAACAACCTCTTTACTGAGTGCCCGATAAAAAACACTCGACAAAGTATAGGACGCTCGGCAAAGAAGCCGTCTCCGGTAGTGAATCTTTCAAAGTTAGGTCATTGTCAGTGAAGTGAAGAGTTTCATAGCGTTGTTTTCAAGACTGCAACATTATATAGAATGAAATAAAACACGGATGTAACGCCCACTCTCAATGCATAGTTCCATTCTATTATTTCATAGATATTTAATTATATGACTTGTATAGAGTGGTAATAGTGCCAAGAGCATTTCATCGCCATGAAACTCGCTTCTCCGAAGTGAAGCTTGAGCAGCTGGATGAGGTCGCCAATGGAGGCTGGGATTAGCCCCGTCAACCTGTTCCCCTGCAACCGCAGCTGTCAGGTTCTTGATATTCCCAATCCCGTCCGGAATGGTGCCGTCGAGGAGATTGGATTCGGCGTAGTCCTTCGCTAAGGGAAGCTCCCCTCCCCTCCATGCCGGTGGCCACCCTGGCACCGCCGATCACATTGCCGCCATCTACGATAGGAAAGTCTAGGGTATCCATCGCCGTTCCCGTGAGCTGCTGCTGTCGGCGGCCGTTGGCCGCCGGAGGACGCAGGGGCGCGCCTTTTTTGGAGGCTGTCCCCCCACAATGTGATGAGCCCATGGCTCCTCAAATTATGCTGTTTGGTTCATTTTTATTCGATGCAAAGAAAAGCAAGCTGAAGAAAAGAGTTTCTAGCCAATGTTTCAGCCTCAAAGACCAAACTTATTTTTCAAGGAAATAGCTTTTGCAAAGAAGAGAATAATCAAAATAATAAATCAAGCAAATATATATTTATTGGCACCATGCAGGTGGACATCACGTGAAGTTCATTGGCGGTGGAAGAGTATTTGCTAATCTGGTAATCTGAGTACACGTCCACGCATGCTGCTAGTAAGGAAACCAGAGATTCTAATGACGTGATTTGTATCCAAAGCCGGATTATTAAATAATATGTGCTAGCTTCATTATTTGTGCATCGGCATGGTAGGTAGGCAGGTGTGTCTTTTTGTTTATTAATATGGTTGAGTCCGAACCAAATATGTTTGGCGGGTTTGAGTCAGGGTCTGGTCTAATTGGTCTAGAGTTGGCTGGCCTGCGTGCTATAAAGCCTGGGCGATGGCCATGTAAGATTTAGACTGAATTTTATTCGTGGAGTTTATTCCTTGTCGAGCCGTCGCTCGTGAAAGCCTAGATGGTGTTCCCGTCAGCGTCAGATTCTTCATATCGAAGATTATCTCCGGATCCTTATGGATTTGTGTTGGCGTGTAATCGGGAGTTTGACCTTCTCGGGCTCGCATTGATTCCCGTCGGAATCTCCTCTCTGGATCGTGCCCTAATTGTGCACGGGTTGGAGAACTCTTGCGGATTGCAACTACTTTGTAAGCCGAGTTGTATCTTCTATCTACTACTTCTTGTGTCACAGTCATCAACGGAACAAGTTCGGCAGCTATTTTGTTCTAGTCTGAAATTATTGCGTGCTTGTTGCTACTTATGTCTGCCCTCGATTAAACTAGTCGCAACTTTTGACCTGTTGTAAGAGTACTCGATTGGATATCAGGTGTTCGTTTCATTAATTGGCGTGAATTCCTGCTGCTAGTTTTTCTCGTTAAAACAAGGATCCCTGTGTTTGAGTTCCTGATCACTATTGCCGTCCGAACACTGGCTCAGTATTCTGTGTCTTTAGGCTCTTATTTCTTCAGTTAGAAATCAAAATGGCAGGGACGTGCTCTTGGGACTAATTTTGCATAGATATATATCATACATAGTTTCAGCCAGGATGAGATCAGAGCCACTTTAGGGAAGCCGGTGTCCTCCTCCCTCTCTAATTCTTTCCTCCCTGTTGCTGCGTTTGGCCGCTGTAAGTTCAGGCTCACTGAATCTTCGGTTGGCCTGATCCTGCAAGCTACCATTGCGGCGCGATCCCCTGTTTCAAAGTGTCTGCTCTGGGTGATCGTGTGTTCAAGTTCGCTGTGGCCACCAAGGAAACGGGCATGTTCATTCGTCGTCTGCTTTGCTTTGAATGTGACCAATACAAAGTTTCCTTCCATCTATGGGGTAATGGAGGACCTTACTGGCGTCGTGAATTTGCTCAATTCCTGGATGAGGAACGCAACTCTTAGCACACTGCGTCTTCCAAGCAGTCACCGTCGCCTTCACCGCCGGGCAGGCCTTCATATGCCGCGGTGACCCGCTCTACTGCTGCTAAACCCCGCTCTCGGGTGCCAATGCCATCCCTTTGGGCAATCGCCCCCCTCCCATCTCTGTTTTTCATCATATTGCTTTTCCCAGGTAACCCGTGTCAGAGCGTTTATAATTTTATATCCCAAACCTCTTCGTCCTCCTCTCTGGCGCGGCGGCGCCACCATTGTTACACCTTGTTCTAGGTGTCTTGCTCATGGCCATGACAGACGTGATTGCCGTTGGCCAATCAGGTGCCACGCGTGCCATGCCTCGGGACATGTCTCTGCCTCATGCCCCGGGTTGGGAATTAAACCGTGACAAACTGCCCACAAGGATAAAGAGCTAGCGGCGCCATTTGCCTTAATTCTTTGAACTGGTTCAACTCCACGATTTGCTCGGGCCTCTCACTGCCGCCTATGTTTAATTGTTTTGGGGGATGGATCGCGGCCCTTTCACCTTCTTGGGCCAAACCGAAACTTGTGCCGGAGTTAATTGTCCCTTGGCAAGCCCGCCCAGTGCCCCCTCAAGTGGGCCAAGAAAGGCTGGATCTCAACATTCCTGCCAATATAGATCCCTTGGCATGGTCCTTGGCCACCCCTTCGCCTTCCCCTGCTACTTGTGTGAGCGCGGCAATCACTGCACCTCCTAAGAGAGAAAACCCCAACTCTGAGCTACAGTGCTCTGCTTCGCTCACCGGTGAACCTCCGATCGACATGGCATACCCGCGAGCGGACCCAAGACCCTTCGTCCTGAGGACCTTGGTGTGGCAAGACGTTGTCAATCGCCTAATGATGGTCAGAGCGGTGGCGTCGAGAAGGGCCCAGTGAAGAAATGAGGACCTCGCCATCGTAACCATCGACCCACTGCGGGTAATGTTCTTGACTTTGAGGTTGTGGATGAAGTTCTGAGGGAGTTTTTTGGTGCTAGAAGAGTGGTGATTTCAGATATACAGTCGTGCAGTCTGGGATAGGCTTATGTCAGGTTCGACCGAGCTCTGGATAGGGATGCTCTTATCCAGCAAAGTCCCATCCCGTTTGACAACGTCAATCTGACCTTTGTGAAGCACAATGAAGGGAGAAACTGGAGACGAGTCCACTTCAACACAGAGTGCTGGCTCATGCTATTGGGATTTCCCTCTGATTTTCAGGAAGAGGAGTTCTATCAAGATGCTATTGGCTATTTTGGAAAGTTCCTTTTATGGCAAGAGGAAGAACGGAGACTGACAAGGGTCATTATCAGAGCATGTGTGAACAGTCAGTGCCACATTTCATTGTTTTTTCTAACTCTGAAGGATTCGACAGTGACTCGTGGACAGTGCAATGTGGGATCCTGCAGCATAACCTGTTAGGTGGTGGACCACCAGATGAAGAGCTAGTACCTGAGTTGCCTGTTGGGGATGGGACACCTTTTGCTTTTTTGGCCTTGGATAGCCGGGGGCAGGGCCAATTCATCAACCACAGGAACCAGAATAGAATGGGGAACAGGACCTGGGAGAGCAGCAACCTCAGGACCAGAATTGGGATGATCAGTCAATTGGACAAGCCAATCCTTGGAATGGAGCATGGGACCCTTGGCCTCAGCCAGAGCAGTAGCAGCAAGCTCTTGCTGTACAAGACCTGAATCTGCAGTCAATGCAAATTGATCTTAATAACCCAGCTCTGCAGGATGATGATAATCCTAGGAAGTGCTGCTTCACCCTGCTCAGCCACAGGGAGACGTTCTTGAGTTACATGACATTCTGGAAGGCAACCATGTGGTTGAAGAGGTTATCAATAACATTCTACCTCCACATGTGCCTGAAAAACAGTAGCTATTTCAGTTAGCAGGTGATATGCACGTGCATGAACCTCTCTTGCTAGCTAATCCTATCAATCTTGTGGATGAAGAAGTCCCACTTGATTAGTTGATAGATGTCAATGAGTTTGACCTACCTAAGGATGTCATGACAGAAGAAGTGGGCAACATCAACCAACAAGATGGGCCTAACCTAGCCTATGCCGACTGGGAAAGAAGGAAGTCAGCTGAGGCCACCAGGTATGGGCCCAATTCTTCTGCACAGGTAATCCTACTTGCCTTAAAGTAAGTATTTCCTGTAGAATGGTCCAATTTCTTTACAGTGATGTTAATGAATCTAGATAACTACTGCTAGGCCAAGGACTTCTTGTTCTCCAATGCTCTGGGCCACCTTGACAGTAAGTGGGGTGCCATTGATTTTTATTTACCTAGAATCTGTCCTTCTAAACATGAAATTCAGTGTATATGTGCCTCTGACCCGTCATAGAAAAGGAAGGCTTGCCCCACCTGACTCTGGAGGAAATTCAAGAGAAGCAAATCAAGGACACTACAGAGGCAAAGAAGCCTGGGAAAAGGAGAACTCCAATAGTGGACAGTGAGGTAAGGAGAAGTCCAAGACTTAAACAATCTAATAGTAGTGCCAAGCCCGTTGGCTGCCCTAAGAAAAAGTGTCTAGCTTGTTCTCCTGCCCCACTCTTGACATTTCTTAGCGTCGCTACTAAAAATAGGGTTTTAAATCTAGTCCCTAGCAACAGCGCCAGAAATGCTTGTTGGTATTTATTAATGTGTCACTTTGTTTTTAAATAGCCACCTATTATAAACCTATATCTCCTAATTTTACTAGGTTGTCATCCCTAGTGATGATATCAGAGATACTTGTTGGTACTACATAGCATTACTACTAGAATAATACTAAGCAGTTTTTTATTAATTATGTGACTAGGATAAATACATAAATATATGAATGAAAAGGATCTAGAAACGCACAGATAATATACCATTGTAGCATTTTACCCAAGAGTATTTTTAGGTTTCGTTATTTATATTTTTACCACAGGGAAGGTCTAGCATGGACATGTATTGATAACTATATTATTGAAGGAGAAATAAACCATAATCAATATTCTACTTATAACAGGGGTAACAGGGGTAAGTCATATGATAAGATATATATATATATATATATATATATGATGAGTATTGATCAATGATAATGATAAATCACTCAGAGTACTTCTTTCTATGGCATTAGCATGGTCAGGTAGAATATTATAGAAATAATTCCTAAGTCATTCTTAATTACAAGTCAAAGCATACATTGATTAGTCCAATTATACCTAGTAATCATTACTAAGATCATCGTCATATCTACACATAAGGGATATTACTAAGGAAGATTAAGAACAGAGCCTGCTCTTTCTTTGTAACCGAACCCTACGTGCACCTATATTCGGGGAGTGAACTACAAAGGACTCAACGAGAGTGTCATGTTCGCGATCTACCACATGACCCAGAATATAGGGTGTATCCGCAGGTAAACAATGTATAAGCACCACGCTTACACAATGTCAGCCACCCACCCATGGATCCTTAGAGTGAGCGCTATACGAACTTATGCATGAACATAATGATAATTCAACTATACTAAGCATATAATCAAAATATACCATGAACATTATAACAAAGAACATGAATAAGATGAATACTGATATTGTCATAACAATCGTAAGTAGCATATAAAAGTAATGGAGATGCAAAAGAGAGAGGGGTACAAAGATTATACCAAATCACGCTCTTGACAAGATCAGGAATCCAAACGAAGTCTACTTACCTCCCTCTAGACCTAGCCTAACTAGCTATGCCCTAGAATATGGTGGAGCTCTGAGGATGATTAGGGTTTCTGTCTTCTCAAATGACTTATGTCTTCTGGGGAGCAGGGGCTCATATATATAGGCCGAAGTGTCCAACGTGAGCCCTTGGATCAAACTGACTTAAAGGACGGCGTAGATGCAACCTAGAAGGCGGTGGAGAACCGATATAACAACCAGGGGCTAACAGATGGGCCCTAGGGGCCAGGCGGCTTACAAGTGGGGCCAAAGGGAGGAAAGGAGGAAATCCTAGAGACTAGGAGACTAATGAAGAAGGAGGCCAGCATGGGGGACCTAGAGATAAGAGCCAGGCCAAGGATCCCTAGATAGTTGTCTAGGTTTGGCTTCTGTTGCTTTTGAGTCAGTTCTTTTGAGTGTGTATCTAGTCATGATGTCATGAACTAAACATAGCTATGCTGTGGCTGTTAACTGTTATCTGATATAGTTTTATCATGGAGACAAACAATGGTAGAAAATGGAATGTGATGATGTGGAATGTCAGAGGCATAAATGCCAGATGGAGATGGGATGCTGCCATAGATAGTTACTTAGTCCTTTTGTGACATTGTGTGTCTGCATGAGACTAAGAAAGATGCTTTTGATAGGCAGTTTTTAAAAAACATTTGTCCCTCTAGTTTTGATGCTTTTGAATTCTTGCCTTCTATGGGTGCTTCTAGGGAGATTCTGATAACCTGAAAAAGTTCTCTTTTCACTGGGAACAAAATTTTCAATAATGGGTTCAGTCTGAGCATGGAGTTCACATCTTTACACAATGACATGAGCTGGGTCCTAACTTATGTTTATGGCCCTTGTACTGCTAAAGGCAAAGGTTTGTTCCTTAGTTGGCTCAAGGAAATTGAGATGCCAGCTACTGTGAACTAGCTAGTTCTAGGGGATTTCAATCTCATTAGAAGACAGGACGACAGAAACAAGCCTGGGGAAAACATTACTGACATGTTTCTGTTCAATGAAGTGATCAGTCATCTGGGCTGGACTAAAATTCCTCTGCAGGGTAGGAAATTCACTTGGTCAAATATGCAGCCGTCTCCCCTCCTTGAGAAGATTGATTGGGTGTTCACTTCTGAGTGCTGGAATTTGTCTTTTCCCAATACAAATTTGAGGGCCTTGGATATGGCTCCTTCTGATCATACTCCTTGTGTGGTCACCATTGCCACAAATATTCCCAAAAGCAGATTTTTTAGGTTTGAAAACTACTGGCTCCTGGATGAGCAATTTCCTGTTATTTTGACTGAATGTTGGGCTAATACAAATCATCACACTGATTGTGCAAAAGCTCTCACTACAAAGTTTAAAGCTCTAAGAAAAAAAGTTGAAAGACTGGCAGGCTTCAAAAATAGGTCTAAAAACCATAATTGCCAATACCAAAACAATTCTATAATTCTTGGAGGTGCTGGGGGAATTCAGAGATCTCAGTGTTGAAGAATGGAATTTCAAGGAGCTTTTGAAGGAGCACTTGATTTCTCTCCTTAAAAAGCAAAGAATTTATTGGAAGCAGAGGGGCACTATTAAGTGGGTAAAACTTGGGGATGCTGGCACCAGTTTTTTCCATACAAATGCTACCATTAGACATAGAGGGAACCTGACTACTGAGCTATTGACAGAAGATGGGACTGTTGTTTGTGGACATACTGAAAAGGAGCAGGTTTTGTGGGATGATTTCAAACTCAGACTTGGAACTTCTGAATTCTCAGGTTTCTGTGTAGATCCTAATTTCTTCATCCAAAGGGTTGATGATCTCAGTTGCTTGGAAGGGCCCTTTTGTCATGCAGAGATTGACAATATCATCAAGGCCTTGCCATATGAAAAGTCTCTAGGCCCAGATGGGTTTAATAATGAGTTCCTAAAAAAATCCTAGCCAATCATCAGGCAAGACTTTTATGACTTATGTGATGCATTTCACAATAATGTTGTCTGCCTAAGAAGTATAAACTCATCCTATATCACTTCAATTCCCAAGGTTGAAGGGGCAAGATCTGTCAATGAATTTAGGCCCATCTCTCTGCTTAACTCTTCTGTCAAGCTGGTCACCAAGTTGCTTGCTAATAGATTACAACCTGTCATAACAACTCTAGTTCACAAAAATCAGTATGGTTTTATAAAGAGAAGAACAATCCAAGATTGTCTGGCCTGGGCTTTTGAGTATTTACACCTTTGCCATCATTCAAAAAAGGAGATTGTAATTATCAAGCTTGATTTTGAGAAAGCGTTTGATAAGCACCAGGCCATGTTAACCTTGATGGAAGCAAAAGGGTTTGGACAGAAGTGGTTAGACTGGATGAAAGCCATCATGTCTTCAGGAACCTCTGCAGTACTTTTAAATGGAGTACCTGGAAAGACATTTCATTGCAAGAGGGGTGTCAGGCAAGGGGATCCCCTATCTCCTCTTCTCTTTGTCCTTGCAGCAAATGTTCTTCAGTTAATGATTAATAAGGCAAAGGACATGGGGCTTCTACACTTACCAATTCCAACATCATCCACATCTGACTTCCCTGTAATTCAGTATGCAGATAATACACTGATCATTGTGGAGGGAGGCACCAAACAGTTATTCTTCCTCAAAGCTCTGCTGAACAATTTCTCCCTCTCCACTGGTCTCAAGGTAAACTTTAGCAAATCGATGATGATCCCAATAAATGTATCAGATGAAGGGTTGGAAGTGCTAGCAAGAACATTTGGTTTCTCCATGGGAAGCTTACCTTTCACTTACCTTGGGTTACCTCTGAGTATTGCCAGGCCTAGAGCTCATGACTTCCTACCAATGGTGAATAAATGTGAAAGAGGACTGTGTGGGCTTTCCTCATTTCTGAATCAGGCTGGTAGATTGCAGATGACAAATGCTGTTTTTTCTGCCTTACCAACCTTTTTCATGTGCTCCCTTGCTCTTCCCAAGGAGGTCATCAAACAAATTGACAAATACAGGAAAGATTGCCTCTGGAGAGGATCTGATGCCAATGCAAAGAAGCCCCCAAAAGCATCCTGGCAAATGGTATGTGTACCAAAGGATGAAGGTGGATTGGGTATTATTGATATTGAGAAACAAAACAAAGCCCTGCTTGCCAAGAATTTACACAAGTTCTTTAATAAGGAGGATTTGCCGTGGGTAAAGCTTATCTGGAAAAAATACTACAGAAGTGGGAAGCTTCCAAGTCATATCAGAAAGGGGTCCTTCTGGTGGAGAGACCCTCAAATTGTTGCCTGATCTCAAGACTATTGCCAGACCACATGTGAGAAGTGGAGAAAGCTCTGTTTTCTAGCATGACAGATGGGACAATCAACCCCTTGCAACAGTTGCCTCTGAGCTCTTCTCCTTTGCCAAAAATATGCAGATTTAAGTTTGTAAGGCTTTCAACGAAGCAGATTTTACAAAACTTTTTCAGCTACCTCTGTCATAGCAGGCTTTCCTTCAAATGCAAGAAGTTCAGCAGAAAATACATCTCCACCCCCTCAGCGAAGGGAATGATAGATGGATATATTCTTGGGGATCCAATATTTTTGCATCTGCCAAAGTCTACAGAATCCTAGTTGGCCATGCAAACGTTCACATCATTTTTAAATGGTTGTGGAAGAGCCAGTGTCAGCGCAAACATAAAGTGTTCTTTTGGCTTTTGATCAAGGGTAGACTAAGTACCAGAAACATTCTAAGAAGAAAAAACATGCATCCAGACTCTTATAATTGTGCAATATGCTAGTGGAGGAATCTGCCTTTCACCTCTTCCTGGATTGCTCTTTTGTAATGATGTGCTGGGATATTCTGAACATTGACATACCCTTAAATGATGACTTCCTAGATTTAGCTGTTGAGCTAAAAGCACAGTTAAACACCTAGTTCTTCATGGAGGCAATCATACTTTTGTGTTGGATCATTTGGACAGCAAGAAATGAGCTCATATTTAAAGGAAACAACCTGAATTTGGTAGGCTGTCAAAGGATTCTTTTCAGTGAGTTGAATCTTCTGAAGCACAGGATAAATGCAAATCAACAAGAACAGTTTTCCTCATGGATTCAGAATCTAGAATAAGCTGTTGGCTGATCTTTATTTTCTTTGTCTCTTTTTTTGTCTCCTGATTTAGCTGTTTCCTTCCTTCCACCACTTTGTTCAATTCTGCTTGTAGTGAACTCTTTGTTTGCTTCCCTTTTAAAAAAAATAAATTCCTGTAGGGGCCTTGGCCCCTCCAGTTTTGTCAAAAAAAACTCGCTTCTTCTCCCTCTTCGTTAAAACATTACCAAGTGATAAAAAATGCGCTTACGTGGCACACCATTAAATGCAAATGAAATTATCATGAAACTTTCACTGAGATTGATCTTGGTTTCATATCCCAGTCTTCAAGATTGTCATGTGTTTAGAAACCGTGTCGACAAGTTCCGTCCCCTGAAACTTATTTTGATTATATAAAACTTTTATCATCTTTCTTCATCTATACTATATATCATATTAATTATTCAATCTCATAAAACTTCTATGAACCAATAGACTGTGACTGGCCTTATAGCCGTGTACCGATAACCGATTAGCCGTGTACACATCGATCACATGTAGGGGAGCAGTAAAGTTGGAAACGTCACACAATGGAAAATAAAGTAGATTGCATGCAAGCACCAGCCCCCTCCCCCCCTCGATGTAGACGGCCGACACCACCGCCTCTCCCCAGAAGACAGCCGGCATCCCCCTCTGCTTGAGAAGGGCCCGAGCCATCCCCACAACCGTCTGGTTGCGCCGCTCGACGACGCCGTTCTGCTGCGAGCTGTACGACGCGGAGTAGTGGCGCTGAATGCCCTTATCAGCGCAGTACGACGCGAATTCAGCCGCCGTGAATTCACCGCCGTTGTCGGTGCGCAGCACGCGCAGCTTGCGGCCACACTCCACCTCCGCAACAGCCTGCGCGCGCCTGATGGCGTCCGCAGCCTCTCCCTTGCTGCCGAGGACCATCACCCACATGTAGCGGGAGAGGTCGTCAACGAGCAGCAGGAAGTAGCGTCGTCCTCCCGGTGTGGCCGGTGTCACCGGGCCACACAAGTCCCCGTGCAGAAGCTCGAGCCTCTCCTTGGCTCGAAAGCTCGCCCGTTGGGAAAAGGGGAGTCGCCTCTGCTTCGTCAACACGCAGACATCGTAGAGCTGCTCCACATGGTCGAGGCACGGCAGGTCTCACACCATCTCCGTGGCACTGAGCTACTTCAGGGCCTCGAAGTAAAGGTGACCGAAGCGCTCGTGCCACTGCCACGCCTCGTCGTCCCGACGAGCAGCAAGACAGAGGGGTTGTGCAACTTGCACGTTAAGGACGTAGAGTCGATTTGCGCTTTTGGTTACCTTGGCAAGAAGGCGACGACAGCGATCCCAAATCCTCATGACTCCATCCTCAACCACCACGCGCGAACCGTTCTCATCTAGTTGTCCCAAGCTGATGATAGAGTTCCTCAACGCAGGGATGTAGTAGACTCCGGTGAGCAGCCTGTGCTCAACAGACATGGCGGTGAAGATGATGGAGCTGATGCCCTTGATCTCCACGCCGGAGGCATCCCCAAACTTGACGGAGCCTCGGACACTAAAGTCAAGCTCGGTGAAGAACTCTCGTCGACCGGTCATGTGATGGGTGGCGCCGGTGTCGAGTCACCACCTGTCAGTCTTGTCATTACCGGAGCTGTCGCCGAGGAGGGCGTGTGCTTTTGGCTCGTCAAGGTGGAGGAGAGCCGCTGCGGCCGGTGCCACTGGAGGTAGCTCGATGCTTGCATGTGCCATGAACAGAGCCGACTCCTCCTCCTCCGCCTGTGCAACGTGGGCCTAGCCGCGTCGTGGCTGTCGACAGTCCTTGGCCCAATGGCCAAGCTGGCCGCAGTTGTGGCAGGTGTCGTCTCGTGCCGGCTTGTGCTTGCCGGCGGCGCTGCCCTGGGCGCCTCCGCGGGCATCACCCTCAGCACGTCCTCGCGCCCTGGCCTGGGCGTCTCTGCGCGGCTTGCCACGCTTGCGGCCGCCTGTCGCGGAAGAAGGCTCCCCCTTCTTCCGGTCACCTTGGCAGGCATCCCGCTGCTCCCGAGTGAGAAGGAGCTTCCCGCCAGTGGTGATGGGCCCCGAGAGAGACTGTGGCTCATCGCTGTCGATGACCTTGAGGCGACCTATCGCCTCCTCGATCGACATCATGGAGAGATCCAGCAGAGACTCGATCGAGCGAGCCATCTGCTTGTACTTCTCGGGGACGCAACGGAAGAGCTTTTCGACAGCTCTCTCCTCACCGTAGGTGTCATCGCCGAACTGCACCATCTTCTGCAACAGAGTGTTGAGACGGAGAGCAAAGTCATCAATGTCCTCACCTGGCTTGAAGGCCAGGTTCTCCCACTCCTTGCGAAGTGCCTGTAGTGTGGACTTGTGGGCGTGGTCGCTGCCGATGCGCGCCGCAGCGATGGCGTCCCAAGCCTCCTTAGCAGTCCGCTTGTTGGTAAGCGAGAACTGCATCTCGGACGGGACTGCAATGATGAGGGCATCCAGCGCCCGTCGCTCCTGGTCGTAGTCGACGTCGCCGTATCGGACTGCCTCCCACATGTGCCGCACCTGGAGCTTTACCCTCATCACCGCAGCCCACTCGATGTAGTTGGTCTTAGTGAGGGTAGGCCACCCACCGCCGGGGCCGACGTCCCTGACAACAGCCTGGAATCCATGGTAATCACGGTACCGATCCGGGGAGAGAGAGCCACGCTGTCTGTGAAGGCCGCGCTCTCCATCGACCCGTCTGCCACCGTTGCCGTGCGCGCCTCCTCCAGGAGCGCCGCCGCCGCGTCTGCGCCTGTCTGGGCTGTCGCCGCGCTCGTGGGCGTGCGTGGCTGCCCACTGCGCCGCCCGCGCTCACGCTGCCTCCCTCTCCAGCAGCTCGAGGTTTGCGTCGGCGCTGTCGTCAGCAGAAATGGAGCTGCTGATGCTGCCACGCAGGACCTCGACCTCCGCTGCCGCCGCACGCGCTGCATCCGCCGCCGCGTGGGGAGAGGGCTGCTTCAGACGGGGGAGGAGTGAGCAGGAGCGGCCGGAGCTGCTGCTGCTCCCAGCTGGGGCTGGTGCGAGGCTGGAAAAGAAGATGAGCAGGAGATGCTCAGGCTACAGGATAGTACGGCTCTGATACCAGTTGTTAGTCGCTGAATTCTTACTCTTGGTAGTAGCAGAATTCTTTCTCTCGTCGAGAGAGTATGACACTAGGAGTTGGGACAATTTTCTAGTTTATTTCTCACACAAATGTCATGCCAACCTGAGGGGTTGGGGATACATATTTATAGACTGTTAGCCAGCCAAGCATATGCCAAGATGCTAGTCTAAGATGCTGTCCTAGATGCTAAAATGCTGTCCTCTAAGATGCTGTCCTAGATGCTAAGATGCTGTTCTCTAAGATGCTGTCCTAGATGCTAAGATGCTATCCTAAAAACAGACCATGCAGCCACAAAGACCATGTGCTGCAGCCCCACAAAGACCAGCACAGCCCCACGAAGACCAGCCAACACATGAGACTTATCCCATCAAAACTGTCGTGAAAAGGGGGTTTTGAAAGCATTCCTTTTGGCAATCTTATTAAAAAAAAGGGCGTATTCAGTGCAGAGAGCTCCCGCTCTATGCGGGGTCTGGGGAAGGGTGTCAGTGGCAAGCCTTACCCTCGCCTGTGCAATGCGAGAAGACCGCGACTCGAACCCGGGACCTTCCGGTCACAGGCGGTAAGACTACCGCTTGCACCAGGCCCGCCCTTCGTTGGCAATCTTATTACAGTTTGGAAAATCGTTGAATCCAAGTTTTTGATGTGTCTACTTTTATCTCGCTTTCTCATGGATTGTTTCTTTAGTAGCTGTCAGTAATTTCTGTGGTGGGATGCAACAGTATGACTGTGTCTCCTGTTGTAAGCGGATGAAATAACTGTTGGCAAGCACAAAATAATTGAAACTGTTCCACCAAGAAAGATTATCAGTCGACAGCAAGCCTTATTGTTAATTGATCTTCCCATGTCCAGCCTATCAAACATATGCATCATTCAGCAGTGCAGTAAACCTAATGCTGTGTAGGATCTGCCATGCTCTTTATATGTTGTTGATGAAGACAGTACTTTGGATGTCAATGTTATTAGTTTATTCATGAATTCAAGTGCGGAGTCTCGTCCCCCTTTTGCTTAAGACAAGGTTACTAATGTCATGCAGACTGGATGCGGCTGTTCTTGATTTAGTTGATGATGAAGCTTCTGGTATGCAAGCACAGAAAACTCGATATCACTGGATGAAGGTATATACTTTCGTAGTGACATTGATATGTTAGACATATGGCATACTCATTAACATGCTTATTCTACTACTGCAGAACAAATTTGTCAAGTTGAATGCAGGGGATCGTGTCACTGCTACAGGAAAGGTAATCTCCTGGATGCTATGCGCTCAATAACGTTTTAAAATACTCCACATTCCAAATTATAAGACGTTTTGGCTTTTCTAGTTACATAGTTTTCACTTTGTATCTAGACATATTGTAATCTAAATGCATAGCCAAAGGTATGTACCTAGAAAAGCTAAAATGTCTTATAATTTGGAATGGAGGGAGCAGCAGACTTGAATAAATTGACTAGCACAAGCTGCGTTTGAGTATCATTCATTTTGTATTTAGTGTGGTTCCCATTTGCTAGATTTCATGTTGTACCAGTTGAAATTTTGAATATCCTGGACCTTGTGAACAAATGGAAACATTGATTGTACTTTAAAAATACATATTGGGTTTGTTATAAACTATGCAAATTCGAATGTTATGCTCACTCAGAAATATAAACTATGCAAATTGGAAGTAACATTGTTCACTTAATGCTATTTTTTGTTGTTTTTTTCTGGTAACAAGTTTTATGTCTTAAAGGTGGATTGAGATCTCTCTTACTAGCTCAGTGCTTCATGTTAAATACCGAGACATATTAGTATTTAGTACGCCGATATGGTATGTTCAGCATATATGTCTGAAAGATCAAATAGTTTAACTTCACAATTCTGAAAAACCTTTCCTAACTTATGTTAGATTAAAACGGAAGGTGGTGCAAAGATAAAGGCATCGGCTACAGGGATGTATAAGAGATGGCAGCAGAGGACACATAAATCAGTCAATATTGGTGGGAAATCTGGCAACTTTGCAGAAGAGGGCACATCCAGTTCAGGTAACACTATTTCTGATTTTGTGTTGTATGTAACCGTTGCCTTTTCTGATTTTATTTACTCTCGCAAGTTGCAATTCAGTCCTGATACGTTTTTTAAGCTTACTGTTTTTACTTTTTTATTTTCCAGTCTCAGCTCTATAGATTTGGCATGAAAACATATTATCTGTTTTTTTTTTCTGACAATAGAAGTCCATTAAATGTTTCTGAAGGTTTGCTCAGTTGAGTGAATTGATTGTTGCCCTGTGCACTGCCTTAGTTCTCTTTTACAAGTGTGTTAGCATGGTTTGTTTCAGCTGAGTACTTTAATAGCACTGAACCTTGGTATGATGAGATGTATATAGAACACTGTCTGATGGATGCAACCTCTGTGCAGGCGAGTATCAGAGAGGCAACAAGAAGCATTTCGCGGGCCATGGCCGCAGGTCTATACCAAATGCCAACGTGCCTTCTGAAATAAGGAACCCCGAGCAAATGCAGAAGAGCAGGCAGCAGAAGGCAATGGAAATCACGCGGTTGAAGAACAAATCCGCGAAGGACGGCAAATTCCAGAAGAACAGGCGGCCCGATGGGAACGGGAAAGGGACCGGAAAAGGGTTCAGCAAAGGGGCTGGTGGCAAAGGAGGGAAAGGGAAGGGCAAGGTGAAAGGGAAGGGCGGGAGGTGATTGATGCTCTTCGGTATTCAGATTTGTTGCAGAAGCATAGATGTTTTCGAAGCAGAATGGTGGTCTAAGATGATGGAGCGACACCACCTTTGCTGCTCACAGGTTTGTTTATTTGTGGCGGTGGGGGGAAATAGGCAAGACCATAGCGTGATAACTACTACTACTATGCAGTGTGTTGATGTGGATGGGGATCAATGAAGAATCATGGTTCTCCTGACTCGTAAAGTTCATGTGTTTGCAAACGAGTCTGGCTACTGTACACACGTGTGTTTTAATATACACATGGTTATTGGCTGTATGTAAAACACACAGATTTCAACATAAGAAAAACCACGTGTTTTTGGACTAGTTAGCACATGATTGTTAGATGCCTAAGAAACACATGAATTGAAACACCGGAAAAAAACGTGTGTTTTAAGAGAATGCAACACACAAATTCCATCAGGCAAACAAGGCCCACAACTGTCGTTCAGCCCAATAAAGACGTGCCAGAGAGGCCCACTAACTAAGAAGACAGAGAGGCCCAATATCAGCAGAGTAGTTCAGCCTCTCACTAGTAGCACTGAATTCATTGGTAAATAAAATACACACTAGGGCAATTCTGATAGATAAAGCCTAAAAATACTCGAAATCCCACATTCCACGTCCTGCTAAGTTAGTACGGTTGTGCGTGATGCAGTCACTCATCTCGCTCACTGCCATCATCAGAGGCTGCTCGGATGATATACACCTGGGAGACGAATTCATTGGTAAATGAGCACTGAGCATTATAAATGGAAAAAAAAACATGCTTTGAACTACTGGAAAACAGTATTGCACTTAAAGCATATAGTACCTTGAAGGTCGTGGGCTTAATCAACTGAAAAACAGCTGCATCTCCATCCTGAATCCCATGGCATAGTGCAAAACCAGCCCATCCGCCACTTAGCCCCTTCTTGTAGGCAAGCTAGTTGGTGTCGAATTCTTCATCCTTCTCATCCAGTAAGGTGATAATGGCGTCTTGCTTCGGCATGTAAGTGTCACAGAAATGGCTCGGGAGACCCTTTCGATCATACATACAGAAAAACCAGCACATGGCATAAGTTGCTAGGGAGAGCAAACGGGTGTAGAGCTGAGTACTCACCAGCCAAAAACCTCGAACCACATGTGAATGCAACATTGCCTTCACAAAGGATGGGATGTCAGGGTCAAGCTGTGATTCTAGCTCCTCGGCCTTTTTTGTTGCCTCCAACCTAGCTTTCATGGAAATTGTTCTGCTTCTTGCCATGTAGATGAGGTCAGCTGGTTTTCTAGGAGACCTACGGAAGAAACGGAACAACAGGATTGTTACCTAAGAGGAGCAGAGCATATGTTTATAGCTCCTATGGTCAGGCTAGGCAGCTAGCAAATGTCCACATACCTTGTCATTCTATCTGTAGTGTGTGGTGCTATCTGTTGGCAAATACAACTTGTCAGTAAAAACAAATGGTTCAAATTTATAGTTCATGACATGGATGCTAGGCAAAATGGCACGATGTGCCATGTTACATTACAGGATGATTATCAGAAGAAACATTTGTAAACCAATGACTTTTGAAACAATTTTGTAAGAAAAAAAAATCTGTTGCGGCACACAAATGTTCAACTTTTCAGTTGCCTTTACCAAAATCACATGGTTTCGTAAACTGAACAGATTGTGCTTTTTTTTATGGCCACATGGGTTGGTACACGCCACAATGTTTCAATTTAAGAGCAGAGAAATAAAATGTTGCTTTGTTTCCGGTGGAAAGAAATGGGAAGCCTTGAGCTCGAAATAAGAAACTACCATGTTCATTGGCCACACAAACACGTCTGGAAATCACTAAAATAATAGCGAAATATGTGCATTTATTAGAGCCCAAAAGGAAAATGAGACAGAGCAGGCAAAAGAAGACAGATACCTCAGCGTACTTGACCTCACGGAGTTGCGCAAGCCAGCGGGACCTCCTGGGAGGCGAGGGAACCACGACCGCGTCCTCGATGATCCTACGCCTCTTCGGCTTCTGCTCACAAAGGGTCAGTCAGACTAACGGCAGCGCATATAGCAGGTGAAGACAAACGAAGGAGGCAGAAGCGGGCGTGGCATCACACCAGTGGGGAAGGGGTCTTGGGGGCCTCCTTGATGACGGGGGAGAGGTGGCGCAGGTTGAGCGCCTCCATCTTGCACTTGTTCTCCTGCTTCTGCCTCCATCCTGTGTTTCTCCTGATTGCTGCTAGATTTTGCACAATCTTATATGCAAATTAAGTGTACTGCATTATATTGATGAAATTACTACTAACACAAAATATTTACTCACATAATGAGATGTTCTCGGTGAAAAAATGCACAATGAATATCATCTTCAAATATTACAAAACAAGAATGCAAAAATTGCACATTTCAAATAGTGCAAATACTACATATTATTATTGCAATTATACTGTATATGTATATAAATACATAATCCACCTCAATAAATCACTAGGTAACTAAATAGCTTGGACGGCATCTACAACACTAATCCAACCTGCTTAGAAAAGTACTAGTATTATTACTAATTTAACTATGGTGTGGGCTAGCACAAATCACAATAAACAAAGAAAAAGTTGTGGCCTAGTAAGACATAACATAATTGTAGAAATGTGGAAAACAGACAAACTATGAATCCCAAACCGCTCAGTTCAACTATACCATGTACAACCCACTACACAAAACCTAGATCAAAAAAGTTGGAAGAATGATTTCCTTACTAATAGTCAACCCCTGAAAGTAAAAAGGGACATATTGCATATCCTCAACACAAAAATTGCAGTGCTCAATAATTACAATTTACAGCATTACTGGTTGCAATTATTAAGTAACTGAATATTTTATTTGTTTTTTTAGTGAATAGAACAGATTAATAGGAACTATTATGAACAAGAACTATTATGGATTATATAGGAGTATGTCTAAGAGTTGAGCCGGGTGCATGCATTCAGAAATCAGAAGTCCGGTACGAAGCCGAAGTGGCACAGGCTGATGACAGGCATCACGAGTCACGACAAGATTTGGATGAATATACAGTTTGCAATTGAGCAGAGTACTCGTACTACTTCTACTTGGCAGTAGTAGCAGGAAGATACTAGTATGGACAAGCTGAATGAACTGAAGCAGACAGAGAAAGGCAGCCCTACAGGCTACTGCTATTGACTGCAGAGTGGAAACAGAAATAGAAAGATATCAGCAACTAGGAAGATGGTTTCTATTCTATCATATCTGAGAGGTCGACTTACAGCTCTACCGATGAAAAAGAAAGATATCAGCAACTATAGAACAAAGCTGGGAGACAATAATTTACTTACTGCCAGATGCCAAAGGTTCACACATATGAGAGAATACAATTTCCAAAAGCACAAAAGAGGTAGAAAGAACCTTGACATAATACAATTCATGGTGCCAAACACACTAAGAAAAATAAAAACATAATACAGATTACAAAACAATAATTAAAAATTTGTGCATTATAACTAGTGCAATTTCTAGTATTAAAAAAATGCAATATCAGATCTATTAAGCTTACTTGCAAAATCAGATCCTTCACAAGTAAATAGGGCGTCATTTCTCCGTCTAATGCAAACCTGATAGTAGCTGGCACTTGAAATTAAAAACAAAACAGATCAAAACACTGTATTCTTTTCCTACAGTTGACTCAAGCGTAAACACAATATATTACAATGTGATAAGATCATGCACAAAACAGAAAAACTAAGAGAGGATAGAGCTATTTTACACAAATTCCACTACAAAACAGATCACATGATAAGGAAAATAGTCTAGTGCAGTCCCATCTTACAGCAGATGCATAAATAATGATGAGAGTGAGAGAGGATAGAGCTCTGGCTGTCCTCTGGCTAGCTGCTGCTAGGGTAGGGAGAGAGAGACTGAGAGAGAGTGTAAGTGTGAGTTTATGGGGTCTGTGTTGCCACAAATCATAATAAAAAGATTTCAAGATGTATTAACACAAATCAAGAGTGATTGTACTTTTGAGGTGTGTGTTGGCACAAATCACAAGTAACAAAGATGTGGTGTGTGCTAGCACAAATCACAATAAATAATTTTTTTTATGAAAGAACAAGGACAAAACTGAGTTGTGTGTCGCCACAAAGCACAAGTAACAAAGATGTGGTGTATGCTAGCACAAATCACAATAAACAAAGGACAATGTGTGTTAGCACAAATCATAAGAGACAGTTTTTTTTCTAGGAAAGGACAAGGACAAAAAATTAGTATGGGCTGACACAAATCACAATAAACAAAGGACAAGGTGTGTTAGCACAAATCACAAGATACAATTTTTTTTCTATGAAAGGACAAGGACAACAATTTTGTTCTATGAAAGGACACTAACAAAAACTTGGTGTGGGTAGGCAAAAAACACATTAAACAGATGAAAAGGTGTGTTAGCACAATCACAAGAGATAATTTTTTTTCTATGAAAGGACAAAGACAAAAATTTGGTGTGCACTAACACAAATCATAATAAACAAAGAAAAATGCTAAGCACAAAGTATTAAGCATGACTGTCATGCTAAGCACAAGAAGACAAATAGATGATGGCAATGCTCACATGTTCCCAGCACAAGAGAACTGAAAACTAAGTTTGCCTCTTAAAATGCAAACCAGGAATGAATTGTACTGTACAACCAAGTTCCTAGCAAGGCTGCATTATCCTTTTTTTTCCTATGCCTATACCCCATAGGTTGATACCTATTTTCTACTTGTAGTAGGGAGTGTTTTGTTAAGGTTTAGATTCAATTGAGTATGGCAAAATGTAACTACAGCTACCTATGCCTACACTTTCTACAATGACTACATATATAGTGAGATTCTCAGTGGTCAGATTTCACACATACAAGTGCAAGGATAAGAAAGATGACAACTGGCAATATAACAAGGGTGACACTAAAGTGTAACCTGTTTGGTAGGAAAAAGGAGGATGGTGATAATTCTGCTGTTCCAAGAGTGCAAAGTGCAATAAACATTCTACCAAAACATGTACCGTAACAAATTAGCTATGCACTACGAAGCCTCTAAACAAGCAGACCGCTAGTTAGTCCTCATTCCTAGCTCGCTCAGAAATTGTAAGCATCCCACAAATATAATTGAGACAAGCAAGCAAAGCCCCACCTGTTCACTTGTTGTTAATGCAATTATACTATATATGATCTTCAAAAATTACAAAACACATATATGAAAATTGCACATTTAGAATAGTGCAAATACTACTTATTGTTAATGCAATTATACTGTATATGTATATAAAGACAAAATCTGGCTCATGCATGTGGAGCCTGCTGACAGTACAATTAACTTGTGCTACTGAACAAGTCTTTTCCAGACAGAGAGGATGCATTAGTGGCAACAAAAACATATCAAGTCTTTTGCCGAAAATTTACTACGTAAAAACACAAAATTTAATGGGAAATGAAGCAGACATGCACAACACAGGAAAAGCCAGCAAGGATGACTTGTTTATTAGCATTAACAAAATAGAAAGACAAACTAGGACACAACCACAAAAGCAAAACAAATATCAGTCGGTGTTATTGTAATTAGCACGGGCGACGGCCAGCCATCTGTTTGGGGCGAAAAAATGGGCTTTGCAAACTACCAAAGTGTGCGTGTGAAGAAACCCTCTACCTCTGAACTACAAACGCCTTTTCCACCGGGAACAGCTGGTCTCTCCCCATACAATCAGCACTTCCTGCACAACACACTCTCGACCATTACAAAAGTACTCTAGTTGTACAAAGTTAAGGAGCCACAACATGGACCACACTAGCATTGCATCCACAAGACCCACACATCTCATCCAGCCATGCACAAAAAAATTACAATATAGGCTGCCCCCATGTAAAAGGAGAAATTAAAAGGAAAAAAGGAAAAAAAACAAGTATAAAAACAACTAACTTGTCTGAAATGCTTGCAAGTCTTCACTAGTTCATCTTCATCAATCTCGTCCTCTGACAAATGTGGATCCAAAGAAGCTAAGTCGTTTTCTTCAGAGTTCATATCGAAATCATCGTCATTCTCCCCATGACAGATTCAGCATCAGAATTGAAGTCTTCGTTACCTAGAAAAATACGAGTTAGCTTATAAATAGAATTTCAATTAAAAACACATGAGTTTCAGACAGAGTTTCAAAGATTCAGTTATAAAATTGAGATTCAGCCAATTAACTGAAGCAACGAAATGAATGATAGGTTTTAGATTGTAGAAATATAACAAAGTAACGAAGTTCAGTGTGACAGTCAGCACAAATGCACAATATCTCAAGACCTTTCAAGTGCCTGACACAAAAGTTCATTTTCTAGAATTGCTTGTTTCATCTTGAACTAATAAAGCTGCCCATAAAAAGAAATCTAGCAAACATATATGAAGAACAGGACACTAGCACTTGATTCATACTAAGGTGGCATAAACGGCAACCATTTTTTGCTCCGCATTTAGTAAAGAAAACAGATACAACACCACAGAGAATTCCAGTTAGCAAATATGATAGCAGAAAATTTATATAGGTGCAGTAGCAGTAGCACCATCTCATTTGAGAAGGATTCATACAGAGGAAAAGCTACACCAAATCTAAAAAATTAGCCTGATCTCTCCTAATTCCCTTTTGAGGAAAAGCTGCGTGGCACAACTAGAAATTCCACCCTCTCTTATCAGCAGCGTTTATTATATATATATATATATATATA
This sequence comes from Miscanthus floridulus, assembly GCF_019320115.1. Taxonomy (NCBI): domain Eukaryota; kingdom Viridiplantae; phylum Streptophyta; class Magnoliopsida; order Poales; family Poaceae; genus Miscanthus; species Miscanthus floridulus. The sequence goes on along the minus strand of NC_089592.1, from coordinate 53,933,405 downwards.
TATATATATATATATATATATATATATATATATATATATATATATACTGCTCAATAATTTTCTCATTCCGCCATACCACCTCAACACTCTTGCGCAGATGAGGCCACAAACCAAGACTAAACAAATCTAACTATCTCAGCCGTATAGGTTTGCACAATGAACCCTGTCAGCCAGTCAAAACAGAGAATCCGATTTCAGAGATACCAACAAGGATGCTCGTTCCTAGGTTCAACTGGTTGTCCAAAAAGAAACAGTCTGCTGCTGCTGCATCTCATTGGGTTGGAGTTGCAGAAGAGGAGAAGAGTTCAAACCACTCAGTAATTGGTGGATGCAGCTAACAAATAGCAGGTTCCTATTACATGTTAACCAGTGTCGTTGTTTCAGACATCTCGGATAAGTATACAATCCTACGACTACTGCTATCAATGTACTCACAAATCACAGGAAGGAGGCCGGTGAGAAACCTATAATGCAGTCATGGACACTCAACTCTGATTTATTATTATATTGTGCTCTGAAGCAAGAAAGAGATTTCCTGGCACTTGCTGAATTGAACAAATACAGCAAACCAGTACGGAGGAGTAGATTTGGTATACAGTAACAAACACACAGGCATATGCAAACAGGCCCTCTACTATATTCATGCCATTAGAACATCACTGACCTCAGCAGCAAAGCAAGAGCCTGAAATACACTATAGATAAACTAGGATACAGAAACACACTAGTTCAGATCTCTTGCACTTCCATTTCAATGCTAGGTGATACTGAGATAAGGAAAAACCAAAGCACTACAAGACACATGTTCAAACTCAGTTTAGCAACCACCAAAGGTAAGTATAAGGTAATGCATGTGAAGACCCCACCAGACACCAAATCTGAACCTATATTGATTTGAACCAGTTGAGAAATTTATAAGGGAAAAATTCAGCATGTGGATATGCTACGCTCCTAATCTGCATTTCCGTTCGCTACACCATGTATCACTGAAATGTTCACATGTCCTAAAAATCAACTTACAAAGTGACCTATATATCCATGCTAGTCTGCTATCACACCATTCATACTAAGGTGCCATAAAACAACAACCATTATTTGCTCTGCATTCAGTTAAGAAAACAAGATCTGACGAAATGAAAAGAAAAAACAGAGCATGAACAGAGATCGTAAAGTGGCTGCAGTGAACTAGTGAAGCAACCACAAGCAACCTATCAGATCAAATAAACTGAGGGGAATAGAAGCCAACACAACAGATGGAAATCAAAATCACAGGACCAAAATTAATACTAAAATTCCCCAACCCTAAGCAGCTCAAATCCACAGCATTCCACTCCACTAGAACGAACCTCAAATCAGTTAAACCTAGCTGCTACAAAGACAGCAACCACAACCGTGGTGGCCGCCGGCGTTCAGGATACTGAGGCATTCCTAGCCACCGCAGCGTCGGGCGTAGCGTACGAAGCAGCATGAAGCCGGGCGCGGGCAGAGGAAACAGCGCAGGGGGCGGTGGCGTAACGTGGGAGGTGGAGGCGGAGGCGAGCCGTGAGGACTTGAACGGGCGAGCCGGCTGCAGCACCTCACCGCAGTGGTCGTCGTCGCTGGCGACGCAGCGGACACGGGAGGGCTTGGCGGCACCGGAATCGACAGCGACCCAACAGAATGTGGATCCAGCATACCCAAACAACGAAGAATTCATGGAATCGAAGGAAGAAAAAGCAAAAGCAAAAGCAACGAACCTGGAAACTGATGGAATCGCCTCTCTGACCTGGGAGAGCGTCGTAGGAAGAAGACGACGGGGAAATGAGGGAGCTAGAACGGAGAGGCGCAACTCCCAATTTGAAATAGTAATCTCCGGAGTGGACCCTGGAAATCAGCGTCACAAAGCAACCGGCACCAAATCGGATGTTGATTCATCATCCGGCGGACAGAAAATTTGGGTGCCAACAAACCAAAAAACACATGGGTGGAGTATAGCATTCCTGTTGCAAACAGACCAGCGGTTTTCTATACACGGTTGGCTAATGTCAGAGAGTGATTTTGCCCTGAAAAGCACTACTGTCCTAGGTCCTGTGTGGGGTGTCGAGCATCGTCGTTGTTGAACACATGATGCCAACTGGTGTTGGTGTGGTCCCCAAAACCAAAACTAAAAGCGCACTGCGAGTGGTGGGTGACGCCGCACGCCGCAGCCGCTGCTTGCCATCTTTTGGCGTTGCCCCGTCGAATGGACGGACGCCGGCTGAAGTTCTCTGCGAAGTGACGATTCATTGCCGCCAAGCCACTCAGGCAACTTTTCCTCTTAGCAGAACAAAGAGCATAGGCGAAAGATGATACTAGTTCTATCTCATCTTCCTGTCTAGGGCGTGTACGTACAACCATTAGCCAGCCTAGCTTGTAGCTTGGACTTGCGATGTGGTGCTTGGATCGGATTGGGTGTAGTGTAGTGTAGTGGGGGGCAGTAGTAGCTACGGCCACGAGATATGGTTCTAGGTTAGCAAAAGAAACCTGATCGGTGGTCATACTTAGTGGATAGTGCGAGGCTTAGGAGGAATCAGGGTCACATCAGCTAGCAAAAGAAACAGATCAGATAGCATGGTGTGTGTGTGGCTACAGCAACAGCTCCAGGTGGGTGGGGCATGAGTCATTACATACACAAGCAGGCAAACATGCTCTGTCTTTCTAGTGTACAACATTTTAGCAAATTTTATCGTCTCTTTTTTCAAGTATATAATGGATTTGCTCCTCCTGAATGTTGAAGGTAGTTTTAGTTCATAGGATCAAAGATCTAACCACCTAAATATATCATTTGTTTTAATCTTGTTATCACCTTCAAGTCATTCTCGACTCTCCTACCTTCAAATCCTCACTCTTTTTATTTACACTTCCCTAAATGTCGTCCAATCCTCACTTTCAAGTTACCTCTACTTGCCGCCGGCCTTCTACCACTGTGGTCGGCAGCACCGTCAGTGGCGAAGCGTGGCTGCAAAACAAGGGGGACATTTTCAGCTAAACTAGACCTCGCGTGTGCTATTGGGATGCATTTTAGTTGGATGCGGCTAAATAACGGCCGTGCGTACGTTAGGTCACACGTACGGCCGTCTTCAACCTCTCGCTCACCACCCCCTCCCCCTTCTTCCTCCTCGCCAGTGGCCGTGCTCCTCCCCGCCGCCGCCCCCAGCCATGCCATAGCACGCTAGGGCTTGGCCGGAGCTTGCCGGAGCCGGATCTCCCCCGCACCGACATGGCTCGACCGCCTCCACCGCCGCTAGGGCCCCTAACCGCCCTCCAATCATCCCCACCGCCTGGCCGACCTTCCTCCCCCACCCAAACCTTTCCTACTAGGCCCGCCGGAGTTGGGGGAGATGAGAGGGAGAGCTCACGGAACCCTAACTTAGAGATCCAGGAGGAGGAGGAGGCCTACCTCGCTCGCTGGATCCGCCATGGCCGCCGCTGGATTCGCCATAGCCACCGTCGAATCCAGTGGATTTGCCATGGCCGGCGTCAGTGGGGTGAGGAGCTCGGTGCGGGTGGGGGCGCAGGCGTGGGCGCGGGGAGGAGGTCGCCTATCGCTGGAGAGAGCGAGAGAGCGAGAGAGAGAGAGAGAGAGAGAGAGAGAGAGAGAGAGAGAGAGAGAGAGAGAGAGAGAGAGAGAGAGATAAAGTCTTTGCCTTTTTTAGTTTAGTTGGTGGGCCACCTACAAAGCCCAATCAACCATGCCTCTAATAGAAATAACTGAGCTCTCAATAAAACATGTTCGTATTCTCCAATTCTTCAATAGAAACATACGCAACAAGCCCTCAATAAAGCTGCGCAGAGGAAGAGGGGACTAGAGCCTAGTTTCGCCTCCACTAGGCTCCTCCGCCCGTGAGCACCGTACCCTCGCTACTGCATTCATTGCCTCTGCAAAAGTCACAACTCACAGGGCATGTAAATACCCCAACCTCAATCCTAAATCCACTGGCTGAATTCTTTTTCTTATTTTATTTTCTTAATTATGTATTTGTAAGATATGTCACCTTATGTGGAGTAAATCCTTTTTTCATTGAGAAGATCGTTGTATAAATTTTGTAGAAACTTGCCTTTTGTTCTACTTTGTCTACTAAAATAGCGGCAAAGATTTTGACGTTCATTCGGAAAAAAAAAATCATTTTGTCGAAAACAAAGCATTATCCTATCATGCGTGTGCGTGACTTTGTAGTCCGAAAGAAAATAGCCAACTGATCCCTTTTATTTTGCCCTTCAGTGCAATGATACTGAAACACCCATGATACTCGAGTAGACGAAAACAAATGGTTTCATGGCACGCCGCTCGGTCCATTCCATCCTTTGAGCACGTAACGAGTGACCTGTTGGTGACGCCGGAAATCTAGGCGCGTAACATGACGCGGCCACCGTAGAAAACCGCGCTCCAGCACCGTCAGTGGAGGCGGCATGGCTCTCGACATTTTTATTTCTATTTCATATAGGGAAAAGGGTTGGTGGTTGATGGATGGAATATTAGAGAAGTGCGTGTGTGCGCTCGGCTTCCCAAAGTCTGCTCGTCGTGTGTCTGCCAATTGATAAAACTGCAATTCACAATAAACAATATTTTTCTCTCACAACAAATCAGCCAAGCGAACATGACAGACACTTCTTACCTGTCTTTTCGAGGGTGTAAAACTTACTCTCTAGCTAAAGCCGCTTTGTATTGAGTGACAACTCGGTTCGTTTGAACTTATCAGCCGACTTATCAGCTAGAATCTACAGTATTTTTCTCTCACAACAAATCAGCTTCAGCCGACTTATTAGCCAACTTTAATACTAGCCGAACAGGATGGTACATCAATTTGTGCAGTTAGGCGTCCTTGGAAGGAACCGATATACTCTCTTGATTCTTCTCTCCAAAGCCAAGTCATATTAAAGCTCTATTTAGATCGAGCTAATAGAGCACTGCTAAGAAATGCTTTTAGTTGATCCAAAGAATCATGCGTGAACTATCTATCTAATACCAATAAAAAGTTACGTACTAGTAGGCTGCTATGGATCCAAACAACCTCAATAGTACCACCTTACCATTTTCATTTCTAAGGTGTACCAGTGTTTAGGAAAGACATATTCAAAAGCATATGTATTATCTCCGTCCTAAAATATGGGCACATCTCAGATTTTGAGAAGTGAAACAATTTATGTTTAACCGAATATATATACAAAAAGTATTAATGTTTATGATACCAAAGAGATATCATTAGTTTAATCATGCCATATATGTTCATAGTAAACATATTTAGAGATATAAATATTAATATCATATAAACAGTCAAACTTGAGGTTTATTGACTCCTCGAAGTACGAGATGAGCACTTATTTTTGGACGGATGGAGTATATGTTTAATGATAACGAAAGATCATGGGATCAAACTCACTCAATGCTCTTGAACTCCACTGAGTGTGCTCCCATCACATGCCTATAAACCCTAATTAGTGGACTCATTTACCTAGAGATTAAAACGGGATCGTCCGTCAAAAGGGGTTCAAAAACTAATTGAATTAATCCGTATATGAATCTAGACATTTAATATCCATACCGAATTCGAATATGAATGCTCAAAGCTAGAGGACAAATTTATCTAGTTTAATTTCTTCATTTGAAAAAAAAATGCTAATTCAGTTTCAACAGTCGGGGAGTGCCCATTTGTAGTTCAATGTTGACAATTGAACTGCAATGTAAAGTCGTAGGTTGCAAGTTGGACTTTATCCTGTTAAAAAACAGGTCATACAAGAGAACTGTACGGGTGTGACATAACTTTGAAGTTCTAGTGACTTGTGACCGTAGCCGCTTGCACACTTGTGTTCTTTAGATAGAGTCTTAACCTTGGGTCATCTGGTGCTGCTATATCTGCAAATCATCAAAGAAAAAAATGAAAGGGTGTCTTGTCATCTAATCGAAAGGCCCAAATGGATACAAGACAAATTGAGGGAAGATAAGGATGAAAGGCACACGGTTGTCTCAACCGGTTTTCCATGGACGAAAAACTCTAGATAATAAAGAAAAAGAAAAAAGCACAGCCTTCAAGTCAGAGTACAGGAACAGAGACGTTTTGTCCTACACGACATGCCCATGCTCCCACGAGCCATTTCTTTTTTCGCGAGCCGTGTAACACGTATTTCATTAAAAGGATATAGACAACACCGAACCAAACAACAACGGCTTAACACTAGGTAACCAAAGGTTTTCTAGGCGAGGAGAAGGAAGAAAAAACAGAAGCAGAAAAACTAAAGAAAACTACGACGAAGCCCGACTACTACCACAAGAGGGACTAAAAGCAACAACTGGCTGAGCGATAGCGAGCTAGTAAACTAGGCCATGGGCAACGATTGGACGACCTAGAGCAGGTACCCATAGGTAGGCTAAACCTCAAGGTCAACCCCCTCCACCAGCTAGATGCCCTCAATCGCGCAGCCTGCCGGGAAGAGCGTCCTGATTGCCTCGCGCTTGGACTCAGAGAGAGGCCCACCGAATAGGGCCATGTACTCATCGAAATCGCCCTCCGCATCGGCTTGCGGCGCCTGATCTTGCTGGCGGACTCCCCATTTTGCCATCAACACGTTCTGGGCTTGCACGGTCGGGTTGGAGGCTCTGCATCTGCTCTTGGCCGCAAGCCTCCCGCTACGACGTGGCGGTGAGAATGTGCATTCAACTGCACGACGCCTCCTAGGGACACGGAGACGTGGAGGTTCGACCAAGATCGGCTCCGTGATGGTAGAGCAAAGCTGTGATTGTAGATACTGCGAGATGGCACTTGGTGACACCGGAGCTGGCGCCACAGTCGCTGCCGCGCCCATGGGCGACAAGGCCACAGGCGGGGAAGGAACTCTGGACGGCGTCCTCGCGTGGTCCGAGTGCTCCTCGTCCGAAGAAGGGGTTGAGCGAGATGGGCCAGCGAGCTCCACTTTGACGCAGTCGGCCCACCAATCGGAGGGAACAACCTCCAGATGTGCCCGCCCAGATGCTTCCCCAAGCTTGGGTCCCCCTAGGCCTCTACAATGTGTCAGCAGGGACACATCAGCTGATGGAGGTTGAGCGTTATGGCCTTCATCGTCAGTCGATGACCCACAGCTGGGCCTCAACAGCTCAAGCTCCATAGCTTCCGAATCCGGCACAGACGTCCATGGCCACTTCCTACTCAGGGGGTAGCAACGTGCGGTCAAGTCAGGCGATCCACAAAGCCGCGCCGGAAGGAGCGACCCTCCTGCTGGGACCCCCACACCCGAAGGCTCCTCCAAGACGACCAACTGCGGGTCGATCCGGCTAGGGGCGATCGAGGCCACCAACTCCTCGAGCATCGGGTCATCCATGGTGTCGCGAACAGGGAGCACGTCGTGAGGCCAAACAAACAGTGTCAACGGGTCAAACCAAGGAAGGCACGTCCCGCTGGCTGGCACGACGAGGTCGGCTGCAGCGTCGGTGGAGGGGGCGTTGGTGCCTTCCGGTGGCTGTCTTTGGCGCCTCGTGCGTCGGCGCCGACGGCCTCGGCCAACAGGCGTACCGGTAGATGGCACATGCACAGCCCCACCCGGCTCCACCGGACGGACGTGGGCAGGTGGCTGAAGTCGATGACCAGCCTAGGCGCCCAAGCGACGACGCTGACGACTCCCGTCGCCGACCACCGGAGCAGGAACCGATCGCGGACGCTAACAGGCACGGGCCAGGTGGCCCAAACCATTGCAGCGTAGGCACCGGCATGGGAGGCGGCATGTCGCCACACGGTGTGTCCAGGATAGGCAATTGAGACACCGGCCCCAGAGCTTGTCAGGGAAGCGCCAACCAATGACCTGCTGTACCTGACGGTGGTGCTGCGAGGCTTCGACGCCCTGACGGGGCAGCATCTCTTGCCACCCATCACGATCCGGCGAGGAGGCCCTTCGGTAGGGGCCAAGTTGCCTATGCACGGGAGCCCTCTGCCCTGAGGCCGCGGCGATGCCTTCGCCGGGCGGGGCGATACGAGGCCCCAAACGCTGGCGCACAAGGATGCGTCTACGGGAAGACGACTTGTCATCCTGGCGACATTGGGGATGCGACCGGACTCGATTGCGACGACACCGGCGCTTGGCTGCTCCAGACTCAGCCGCCGGGGATAGCGAAGGTCCGACAATGATGGACTGCACGCGCTGCGACCGAACAACCGTTGCAGCAGCAACAGACACCAGAGCAGAGCCGGTAGCTGCCATGGCGGACGGGCGGCGGGCGTCAGCCATGAAGGCACCACGAGGCGGAGGAGGCCGCGCATCTATGGCCGCTTGCATCTCGCCCTTCCCCTTCCATAGAGGGTCGAAGAAAGGGGAGGCGCAGCCATCAGACGCCTCGTCACCAGAAGAGTCCGTGGATGAGGCATCGAACTAGACATGCTGAGCTATGCTCGGGGACGAAGCACCCCCCGAGCACGGGGCACAAGCCATTTCCATTCTGCAACGTGGCACAGCCCATTTTTTAAGATAAAGAAAGCATTATTTTGCTCCTCTTTTAAAATAAGGCTCTTCTTAGAAGGCGCCTGTAGCTGCAGCTACAACCCATAATTGGTAAGCACTTGTGTTTCCATTTTTGAGCTGCAAGTTGTTTTCCTTATGAGGACAGAGTTGTTTTCCATTTTTGTCAATGCTGAACATGATGATAGTCCACTGAGTATTGCATTGTTATGGGCCGTGACCATGTAAGTTGAATCATCCCAGGATATTTTGCTCTTCTTCCCTCGCCCTGGAGCAGATTTTTTATGCAATCCTGTTTTCTTTTGTGGTTATCCTAAGCCTCGTGTTGGTGAGAACAGACAAGCAACTGAACAACCACTAGAAATATGCTGCAGATCGATCCAGATAGCTTTAAAAAACAAACTAGTTGTCACCTCAACAGATGAAAAATACTATCTTTTTTCCATGTCTGCTCTGCACATCATGCACCTTGACAAAGTCAGATCTGTGCCAGATATGGCAAGTGCATTGTCAACTACTAGGAATACAGCACATCTCCTGCCCAGGAGGCCAGATGATGAGAATTCAGCAGAGGCCAAGGTTGCAATGCCAAGAAGGGAAAGCCAGCCGGCCAATCAATCCTCTTCGCCAAGGGGCAAAAGGGGGACATCAAGACAGGGTAGAAAGAAGGCTTTTAGTAATAAATGGAATCAGATGTGACTTGTTATGTGCATCACTGGTACATCAATCTGGAAAGAACAGGTGGTAGGTTAGGGACTTGACGCTTGGGTAAGTTTTGTTCCTAATCTGAAGAATCTGGGATAAGATATGTAACTAGGAGTATTAAAAGGATGTGTGCCCTAATCCTGATTAGGAGGAGCAGTGGTAGTACTGTTCCTCATGTCATCAAAAGCATCATCTCACAGACAAGTAAAGGGCATCTTGCAGGAGATATCAGCTGAATTAAAGTTTTGCTTTGTGCATATATTTAATTCAGCTCATCCTACTCTGTGCATCAGCTTTGTTATAATTTTTTTGAGTGAAGATATCTCTTGAAGACATCTTTGTCAATTTGATATATGGCTGAGGAGAACACTGCAAAAGAAAACATACATCAATGAGAGTACGGGATTGCTAAGAGTCGATACCTGATTGGCTGAATATGACAAATGTAGCAAGTATTTCACTAGGTTATATGTTGGATGACTCGAGCAGAATAATAAGTAGCTAGAATCACAAGCTTTTCATTTCATACATCCACTACACTACCAAATGACTATGCCCGGCAGAACTCCTGCCGGCCGTTTCCCAAAAAAAAAAAAAAAACTAGCAAATGACTCTGCTTCCTGAAGCACTTTCTCTATCCATGCCTTCAAGTTGCAACATCCGAAGGAACTCTGCTGAAACTGAAAGATCTGTGCATATATGATTTCTCGTCGATTTCGGCGTCCTTGTTAATCTTATTGGCGGCCAGCATCCAGTACCAGGACAGAATTAAATCAAACCTGACTTCTGTTAACTTTTGCATAAAGAAAAGGAAATGCAACGAATTTCAAGAGCAAGAAAGGTAGTAAGCCAACATCAATTGGTTCTGATTTCTGACGAATATATCGCCTAGGTGTACCAACAAATGTACTTCCTCCGTCCCAAATAAGTGCACATCTCGCATTTCGATGAGTAAAACAATATCAAGTATGACTAAATTTATAGAAAATAGTATTAACATTTGTATCTCTTAGTAAGATTAGTATGATTAATCTATGAGTTCTGCTCTGGTGGTCCTCCCGAAAAATTTAACGTAAATTTTAAAGCAGACAAATAATTAATTATAATTAATTTGGTCATGGTCTAGTTTGGGCCCAAACCTACCTATGCCCAATCCAAGTCCAACCCTAGCCCAGGCCGATATTTGTGGATCTCCACCATCCAATTACCGTTGTTTAGTCGCGTACTCGCGTTGCTCCCATCAAGCGAACGGACGTCGCCGTCGCCAGCGGCGGGACCTAGAGATCGAGCCTACCTCCCCCGTGCCGCAGCGTCTCCCGTCGCACCCCAAACCACTTCGCCGTACATTTAGGATTTTGGAGCGGAGGGAGGGTAGCACTTCTAGATGGTTCCATTTTTAATTTAATCGTGCGAGGAACTTTTCTTACTTTACTTGGCTCGTTTTCCTGTACCATAGCGTCGTAGCTCCCTTCCGACACACGAGATGCTTCAGTTCTTCGTTGGTAAAGTAGTGAATACTGGGACACCAAACAAAAATTTATGCATTACTTGATTGAGAAGAGGAATATTTTTTTACTTGAAAAATCTGTCACCGTTCTTATATAATTTAATTTGTAGCTGATAAACAACCCAGAAAAGTAATAAACCATGGTAATTTTGGACAGAAATGCATCCAAACCACTTTATGGATTATACGACAAGGATCGATAGCTCAATCATTTGGCATATTTGAACTAGTTCATGTTGTCACGACACTTGCAAGGACAAGGATTTCCAATATCATGCATATTTGGTCTGAAAGTTTCTTGGTCTCACACGGCCTGAATCCATGCCCTGTCGAGCTCATATTGGGCTGGGCTTACTCCGGGCTTTCCAGTGAAACGCACGGGGGGGCTGCTGCCGGCCTGGTATCTCGCAAGCACTCACCAGTCACTCCAGTGCGGTGTGCGGATGACGTCGCCAGCAGCTTGTGCAGGGTTGACATGGTCAACCGCGCGTCAGACACTCAGACTCAGACAAACATGGCATGCGTGAATTTAAAAAACAAACATGATTTGTGCTTAAAAAACGTCTCGAATCGCAAATAAGTTCCCATTTCACACGTTGAAAAGGGTGAAGGGCTTTACTCCAAGTCGATTCACAGCAATACTGCGCCCCGAAAAAGCCAAAAGACTGAAAAGTACGGATTATAAGCGAACAGAGCCGTACTTATGATCTCTCTCATTTCTTCTTCAATTCCTTGAGAAAAAACTCTATGGCATTGCATATTTGCATACAAGAGAGAGTACCTCGAGAACGCATGCACGTGTTCTTACGAAAGCAGCAGTACTCAATCGTCGGTAGCATGCTGCGTGCACTGTGAAAAGACTGCTCAACTGACTAGTTGAGTTGAGTACTCCATCTGCGTAGCACAAAATGCTGCCGCTGCTGGCTTAACCATGCATCATCATCATCATCGTCAGTTCCTAACTTCCTTCTACTACTACTCTACCAGTGGCTAGTTAGGAGTAGTAACCAGCTAGCTACTGCTACGTTACAAAAGACAGGGATGCAGCTAGCGTTCACTTGCTTGTTCACATGGTGGGCTGCTGCTTGCCGGCCGCCTTGAAGTTGTTGGCCGCGGTGGCGGCGCCTTGCTGCTGCTGGGACGCCGACGACGACGCCGAGGAGTTGTGCTGCTGCTGCTTGCGCTTGAGCTGGGCGAGGAGGGCCTTGTTCTCCTGGTCCAGCTGCTGCGCCTTCCTCCGCAGCCGCTCGTTCTCGTGCATCATCCGCAGGTTCTCCAGGCACAGGCTCGAGTTCACACGCTCCATCCTTCGCCTGCCAAGCTACCTGCATATATATGCATCCAAAACCACCAAAAATAAAAGTTCAGAAGCCAAATGCTTGCAGTGAATTTTCAGAACGAGCATGATCAAAGCACATGTAACTTCAACTGGAAACAAGAAACAAAAGGGTTCAACGCAGACAAGAGAATATATACTCGAATTTGCAATCTTCTGCATTTGAAGCACGCACTAGTACCTACCTCTCCCTGAACTCTGCAGCAGCGCGGTTGGCCTGGCCTTTACAGGCAGATGATTTGCACTTGTGCAGGGGGTCGGGGAGGACGAGGAGGCTAGATGAGGAAGAAAGAGCTCGATGTGTTTCGCTCAAGTGTGCCTGGGAGTCTATTTATAGCCCGCCCCCTCAAGCTCGATCAAAGGAGCAAGTGTTCTTGTACAAGTACTACGAGTCAATGCTGTGCGTCATGTATCATCCTCTGTCAGCTGCAGACTCGAGACTGTGTGCGTGGTAGCTAGCTGTCAACAGAGTAGAGTGTGATGATGGGGATGAATTGATGACGCACTCCAGGTCCAAAGATACGCCATCATTCTTCCTCTTCCTCCTCGGTCTTGTCAGTCCTGCTGGCCCCCTCCTGGTCTTCCTTCTTGCCTTTGCTGCGCTTCCTCCCTCTGGACCCTCTCCTCTCTCTCTCTCTCTCTCTCTCTCTCTCTCTCTCTCTCTCCCAACACACACAGATCGAGACCACTGCATTTCTTGTGAAATTACAGTACTCAACATGACAACATTGTGCTTTGGAGTTGAACAATGGCTTAAGCCGGACTGAAGGCGGATCATCATACAAGAACACATGCTTACTTAGGGCGCGTTTGGCCGGGCTCCCAGGAGAGAAAAAAATGAGCTTCTCCGGCTCCGCATTCTCAGTAAGAGAGGAAAGAAAGAGAAAGAAAAAAATCTCTAATAAACAATGTCGCTATAGAAGATAAACAGAGTAGCCGAAGCCGCTCGAAGCCCGGCCTAACGGGCTCCTACTTGAGCGTCAAAAGGGTCAATGGCATTTACAACCGTTGCACTCGATTGCATCTACTACTAGCAATAGCAAGTGTACAGTGCACAGTGCAGTGTGCCTAGTCTTTGGCTGTCAACTCAAATGTTCTTGCTGATCTTGGAACAGATCTCTCTTGCTGTCCCGAGGCATGAGCGAATGATGACCAACATTTAAGTGCAGGTCATCACTTCACTGCCTTCGATCGATCGATCGCCCTGTTGCTACCATCCTCCAATACTCCATGATGGCCAGCGCCCATGTCACTCTCACTTCACAACAAAGATTGACGTCAAAAAGATGCATCCGAAAGTTTAAAAAAAAAGACGCATCCTGTTCTTATCTTACTCACGTGCAACATGCCAACAGTAATACATATTTCTACAGCTTGTTCATAGTAAATTTTCAGCTGAAACAGTATTTTTCTCTCACACAAACCAACCAGCAGTACTTCTTCACGAACTAGCAACGAACCAGCCCAGCCAAACGAGCAAGCTATAGCATGACTCTTCTAAAAGATTAACCTCAGAAAAAAATGACACAACAAGGGAAAAAATACAGTGAATTAAAGACAATGCCCATTTTCCACCACCTTTCACTAGAATTTTTTAAAGAGTAAAGTGCGTAGCCATTCCTTAAACTTGCGTATATGTGTCATTCCGGTCCATGTACTCTGAAAATGTATTTTTATGTTCTAAACTTGTTTTGGGGCCTTGTTTAGATTCCAAGTTTTTTCACTCTCTCTATCACATCAAATCTTTGGACACATGTATGAAGTATTAAATGTAGATAAAAAAATTACTAATTACACAGTTTGATTGTAAATTATGAGACGAATCTTTTAAGCCTAGTTAGATCATGATTAGACAATAATTGTCAAATACAAATAAAAATGCTACAGTGTCAAATACTGATTCCTAACCGCGATCAAAACCAGCCCCGGGTCTCAAAGGTGGTCCAAATGGGTCTTGACCCGCACCCACATATGGACGTGGCGTGGTGACATGGCTGGACCGTCCATAGAGTCCACAAGCCAGTTCTCTGAGCACACCAGCATGGATTGGCCTCTCGCTTCCTTTCTTCCCCGCCCCCGGCGAGGAGCACCACAACTGCCACCGCTGCTCCCTTTGTCCTGTAGTTCTTCTCTCCGGCACACTAGAGACCAGCAGCCTGTTCGGTTGGCTGGTTCATATCGTTGCTGGTTCGTGAAGAAGTATTGCTGGCTGGTTTGTGTGAGAGAAAAATACTGTTCCGGCTGGAAATTTACGATCGTTAACGACAAGCCATAGCGAAACGAACAGCTTCACACTTCGGGCCGATGCCGTGCATGAAGTCCAGCTCGATAGCAGCAGCACCAACGCCGGCGTCGACACCGTTTGGGACGACACTGTCAGCTCGACGCTGAGGTACCTCCACGTTGAGGTTCAGCACGTACGGCTGCTGCTGTTCAGCGTCGGCCGTCTCGTATGTGATGAACATAATGACCTCGACGAGCGACTCTAATAAACATCGCGGATAACGGGACTGAAGATGGCCATGAAGAGCATGGTGCCGACGGCATCACCGCCGGGCCGTGGTGCATTGGCGTCTTCTGCCATTTGCGCGCCGTGCGCATGTTGTTTCTCCCGTTGTGCTCAACAAGTTGTTAGTCGTGGCCTTGGTGGCGCATGGACAACGCACGCCAGGTGCTCGATCTTATGCTTAAGCCAGTGCCTCACCTTCGCAGCGTCCATGGTCGTCTCCGTCCCTGCTGCCTCCTCGGCCTCGCCGTTTCTGTCAATGCGGCTCCTCCCATGGCACCTCCTTCGCACGCGCGACGACGGCAGCTCGATATGGGCACATGTAGTGACATGACCGGGGAGTAGCTCGACGTAGAGGACGGAGAAGCCGAGGCAGGCGACCATGAGCTCGTCATGCATGCGGCATGCCAAGTTGCCACAACCTCGAAGATGGCGCGGCCTACAGCCTGTTTGGGAGGCCGTATCGTATCGTGGATTATTTATTGCTGGCTGATTTGATGTGAGAGAAAAACACTGTTCTCAGCTGAAAATTTACGATCGTTTACGAGCAAGCGAACAGGCTATGCTTGCCCTTCCCACGTAGACTCCATGTTGGCATGAGGCGCACAGCATGGGACCCGATTGGACCATGGTGAGATCCAAACAGAGTTTAGGGATACAAAAGTGTATTTTAAGAGTACAGGATCGGAATGATACAGCCGCCGTTTAAGTTTAAGGACTTGATTTTATTTTGGTTGTGGGGCACTTGATTTTTTTGTTGGTCACCACTTTTCGCTGAGAATGGACAATGTTCAATGGTGACGGCCTTGGGAGGTCAAGTGAACGGCAATACACAAGAATAGGAGCTGCATATACACAAGGATGGAATGGAAAATCTTGGAACTTGGTGAGCATACCTACACTGTGCAAGTGGTACCAGTACTCATACTGTCATACAGTAGGTGTGCGAGGGGGCAATGAGCAGTGTGAGACTGAGTTGGGGCAGTTAGGATGTCAGTTTTGACTATTACCATGACACTGGAAGCGGCCTGTTCGCTGGTTGGTTTCTGGGCTGGTTTAGGCTGACTGGTGCTGGTTTGTTGTGAGAGAAAAACATTGTTGATTGGTTGGTTTGGGCTGGCTGAAACCAACAAGCGAACAGGCTGATTCAGCACTGCCTTAGGCCTTGTCACGTACTCCGGTCCAGTCAAGTGGCAGGCAAAGTAGGAAGAAGGTTCCGTTTAGTCCCACTTCATTTTGTAAATTTTTTTAAGATTTCCCATCACATCGAATCTTTGAACGTATGCATGAAGCATTAAATATAAATAAAAAATAAAACTAATTGTATAGTTTAGACGAAATTCACGAGACGAATCTTTTAAGCCTAATTAGACTATGATTAGACACTAATTACTAAATAACAACGAAAGTGCTGCAGTATTTGCAAGAAATCTGGTTGGAGTTCATGTCGGAAGTAAAAGCCTGAGATGTGCAACAGATTTCTTACTGTCCCAAGGCAAGAACTCATGATGATCAGCATTCAAGTGCATGTTTTCTGTTCTCCAATGCTCTCAACCACTGCCCATATGCTTCTTAATCCTCCATCATGGCATTGGCATGTCACTTGGAGATTTGGTTTTGAACGCGCTGTGTGCAAACATTTTTTCAACCAAAAAAAGAAAAGATACGAGTAGTATGTTTTTTTGCAGAATGAAATACAACATTGTGACTCCGTGTCCTATTATTCAGTCAAATCTCTAAAGTATTTTGCACTACCCGACCGCTTCCTTCAAGCAAAACTTATTTATGAGGAGAGAGGAGAAGGGAGTTTCATCCCCACGAAACCCACTTAGCACAGCTACCAAGTTTCATGAAACCCAATGAAACTTGCACTGAGCATGTTATAGTTTCATGGCATGATGCATTTGGTCATAGGACAACACAAAAAATAAATGATTTAGGCTATCTATAAAATTGTGCAATGAAACCATGCACTGAAGGTAACAATTTTTTTCGTTGAAAAGCTGACATGGTACTCTGGATAATAGTGCGATAAAACCATGCATTGAGACTGGCCTAGCATCGAAGATACAGGAGATTAGGAGACACTGCGATTACTGTGTATCACTCCATTTGAGATAGGAGATTTAGGAGATACCGCGAGTCGTGCAGGCAGCTACCCGCGAATGCTGAATAGCAACATTTGATGAGTCCAAGATTTGGATTCTTGGTCTGATTGGACATGGTTTTTTATGAAGCTCTGATTGGACATGTTGACCTCAGAAACTGAAACACAGTACCAGTACTCCTGCGAACAACAGGCCTATCTTCCTTGAGCAATCATGATGGCGACAGTCGAGCAAAGTGAAGCTCTCGTCCGGTCAGGCACTCAGGCCTCTCCTCCTCTCATCTCTGCAGGATCAGGATGGATGCATATCAGAAAAGGAGCATGATCGCAGCTGGATACGAACGGCCTATTTTTGTGATGGAGCACAGGAGTAGCTCAAGCTAGAGTCCGGGCTAGTGCTTGTCGTTGTGGAGCTGGGAGCTGCGTTCTCTGCATTTCTCTCCTCAGCAAAGCGAAGTGTGACTATGACCGGCTGAGGCTTTGGGTTGTTTGGATGTCAGTTTTGGCCATTACTAGGGGCAGGTGACATTGGAACCAGGGAATGTGAGCTCAGCACTGCCTGATAGTGATAGGGCTTGTCAACATCCTCCTCTTCCTTGCAAGGAGTTATTACGTGCAGGATAATGATGAGCATGCGATTTCATGTCAAGAGTAAAAACCTCGAGATGCGATCGGAAAAAAAGACATTGTTTGATTTCTCTCCATAACCACTAACCAAACTTCAGTGACTTCGCAAGCATCTGCACAATCCCAAAAAGCACTAGATAATTCAGCAGGGACGTTGGTGCAATCTGACAGAACAACACTAGAGCACTGACCGTAACTGCATCAGTCGTAAATTATACTCTCACTTGAACCACACTCATCTGATAGCCTGCTACCACCTTATTGGACTTCAGATAAATAGCAGTGCGTACGCAACTCACACCATTTTGGTTGCTTCATACTCCTCCTTAAATATATGACACCGTTGACTTTTTTCATTTATTTGACTATTCGTCTTTTCTACAAATATTTTTGCAAATAGATAAACCTACAAGTTAAATCTAAAGTGCATTTGACAATAGACATAATGATACACATTTTACTTTAGTTAACTAACTCGTTCAATAGATATTGGTGGTCAAAGTTGGAATAAAAAGTCAACCGTGTCATATATTTAAGAATGGAGGGAGTAGTAGTGACCTGTTAGTGATTGGTCATAAGTTATCCTTTTATAAGGGCGCAAACGAAGATACCAAAATGCCAGCTAGTTGACCTCTTCTTCATCGAGCTAAATAAATAAATCCAAACAGGTACAATCAACTGTAATTTTCTCCTCCTTTTCAGATACCAGAGGGTGCACAGAAATTCAGATAACTGAGGATACACAGAGATGACCACTCGTGTACCTAGAAATTTTCTTCTGACAAATCTGACAAATGCATATATGATCAAGGCCTTGTGTAGATTGCAAATTTTTGCAATATGGACACTGTAGCACGTTTCATTTGTATTTGACAAACGTTGTCCGATCATAGACTAACTAGGCTCAAAAGATTAAACTTTGTCCGATCATAGACTAACTAGGCTCAAAAGATTCGTCTCGTGATTTATAATCAAACTGTGCAATTAGTTATTTTTTTACCTACATTTAATGCTCCATGCATGTGTCCAAAAATTAATGTGATGGAGAGAGAGTGAAAAAACTTGAAATTTGAAGGTGATCTAAACAAGGCCCAAGCCCCGCCCCATCCCCTTCCCATTTACCATAAACAGTTTCATGTGTCTCAAGTGTCGTATCTGTATGATCGTTTCAATCAAGAGTAACATTTTACAACAAATATCTCACCGATTATAACCAATTTGAACCATCTAATCAACACAAAATTGAGCTGCATTTCCCTTTAAAACCTGAGCTAAGTTTCCCAAATTAGACACATCTATCTCAAACTCTCATTCCCTTTGAACTGCTCCTAGTTTACAGCCTTTTCCTCTGGCTAAACACCTCTATCAATCAAGTTTGAGAATTGTACAAAAGCACAATAACAGTATAACGCACAAGAGAAACAATCACCAGTACGGCTTCACCATCAGCACCTTGAATTGGCAAAAACATAACCCCTCCTTGTAGAAAATATTTTTTCATACACATTTTCACATAGTTAACACCAGGTTCATTACATTTCCATTACGCTTAATTTACATTTTCTCGATGTCCAATCCAGTATACAATTGTGGTGTACCAAATACATGAACAAGAACTGTTACAACCAATTTGATCAATTCTTCTTGATCAACACAAAATTGAGCTACATTTCCCCCTCTTCCTCACATGGTCCTCAATCTGTAACATCTAGACAGTCTCTCCTTCCCTTTGAATTGACATAATCTACACATTTCTCTCTGCCTAAACACCCCTATCAGTCAAATTATAAAAATTGTACAACAAACACATTACACTAGCTAACAATTACAGGTTACTGACCTCACCGGTCACCAGTAGAGCTTCACTGGCGGCATCTTGAAGCCCGGTGCCTCGTCGAGGAATGGCACAGCCTCCGGCCGCGCCTGGAGGTCGCGGTAGAACTGGTACTCGGCCTTGTAGTCGTGCAGGTCGAGCTCCTTCTTCTGGTTGGTGTGGTAATGGTGCTTGGCTCCCGCCGCCTTCTCGAACCCGAACAGGCTCACCTCGTCGCAGGCCCCCAGGGCCATCACCACCGCCTGCAGCCCCGAGGAGTAGTGGAAGTACCTCTCATTGTGCCTCCGCGTCCAGTTGCCCGGCGGCTCCCCAGTCGTGGAGACGAACCGCCGCATCGAGTAGTACTTGGCGATGCGCGCGCACAGCGCGTCGAGGCGCGCGTCGGTGACGAGTAGTAGGAACGGGGACGCCGGCGTGGCGGTGGCGTTGTAGATGAGCGCGTCGAGGAGGTGCGCCTGTTAGATTGATCTCTAATCCTGACTAGACCCAACGGCCCAGTTGGGCCTTTGATCCGCGCCCTGATCGGGGCACCCAGCCCACCATGGCTGGAGGGCCCCTGTCACACTGCACTATAAAAAGAGATGGGGGCCGGTGGCTCTGATCACGAGGTTGACCTGAGCCGTGCTCCCCACCGACATCTAAACCCTAATCCGATCAGAGAGGGGCGCAGCTAGTGACGGGAAGCCACCAGCCGGCGTCGCCCGCTCCATCGACATCGACGTCTTCATCGCCCTCTTCATCGACCATCGCTGCCCATGTGCAGACTACACCAACGAACGTGATGGCGTCCTCTGAAGCCCCCCCCCCCTCTGCGGTGTTAGGTTCGACAGCCCTTGTCCATCCTCTCTGTGTCCATGTCTCTCTGTCTAGAACGTGTCCTAGGTTTTGGTTCATCCAATAGCGAGTAGCCCCTCAGATTTACCCCTAGTACGATTAGATTCTTAACAATGGTATCAAAGCGAGTTTGCAAGGTGTAGATCACGGCAGAGGCTAGAAACCGATTAGAAAAGGAAGTAGAAGGTTAGATCCAGTGCGGGTCTAAGAAGAATAGAGGGTTCGGTGTAACCCTAACCCTAATTGGGTGAAAGAAAGAAGAGAAGGTGGGCTCGGCACGCGATGCCGAACCCTAAAATCCGTAGAGTCCCTCTAGGGAAGAAGATCAGTGCCCATCCTGAAACCCTAACCCTAATTTTTGACCCCATCCCCAAATCGGGTTAATCCCAGAAGAAAGAAGGGGAAAGGGAGAAGAGGAAGAGCCGTTTTGGCTTAACTCGCCGCTGCGCGGTGCTACTGCCTCGCCGGAGCGCGAGGAGAAGAAAGGGCCGAGCTGGGGAGCTGCTCGCCAGGCTCAGCCAAGGGGGGACTGCGGCCAGGCCACTCGACGGCGGTGCGCTCACCCGCTAGGGAGCGCGCACGTCGGTGACGGCGCCATGGCTGCCCGCTCCACTGCTTCGCTCGCTCGGTGCGCTCGCTGCGGCTGAGAGAGTGACAGAGAGAAGGAGAGGCACGAATGAGGGTTAGGGTTCGGGAGGAGGCCGGCGTCGACGGTTTTGTTCACCTGATCTCACCGCTCGGCCGTCCGATTGAATCCAATGGCGCCGGATGCACGGGCCGCATCGTGGTCTAGGCGGGAGAGCGCGCCGCACGGTTTTGCCGGCCCTGGCCCAAGTTACGGCCTGGGTGCGGGCAGCGCGCGCGCAGAGAAGTGGGCCGAGCTGGTTTTCCTTGTTGGGCCAATGAACAGTGCTGAAATGAGTCATTTTTTGTTTTTGTTTTTCCAGTAAATATTTATTTCCTAAAAAATGGTTAAATGGCTTAAAGAAAATAGAAAAGAGAATTTTCATGTGGGTAAAATTCACTAAATTGAGATTATTTTTCCGCTGCGTATTTAAAGTTATTATTTTCATTATTAAATTCGAATCAACGGGATAATTTAATTTTGAAAAATGGATATGTTTTTAGCTTATTATAATATTATTGTTATTCTGACCAACGTTGATTAATGACAATATTGTGATGAGTTTTGTCATGCATTAATTCTATTTCTGCCCAACGGTGATGTAGAATTAGTGTAGAGGATAATTGTATGTTTTAATTTTGACCAATGGTAGAACTAAGACATGCAATTGTTATTGTTATTATTTATGTTCTCACTTAATATGAATTGTGTTTTCAGGCGAATACAACTTGATGGGTTGTATCAAAGAGATCCCCACTCTCAAAGGTGATAACTACACGGAGTGGAAGAAAAAGATTGACCTGGCCATCATCTTGGCTGAGGTGGACTGGGTAGTCACCTCATCGTGTCCCACAGAGCCTGTGGCACCGGTGAGGGAGACAAATGAGGCTGATGCAGCTTGAGCAACCAGAGAAAGGGATTTTGCATCCCAAAAGATGTCCTATGACCTTGAGCATAGGAAGTGGGTCACTACCAACAAGAAATATTTGGCTGTGATAAAAAACACGATTGAGCCTGATAAAAAACACGATTGAGCCTGCAATTATAGGCTCAATCCCAGAGTGTGACATGGTCACCGAGTACCTTAATAGAATAAAGAGTCAGTTCACTAGCTCTTCAAAGACATATGCTACCCAGCTGATAAAGCAGCTGGTGACAGAGAGGTACTCTGATAATGGTGGCATAAGAGAGCACATACTAAGGATGAGCAATTTGGCATCCAAGCTAAAACCAATGGATCTAGCTCTCAAGGAAGAGTTCCTTATCCATCTAATTTTTGCTTCCTTGCCAAAAGAGTTTGACACTTTTATTGTCAACTACAACATACCGCCCGAGAAGTGGGACATGGAGAGGCTCATGGCTATGTGTGTGCAAGAGGAGAGAATGAAAGCTGCCAATGGTGGAACTATCAATTATCTTAAAGACAACAAGAAAAAAAATACTAATGCTAACTCCTCCTCAAAGTCAAAGGGAAAGGGTCCCATGCTGCATCAGCCTTAGCAGAACAAGTTCACAGTAGAGAAAGACCAGTGTCTCTTTTGCAAGAAGACAGAACATTATAAGAAAGATTGTCCCGATTACTTAAAGATGATCATGGCAAAGAAAGGTGAGAACATTATTACGTTCATAAATGAATCCATGTATGTACAGTATTCGAAATCTACTTGGTGGATTGACTCAGGTGCAACTATTCATGTTGCTAATTCTTTACAGGGATTCTGTTCGACGAGGACTACACAAAGAAGCGAAAGACACGTTAAAGTTGCAAATGGAGTCCGAGCAGATGTTGAAGCCGTTGGCGATCTTTCTCTAGAGCTTGCTGATGGTTTCACACTTTTACTTAGAGATATACTATATGTTCCCTCCCTACAGAGAAACTTGATTAGTGTTTCATGCTTGACAATGATGGATATGATTGCCATTTTAGAAATGGCAAATATAAGATAACATTTAATAATGCTTGTGTTGGTCTTGCTATCTTACAAAATGAGTTTTATTTGTTATCACTATGTGATGATGTGAATGTTATATGCGATAATGGGAACATTGCGTGTGATAATGAGAATGTATCCTCGTATGTGGATATAAACAGAAAACGAAAGAGAGCTCACGATGCTTTGTCGAAATTATAGCACTGTCGTTTAGACCATATTTCGAGGGGGAGAATAGAAAGACTAGTTAAGAATGATATTCTTCCTTCATTAGAGCTCTCAAATTTAGAACAATGCAGAGAATGCATAAAAGGAAAGTATGTAAAGAAAATTAAAAAAGATGCCAAACGAAGCACATAAATTCTATAGATTATTCACACAGACATCTGTGGTCCGTTTCCTGTAAAGAGTGTGGATGGTTATGATTCATTCATAACATTCATAGATAATTACTCCCGTTATGGCTATATTTATCCAATCAAAAAAAGAACAGAAGCATTGGATAAATTTAAGATATTTAAGGCAGAAGCTGAAAACCAACACGATTTAAAGATTAAGATAGTCAGGTCCGACCGTGGGGGGGGGAAGTACTACGGTCGGCATACCCCATATGGTCAAGTTCCTGGACCTTTTGCAAGGTTCTTACAGGAGAATGGCATAGTAGCCCAGTATTCTATACCGGGCGAACCTCAGCAGAATGGAGTAGCTGAAAGACGCAATCGTACCCTGATGGATATGGTGCGCAGTATGATAAGTTACTCCACCTTACCGTTGAGCCTGTGGATGGAGATGTTAAAAACCGCCATTCATATTCTCAATAGAGTACCAAGTAAGTCGGTGCCAAAAACACCGTATGAGTTGTGGTCTTGTGGACAGGAAGAGTACTCTCACTAAACCACTTACGTGTGGGGGGAGTCTTGCTGAGGCTAAAGTATTTAACCTAAACATTGGGAAGCTAGATCCCAAAACAGTGAGTTGCCATTTCATTGGCTACCTAGAAAAATCAAAAGGTTTTCATTTCTACTGTCCAGACAGACATACAAAGTTTGTGGAAACGAGACATGTTGTCTTCCTAGAGGATGAAATGATGAGGGGGAGCATGGTAGCTCGAGAAATTAACCTTGATGAGAAGCGGGTGTATGCACCCACTTCGATGATTCATGAGTCATTTTTCTCACTACCTGTTGTCGCTGTACCAATAGTGCAAGATACTATGGTGCCAGTACCTGTTGTTATTCCGCCTGTGGCAACAATGAATGATGATGAGGAACCTGTTCTTCAGGATCCTGTAGAACCTATTGCCACACATGAGGGGGAGCAACAACAGCCTCAAATAGAAGATGTGCCAAATGTGGAGGCCTCTAGAAGGTCTTAAAGAGTTAGAAAATCAGCTATTCCTACTGACTATGAAGTATACAACACTAAGGAATTTCAAATGGAGGATGATCCCACCTCATTTGAAGAAGCCATGAGAAGTGATCATTCATCAAAGTGGCTTGAGGTCATAGAAGATGAAATGAAATTTATGAATGCCAATAAAGTTTGGGACTTGGAAATAATTCCTAAATGAGCTAAAATAGTAGGCTGTAAATGGGTCTACAAAACAAAACTTAACTCTCAAAGGAATATAGAGAGATATAAAGCGCGACTTGTAGCAAAAGGCTTTACACAAAGAGAAGGGATTGATTACAATAAGACCTTTTCTCCAGTCTCATGTAAAGATTCCTTCAGAATCATAATGGCATTAGTGGCACATTACGATTTAGAATTACATCAACTGGATGTAAAGACGGCATTTCTCAATGGAGACTTGGAGGAAAATGTTTACATGGCACAACCAAAGGGTTTTGTCATGTAAGGAAAAGAATGAATGGGATGCTGTCTAAAGAAATTCATTTATGGATTAAAACAAGCTTCAAGACAGTGGTACTTGAAGTTTGATCAGACAATAAGAAATTTTGGATTTAAAGAGAATGTTGAGGACAATTGTGTCTATGCAAAGTTTAAGAATGGGAAGTTTATCTTTCTTGTCCTATATGTGGATGATATCTTACTTGCTAGTAGTGATGTCAGTCCTGTATGTGCACGATATCTTCCTTGTCCTGGATATGTATTATCTCGTAGGGGGAGCTATTTCATGGAAAAGCTCAAAGCAAACTATCACTATATCATCCATAATATATGGCGAGTTTGTAGCGTGTTATGAGGCAACGGGGCAGGTGAACTAGCTAAAGAAGTTTATACCCGGTTTGAAGGTGGTTGATGACATCTATAGACCACTTAAGTTATACTACGAAAATAATCCAGTAGTACAGTATGCTCACAACAATAAGTCAAGTGGTGCTGCCAAACATATTGACATAAAGTATTATGTTGTGAAAGATAAAGTCCAGGATCATGTCATAAGTCTTGAGCATATAAGTACCAAAAAGATGCTCGCGCATCCGCTTAGAAAAGGCTTACCACCCAACGTGTTCAGAGAACTTGTAGCTAGCATGGGTTTAAGGGAAAGCTTAAAATTCCTAGACAAAAAAAGGCCCAAAAGTTAAGTATCTATTTCAGAACAGAGTGGTGTGTTGTAGCTGTTAAATCTATCGGCAATAGACCGTGACGATGAGACATGCTCTATGCACTAATCTGTAATGGAATGAACAAAAGTAAATGATATGAAAATGAAAGATGGAAGGAGATCAAGGGGGAAATTGATAGATTGATCTCTAATCCTAACTAGACCCAACGGCCCAATTGGGCATTTGATTTGCGCACTGATCGGGGACGCCTAGCCCACCATGGCTAGAGGGCCCCTGTCATACTACGCTATAAAAAGAGGTGGGGGCCGGCGGCTCTGATCACGAGGTTGACCTGAGCCGTGCTCCCCACCGACACCTAAACCCTAATCTGATCATAGAGGGGCGTAGCCAGTGATGGGAAGCCACCAGCCGGCGCCGCTCGCTCCATCGACATTGATGTCTTCATCGCCCTCTTCATCGACCGTCGCTGCCCGTGCGCAGACTACACCGACGAACGTGATGGCGTCCTCTGAACCCTCCCCCTCTACGGTGTCAGGTTCGACAACCCTTGTCCATCCTCTCTATGTCCATGTCTCTCTGTCTAGAACGTGTCCTATGTTTTGGTTCATCCAATAGCGAGTAGCCCCTCGGATCTACCCCTAGTACGATTAGATTCTTAACAGCGCCGGCTGGCAGACGTACATGGCCATGGGGACCGTGCGGCCATAGGGGTGGCAGGAGCAACCGGGGGTGGTGATTGCAGAGCGGACGACGCAGTAGTGGAGGATGTTGGAGTTGACGAAGGAGATGGAGGTCTTGGCACCGATGTCGGCGGCATACCCTGCGACGCAGGCGTTGTTGAGGCGGATGACGAGGTCATGCGCCTCGATCTACACACCCCGGCCGAAGCCGAGGAGGATGCCACTGACGGCCCCAGCGAGTTTGCCCATGATGGAATTTAATGATTCAAAAAATGATAGTCATGTTACTGAGTGTAGTGTGAGGCCGTATTCAGGAACAGACCCGAAATTTCGGATATCTTGTTCACGAAACATGACCGCGAACTTGCGTGCGAAGTGTTTTTAAATTCTATAAAAAGCAAACGAAATCCAAAAATCATGAAACTTGTTGAGATATCGTGATATCGTATGTGAAGGCTATGATAAAAATTTGAGAAGGTTTGGTGCATGTTGTCACGTACGATGCTTACACACCAGGACATCTGGGACACTCGGCAAAGAATTTTTTTTTAAAAAAACTTTGCCGAGTGCCAGATCGGGGGCACTCGGCAAAGGGGGGATTTAACCCCTGGGCCAGCCACGCACCCCGCACACACGCACGTGCCCTGCCCCTAGCCGACCCTGCCCCTGGCTGCGCCGCGCCCTGCCCCTGGACGTGGGCCCTGCTCTCGGCCATGCCCGTGGACCGCCCGCCCCGACGCCGCCTGTGCACGACCCTGTTCCCGACTCCGACGGCCCCTACCCCGACGCCGCTCGACCCCGACGCCGCCCGCCCCTACCCTCGGCGCCTGTCAGGTATGCCTTCTCTCTTGTTGTTGTCATGGTAGTGATAGTTGTAGTAGTATTAGTTGTACTAGTAGTGCTAGTGGTAGTAGTAGTATTAGAAGTAGTGGTAGTAGTAGTACAACTAGTGGTAGTAGTAGTAGTAGAATTAGTGGTAGTAGTAGTAGAAGTAGTGGTAGTAGTAGAACTAGTGGTATTAGTTGTAGCGATAGTGGTGGTAGTAGTAGTAGAAGTGGTAGTAGTAATAGCAATAGTGGAAGTAGTAGTAGAAGTAGTGGTACTACTTGGATACATTCTTCTTCATGGATTGATATCCAAACTACATGGCTTCTCTTGAGACATATGTGCTTGTCGGCCATTGTGCCGTTGTTTTTTGCAGGTTTTGCCGATTTTTTTTAAATGACAGTATTTTGTTCTATTTTTGTAGAGAAGAGCCCGTCGGAGCCGAGTCGGAGTTCCCGTCGCCGTGCCGGTCTGCCTGCACCGCGTCGCCTCGCCACTACACTGACCCACCATGGCCCCACTAGCCTGACTCTGCCGCCACCCTAGGTATAACCCCTCTTTCTGTATCATGGTCATAGATCACGTAACCTAGTTAGGCGTCTCCCGTTCGAAAGAGATACGGTTGGAGGTATGTAGATCTTTGCATATCTATGACCGTATCTGTTTTGGATTGTCCACGTTTTTTGGACAGCCCATGGATGCGTAGATGGGTTAGTTTCCATGGTCTGCTCCGGTCCGAGATAGAGTTTCAGCATCACCTCCTTGTTGTTCTCCGGATACGCACCTTCTTTGGCAGGACGTGTATCTGGAGAACAGCAGGGAGGTGCTGCCGAAATTCTGTCTTGGATAGGAGTAGAGCATGGAAACTAACCTCATCTACGCATCCACGGGTGGGATTAGGACCTATCCTCACCTATTAGACAGTAGGAACACCATGTAGATGCAATTATTGGTTACATTACTCGCTGATACATATGTTAGAGGATGGATGTCCGTCAGTGGATGTACACGGGCCGGAGAAGTCAGAGTGATTACACCACGGAATGGATGAACAAGACTGATGCTTTCTTGAACAGTGCATTTGGCAAGGCTGCTAAAGGACATTGCCTAGTTTTGTGTCCCTGCAGCAAATGTGGAAACAGAAGAAGGGTAAACAAGGTGAAAATAGGTAAACATCTTGTGAAGAATGGATTTACGCCGGACTACACCCGGTGGGTCCACCATGGTGAAGCCCATTGTGTGAGAGGGAAGGTGGTGAGACCACGGGTGGAGGCTTTTGATGTTGATGCTGGGGTAGCAGACATGTTAGATGACTTTCACCAAGGACAGTTCGATGAGGGACATGAGAAGGAGGAGATGGAGGCAGCCGCACAGGCGTTCTACGACATGATGGACTCGGCATAGAAACCCCTTCACGATCGGTCAACGGTGTCTCAATTGGATGCCATTGGACGCTTAATGGGGTTGAAGTCCGAGTTAAACTTGAGTCGACCTGGCTTCGATAAGATGTTGGCCATGATTGGCACCCTGCTTTCGGAGGGTCATATTCTGCCAAAGAGCATGTACGAGTCACAGAAACTCCTTCGTGCACTTAAGATGCCGTATGAGCAGATACATGCTTGTCCAAAGGGGTGTGTCCCATTTAGGAAAGAACACGAGCATGCAAAGTTCTATCCAAAGTATAAATCCTCTAGGTACCTGGAGGTAGACTCTGATGATGGCCAGAAGAGGCAACTTACGATCCCCGTAAAAATCATACGGTACCTTCCGTTCCTACCGAGGATCCAACGGCTATACATGACCGAGGAATCCGCGAAACAGATGACATGGCACAAAAATGACAAACAGTACAATCCTGACAAGAGCGTCCACTCCCACATCAGTGAGTATACTGAGGTGGTGAGGTCGCTCCATGAGTCAGACCACGATCTGAGCACCCATGACTTCGATGGAGAGGCCGTCATGAGGGTGCAGCAAGGCAAGAAGCATGGGCGGTTTTGGCTTGGCGACAGCATCATCGACACGGCCTCTACTCCCTCTCTCTTTCAGATCCGAGCACGGAGCATGAGCGAGAACCCGGCCATTCGCACATGGCCGACCGTTGCACAGAACCGGGTCGACGCACTCGAGGTTATTCCTGTTTTACTCGTCATATATTGATCTTTACACACCTTAATTAGCTTTGCATTACTGAAACATTAGAGTGAAATATTGCAGGCCCGGCTGAAAGAAGAAATGAGGCAACGTCAGGAGCTGGAGGCCAGGCACCAGAGGATGGCGGCTCAGCTAGAGGCCGAGCGGGACGAGCGGCAGGCCTAGGCACAGAGGCTGACGGACATTACGGAGTTCCTACAAGGGCTTGGGCAACGTGTGGGCTTATCTCTGCCATCAGGGCTGTTGGTTCCACCTCTGCCTCCGCGTCCTGCAGCTCCAGCTACTCCTGTGAGTGTGAAAGTTTTTTTTACTTTCGCTTATGCTTTGCCTGTATGGCCTCTACCTTCCTAGATTAGCCATTCAAATAATCTTGTCTCACATGCTATTTTTTCTCCTTTGTGTAGTCTCCATCTGACGGTGGTTCGAATAATGCACCTCATGCACCTCCGAATGATGGAACTGGGTCTTCACCACAGTCGCAGTGGTCGAGATGAGTGCACGTTGTATTTTTTGTATTTGTTGTTCACTTGGTGATGGACTTGTGATATACTTATGATGTACTTGTGGACTTTGATGGACTTATGGATTTATTTGGATGGACTTGAGCACTTATTATTATATATGTGATATATATTGTGATGGATGTGATATGTGCAGATGGATGTGTGGATGGATGAGATATATATGTGATGGATGAGATATATAATTGTATGAATTTATTTGTCATGATAGAATGTAAAAAAAAAATAAAAATTGCCGTTTTTGGTCACTTTGCCAAGTGTTGCACTCGGCAAAGGACCCCGTTGCCGAGTGCTATGGTTACAGCACTCGGCAAAGCTGAAAAATGGGCGCTCGAAAAAAAAATTCAAACTTTGCCGAGTGTTGGCCATAGGGCACTCGGCAAAGAATTTTTTTTAAAAAAATTCAAACTTTGCCGAGTGTCGAAAAGAGGGCACTCGACAAATATTTTTTTTTTAAAAATTTCAAACTTTGTCGAGTGCCGGCCAGAGCGCACTCGGCAAAGAATTTTTTTTTAAAAAAAATTCAAACTTTGCCGAGTGTCCACCAGCGGGCACTCGGCAAAGAATTTTTTTTTAAAAAAATCAAACTTTGCCGAGTGCCGGAAAGAGGGCACTCGCAAAGAATTTTTTTTAAAAAAAAATTCAAACTTTGCCGAGCGCCGACCAGTGGGCACTCGGCAAAGAAATTTTTTTTTTAAAAAAATAAAAAATCTTTGTCAAGTGTCTGCAGGGTTGGCACTCGGGAAAGCCACCGTCAACGGATTCGGCGCCGTGACGGTCGCTTTTCTTTGCCGAGTGCCCCCGGGACTCTCGGCAAAGCCTTTGCCGAGTGTCCGATAAAAGACACTCGGCAAAGAGGTCTTTGCCGATTAATTTTTTGTCGTGTGTTCTTTGCCGAGTGCCGCACTCGGCAAAGACTTTGCCGAATGTAATTTGGCCTTTGCCGAGTGCCTCAACCTGAATCCAGTAGTGCACGCCATGTAAGTTTCAAGGATACATCGCCGTACACACCAGCACATACACATGTATATTGCTCGGACCTCGTCTGGCGATATGCTTCAAATTTGGAGGGTCACGAGTTGCCCAATTGAAGATTCAGTAGAAACGCGCACAACTGATATTGAAATGTTCAACGAGGTTGACTTTGACAAGAAAGATATTTTGTATATTGACACCTTGAAGGATGATGCTTTGTTCATTGGGCATAACTATTCGTGCTGTCTGCCCCCAAACAATCACCCTAGGCTACTGCCCAACCATGTTTATCTCACCGATGATGACGATGAATATTCGCTGATGGATGATGATGGCCAATATTATCCTCGAGATGTTGGAATGTATAATTTGGAGGATAGCAGTGTGATTGAGATAGTCTCTCCACAGCCCTGGTTGCAATTGGCCAATTCCCGTATGGATAACACCAAGTTTTACCAAGATCAATAAATAGGTGTTTATATCGATTGTCACATGATGTGTATATTTATTATCTTTATTTTTTGTAAAGCTAATAAATATTGAGTGTATTCTGGTCTTATCCTTTTGCATACCTGTCTTTCAGCTTACTTCATTTCACCCGAAGCCCCCTTCAGTTGCAGAGGATTTAGTTTCCTTGTGGCTGGTTTCTTCTTGGTTAGAACTTTTCTCCATTGCAGTGTGACAGAAAATCACAGTCAAGTGTACATATGTTTTTTTTAAACGGACGGCAAAAGCTTTGCCGAATTTTTATTAGAAGAGGTAAAACCAAACAAGACAGAAAAACAAAACAAAAAACAACTCTATGTACAAGGCTCTCACTTCACCAACTAAACATAACTCCCAAGAGGGAGATCCACTCGAAACAGAGAAAAAAACCCCACTTCAAAAGAAGAAAACTGTCACTAAGTTGGCTCAACCGCGGGGGCTTCCTGCGTTTTATTGGCCAACTGGAACTGTTGGATGTCTTCTTTGATAGAGAACGCGACGTCGTCCACCGGTTTGGTTTCATGATTAAAAACTCGTCTGTTGCGCTCTTTCCAAATGTTCCACCAGAAATATATGATGAGGCCGTCAAAAAAAGTTTTGTTCCGTTTGTCGATCATGCTCCTGCATTTCTTCCACCACTTGTGGATCGAAAGCGATGTGTTGCCTGGGGGTAAGTGGTTAACAGAAAACCATCCCTGCAGCCGGTCCCAGACTGCCGTTGTGTAAGGGCAGTCCTTGCACAGGTGTGTGGGTGTCTTCAGGTCAGAATTGCATAGCTTGCACTGAGGGTCATTAGGCCACCCCGCTTTTCCAAGTTCTCTGCCGTTAAGATTTTTCTATGCAGGAGAAGCCAGGCAAAGATCCGGCATTTTGGTTCAGCTCTAGCTTTCCATATTGGAGTAATACTCAACTTCTTCAGTTGGCCTTGGAATTGTATGCGGTATCGGTATGCACTCTTCGTGGTATACTCCCTGTCCTTCGTCCACCTCCATGATATTTCGTCCTCGGCATTAGGGTCACGCTGTAGCATATTTATTTCCTCAAACAGCTGCACATACTCTCTGATTTCCTCCCCCGTCACGAGTGGGTAAACCTGCGCTATCCAGTAGTTATCTTGTAGGGCCCGTTGTACAGAGAAGTTTTTCCTTTTAGATCGTTGGAACAAAAGTGGTGCCAAGTTTCTTGGGGACTTTCCATTCACCCATGCCGAATGCCAGAAGTTTGCTTTCTTTCCATAGCCCACCATTACTACCGTTGACGCATAGAACAGGCCGGTCTTTGTCATTCTTATCGCACGGGATATCAAGTCCTACCCAAGGTCTCTCGCTATACTTCCACTGGAACCAGCACCATCGCATTCTTAGAGCCCTCGCAAGTCTCTCGAGGTCGAGAATCCCAAGCCCTCCCACGTCCTTAGGCGTGCACACTGTTGGCCATCTAATTAAGCAGTGTCCTCCGTTGACCTTTTGTGGTTCCTCTCCTTTCCAAAGGAAACTGCGACGCAGGCGATCAATCTGATTGATCAGGCATTTTTTAGCAGGGAAAACTGTGAGGTGATAAAGTTGTGATGTTAACACACTCTTCACCAGTGTCTCTCTCCCAGCCGACGATAACATTTTACCTTTCCATCCAGGAAGCCTTCCACCGATCTTGTCAATTAATGGTTGGACACGTCCACCCTTCTGAGTTTGCGCGTGTGGAGAGGCAAACCCAAATATTTTCCAGGGAAGGATGAAATCTTCCCCGGGAAATCCTGTAGAGCTTCTGAGATGGTTTCGTTGGTACACTGGATAGGGAATATTTCCGTTTTAGTCATATTTATCTTGAGTCCTGAACATTCTCCAAAGATCTGTAACAAATGTCCGATACGTTGTAGTTCTTCTCTGTCCGGATTTGCGAAAATGGCTGCGCCGTCTGCATAGAGGGAGCATCGTAGCTTTGCCGCTCTGGGGAGGATTAGTCTTATGATGTTGTTGCCGGTTGCCAGTTCCACCAGTTTATGGAGTGGGTCAATGGCGAGGATGAACAACATGGGTGATAGTGGATCTCCTTGACGGAGGCCTCTAGCATGCTTGAATTTTTTCCCATGTGTCCCGTTAAGTAGTACCTTGGATGATGAGGTGGCTAATAGTGTTGTGATCCGATCTCTCCATCTTTGGCCGAAACCTAGGGCCTGTAATGCTTCGATGAGAAATACCCAACTTAAGTGAGTCGAAAGCTTTTAAGATATCGAGTTTTATAAAGAGTGCCGGTGTCTTTGATTTGTGCAATGGCTCCGTTCGCTTATCTTATAATCCGTATTTTTCAGCTTGTTTTTCAGCCGGAACAGTGTTTTTCTCTCACAACAAATCAGCCGGAACAGTGTTTCGGCTTGTTTTTTCAGCGAAGCGAACGGGGCCAATGCATCTTTTTTTTATGAAGGCGTGTTAGTTGATCTCCACCACGGCCTATTGGGCCCTTGCCTTTGCTCCCTGATCGGGGGAGCCCAACCCTAACTGGTTGGTGGGCCCCTGTCGCACAGCACATACAAATAGAGAAGATGGGGATCGGGGCTCGTTGGACGAGGTTGACCGGAGCTGCCACACCCACCAAAAGCTAACCCTAATCCGATCTAAAGGCCGTGCTGCCAGCGACGGGATGTGCCCCGCCACCGCCGTCGGCACACTGCAGGGTCACCATCGGACCGCCGTCTGTCCACCAGCGTCACTGGACTTCACCGCTACCGCGTTGGATGTCTTCTACACGACGGCATCGGCGTCTACGCTTGCCGATGCGCTGAACAGAGAAGGTGATGAGCCTTCCCACCTCTACGGGTTACACAGAGGTACGAATCTACGTTCATAACAATGGTACCAGAGCCAGTTGCCTCTGTGTAATCCTAACCCTAACCGGGTAAAAGAAAATGAAAAGAGACCAGGGGTGGCGGAAGTCACTAACTGCCGGTCATGCCGCACCGACATCTTCGCCGGCGCACGGCAAGAACAGAACAAGATCCATTCGGATCAGAGAAGGGGTTCACTAACCCTAACCCACGCAGAAAGCTTGGGAAAGAAGAGTGGGTTTGGATTTGACCGAACCCTAAGACCTAACCCTAACTCGAATGGAGAAAGGGAAAAAGGAGAAAGCCATTCGGATGAACTCCAAAGGGAACAACCGAATCGGTCGAATCAAAAGAAAGAAAAGGAACCCCAGACCCAAACCCTAATTCCCCACATCTGTTCGGATAAGAGAAAATCAGATCCAAATCAGAGTAGGGGAAAGGGGAAGAAAGGGAAGAGAACCGATTCGGATGGTAGATCCAAAGACAAATCAGAGAAGGGGAAAAGGGGAGGGTCGGATTCCGAACCCTAGATCTAAATCCTTGTTCGGATAAGAGAAAAGCAGACCCAAATCCGAAGAGGGGAAAGGGGATAATCTTGGTGAACTCGAATCAAACAAAAAAAAGAAAAGAAAACATGAATCGGGTTCAACCGAACCCTAACCCTAGATCTCCTTTTCGGGTGAACAAGCGAAAAGAAAAGAAAGAAGATACAAATCAAATCCGAAAGGGAAAAAGAAAGGGAAAAGAATGGAAAGAGACCTCGCCGTGCACCGGGCGAACCGTTTCGCCGGCGAGGGAGAAGAAGACCGAGCCGGGCTCGGCAAAGGGGTCACCGCGGCCAGGCCACTCGACGGCGACGCGCTCACCCGCTAGGGAGCGCGCATGCCGGCGAGGGGGCCGGCGGCGGTGCCATGGACGCTTTCGCTCGCTCGGTTGTGTTCGGCTGAGAAGAGAGAGCAAGGTAGAGAGAGGAGAGAGCGGCGAAGAAGAGAGAGAGAGAGCAACGAAAGGAATGAACACTAGGGTTTGCTGACCGCGGCCGAAGGGGGCTTTTATTCGGCCGAGATGAACGGATGGCCGTCGGATGAGATCTGACGGCGATGGCAGCAAGGGCTGGCTTTCAGCCCAGGCGGGTGCGTGCGCCAGGCCGAATTCCCGGCCCAGGCCTAGGTTGCGGCCTGGGCGTGGGGGAGAGCGCGGGAAGCGCCCACGCGGCCGTGGGCCGTGGGCCGCCTTGCCGTTTTGGGCCGAAAGAACAGTACATAAAAGAATGAGTTTTTCCTTTTTTTCCTATCTCCAGCAAATATTTATTTCTGGAAAATGAAAAATAGCTCAAAAATAAAAATAGAAAAAGTAATTTTTCCCCGTGGGTAAAATTCAAGAAATTGAGCATACGTTTTCCTCTGCTAAAGAAAAAGTATATTCTCTAGTGATTTTGAACCGACGTGTTATTTAACTGGAGAAAAAGAAAGTTTTTCCAGTAAATGTTTATTTCCTGGAAATTGATTAATAGATTAAAGAAAATAGGAAAAACAATTTTCCCTGTGGGTAAAATTCAAGGAAAAGAGAATTTTCTACAGCTAAAGAAAATGTTGATTCTCTAGTTATTTTGAACCAATATGGTATTTAATTGGAGAAAAAGAGTTTTGATAAAATTATGATATTGTTATTTTCTAACCAACGTTGTTAATAACAATATCGTAATGTTAATGATTTATGCATTAATTTTACTTCTGCCCAACGGTGATGTAGAATTATTGTATAAGAAAAGTTGATAATTTTAATGATTTATGCATTAATTCTATTTCTGCCCAACGGTGATGTAGAATTAGTGTGTAAGAACAGTTGTGAAAGTTAAAGATTTATGCATTAATTCTATTTCTGCCCAACGGCGATGTAGAATTAGTGTATAAGAATAATTGTATGTTTTGATTTTGACCAATGTTGGAATCAAGGCATACAAATGGTGTTATTTTTATGTTAAGAAAAGTTTTGACCTGGTTTTCATCTTGTCTAAGGTGGACTGGGTAGTCACCTCACCGTGTTCCACTGAGATTGTGGCACCGGTAAGGGAGACAAAAAGAGAATGATGCCACTTAGGCAACTAAAGAAAGGGATTTTGAATCCCAAAAGATATCCTATGGCTTTTGAGCATAGGAAGTATGTCACTGCAAATAAGAAATGTTTGGCTGTGATAAAGAACATGATTGAACCTGCAATTGTGGGCTCAATCCCAGAATGTGACATGGTCACCGAGTACCTCAATAGAATAAAGAGTCAGTTCACTGGCTCTTCAAAGACATATGCCACTTAGCTGATAAAGTAGCTGGTCACAGAGTGTTAATCTGGAAAAGGTGACATAAGAGAGCTCACGATGCGTTGTCAAAATTATGGCACTGTCGTTTAGGCCATATTTCGAGGGGGAGAATAGAAAGACAAGTTAAGAATGATATTTTTCCTCCATTAGAGCTCTCAGATTAAGTTCAATGCAGGGAATGCATAAAAGAAAAGCATATAAAGAAGATTAAGAAAGATGACAAACGAAGCGTAGGAATTTTACAGATTATTCACACAGATATCTGTGATCAGCTTTCCTGTAAAGAGTGTGGATGGTTATGATTCGTTCATAACATTCACATATGAGTACTCCCATTATGGCTATATTTATCCAATCAAAGAAAGAAAAGATGTACTAGATAAATTCAAGATATTAAAGATTAAGATAGTCAGGTCTGACCGTGGGGGAGTACTACGGTCGGCATACCCTAAAAGAATGACATAGTAGCCTAGTATTCTATACTGGGTGAACCTCAGCAGAATAGAGTAGCTAAAAGAATCAATCGTACCCTAATGGATATGGTGGACAGTATGATAAATTACTCCACCTTACAGTTGAGCCTAAGGATGGAGGCGTTAAAAACCCCATTCATATTCTCAAAAGAGTACCAAGTAAATCGGTGCCCAAAACACTGTATGAGTTGTGGACAGAAAGTGTACCCTCACTAAACCACTTGCGTGTGTGTGGGGGAGCCCTACTGAGGCTAAAGTATTTAACCCAAACATTGGGAAGTTAGATCCCAAAATAGTAAGGTGTCATTTCATTAGCAACACAGAAAAGTCAAAAGGTTTTCGTTTTTCACTGTCTAGAGAGACATACAAAGTTTGTGGAAATGAGACACGTTGTTTTCCTAGAGGATGAAAAGATGAGGGGGAGCAAGGTAGCTCGAGAAATTGTCCTTGAAGTGAAGCGGGTGTATGCGTCCACTCCAATGATTCATGAGCCATTTTTCTCACTACCTGCTATAGCTGCACCGACAGTGCTAGATACTGTGGTGCCAGCACCTGTTGTTATCCCACCTGTGGTAATAATGAATGACAATGAGGAACCTGTTCCTCAGGATCCTATAGAACCTATTGCCACACATGAGGGGGAGCAACAACAGCCTCAAACAAAAGTTGTGCCAAATGTGGAGGCCCCTAGAAGGTCTCAAAGAGTTAGAAAATAAGCTATTTTTGCTGATTATAAAGTGTATAACACTAAGGAATTTCAAATGGAGGATGATCCCACCTCATTTGAAGAAGCCATGAGAAGTGATCATTCATCAAAGTGGCTTGAGGCCATAGAAGATGAAATGAAATCGATGAATTTCAATAAAGTTTGGGTTTAGGAAATAATTCCTAAAGGAGTCAAAACAGTAGGTTATAAATGGGTCTATAAGATTAAACATGACTCTCAAGGGAATATAGAGACATATAAAGTGTGACTTATGGCAAAAGGCTTTATGCAAAGAGAAAGGATTGATTACAATGAGACCTTTTCTTTAGTCTCATATAAAGTTTCCTTCAGAATCATAATGATATTAGTGGCACATTACGATTGAGAATTACATCAGATGGATGTAAAGACAGCATTTCTCAACGGAGACTTGGAGGAAAATGTTTACATGGCACAACCGAAAGGTTTTGTCATGAAAGGAAAAGAATGAATGGGATGCCGCCTAAAGAAATCCATTTATGGATTAAAGCAAGCTTCAAGACAGTGGTACTTGAAGTTTGATCAGTCAATAAAGAATTTTGAGGTTTTAAAGATAATGTAGAGGGCGATTGTGTCAATACAAAGTTTAAGAATGGGAAGTTTATCTTCCTTGTCCTATATGTGGTTGATATCTTACTTGCTAGCAGTGATGTCAGTCTACTACAGGAGACAAAGAAGTTTTGTCCTCAAAACTTGATATGAAAGATCTTGGTGAAGTCTCGTTCGTTCTAGGGATCGAGATTCACCGAGATATAATCAAAGGGGTATTAGGACTGTCACAAAAGGCATACATATAAAAAATCTTAAAGAAATTCAATATGCACAAATGTAGTTTCTCACCTGCTCCTATAGGCAAGGGCGACAGATATGGGGATTTTCAATGCCCTAGGAACCAATATGAGCTCAATCAAATGAAAGTGGTTACATATGCTTCAGCTGTCGGAAGCTTGCAACATGCTCAAGTATGTACGCGCCCTGACTTGGCATTTGTTACCGGATTTTACTTGGCAGATTCCAGAGCAATTCTGGAATAGAACACTAAAATTAGTAAAGAAAGTCTTGCATTATTTGCAAGGAACGAAAGGCCTCATGATGACATATAGAAGATCTGATTCACTCCACATGGTGGGATATTCAGATTCTGATTATGCGAGAGTGAATGCATATCTAGACGTGGATTTTCTATCATCTCGCAAAGGGGAGCTATTTCATGGAAAAGCTCAATACGAACCATCAGTACATCGTCCATAATGTATGACAGTTTGTAGCGTGTTATGAGGCAACGGGCAGGTGAACTAACTAACGAAGTTCATACCCGGTTTGAAGGTGGTTGACGACATTTATAGACCACTTAAAGTTATACTACGATTATAATCTGGCAGTACAGTATGCTCACAACATAAGTCAAGTGGTGCTGCCAAACACATTGACATAGAGTATTATGTTGTGAAAGATAAAGTCCGGGATCAAGTCATAAGTCTTGAGCATATAAGTACAGAAAAGATGCTCGGGGATCCGCTTACAAAAGTCTTACCACCCAACATGTTCAGAGGACATGGTGTTCAGAGAACATGTAGCTAGCATGGGTTTAAGGGAAAGCCTATAAAATTCCTGGACAAAAGAAGGCCCAAAGATAAGTATCTATTTCAGAACAGAGTAGTAAGTTGTAGCTGTTAAGTCTATCGGCAATGGACCGTGACGATGAGACATGCTCTATGAGCTAATCTGTAATGGAATGAACAAAAGTAAATGATATAAAAGTAAAAGATGGAATGAGATCAAGGGGAAGAATGTTAGTTGATCTCCACCAATAGGCCCAACGGCCTATTGGGCCCTTGCCTCTGCTCCCTGATCGGGGAAGTCCAACCCTAACTGGTTGGTAGGCCCCTGTCGCACAGCACATACAAATAGAGAAGGTGGGGATCAGGGCTCGTTGGACGAGGTTGACCGGAGCCGCCACACCCACCAAAAGCTAACCCTAATCCGATCTAAAGGTCGTGCTGCCAGCGACGGGATGTGCCCTGCCACCGTCGTCGGCACACTACAGGGTCACCATCGGACCGCCGTCTCTCCACTAGCGCCACTGGACTTCACCGCCACCGCGCTGGGCGTCTTCTACATGACGGCATCGGCGTCTACGCTTGCCGATGCGCTGAACAGAGAAGGTGAGGAGCCTTCCCACCTCTACGGGTTACACAGAGGTACGAATCTACGTTCATAACAAGGCGTTCTGACATCCGGAAACTAGTTCATTCAATCTCAGAGCCAATCTACCTGATAGCACCTTTGTTATGATCTTGGCTAGACTGTTAATGAGACTCATGGGCCGGAAATCTGTAACCATGGTCGCTCCTTCTTTCTTTGGCAGCAAAATGATATTGGCCTCGTTAATCAGTTCCCTGCGCCTGGTCCTAAGGGAGTGGAAGGCATGAAGAGCTTGCATCAGATCCTCTCCGATCACGTCCCAACACTTATATAATAGACCAACAAATCCGTCCGGGCCGGGTGATTTTTCCGCTGGTAAGTGCATGACGACCTTTTTTATTTCTTCCGCCTCAAATGGTGCTTCCAGGTCGGTCAGGTCATGTGGTTGATATCCGAGATTTGTCCAGTTTAGGCTGAGGGATCTCTCTTGTGTTTTGCCCAATAGGTTTACGAAGTGATCGTATATTATTTCTTCTTTTTGCTGGTGGTTGTTGGTCGTTGTTCCATTTACGGTGGTTACTGGTTAGCTTTCTTCTTCTGTTGTTAGCATGCAGCATAAACATGCGTGTGCATGCGCCTCCTTTACGTATCCATGTGAACCGGGAGTGTTTCCTTGCAGGGGCTCTCTGAACCGCAGCTAAGCCCACCGATTTCGCTTTTAGATATCGTCGAAATTCTAATTCCTCTGTTGTAAGAGCTCTTTGTTCCTGAGCTGCATCCAAGAAGCGCAGCACCTCGTTGGCAGGGAGCTCCTCCAATCCCTCCGACGGTCAGATGTTCCTACATTTCCCTTTCTCTCTCTCTGTCTCCTACTCCCTCTAAATCTCTAAGTCACTAGTTATCCCAAATAGAAAAAAACTCACCCACTGGATCCACTACTAGATGATTCAAAGTATCTAACAATGGTACCAGAGCCAGTTTTAGTATGTGGATCTGGATCGGGGAAAGAAAAGCAAATCGAACCCTAACCCTAAATGGGGTACGGGAAAAGTGGGGATGAGATTGAAACACGGTTTCAACAAAGAACCCTAACCCTAGCAGTTCGCCACCCTAGGGTGTAGATCTAGAGTTTTCCGAATCAAAAGCAAAGAAAAACGAATGGAAAGAAAGAGTGGAGTTCGAATTCGATTCGGATCCAACAGACCAGAACCCTAACACTACGAAGAAGCACGTGGGGAAAAAGATAAGACTCTAACCCTAGCTGGGTGAAGACGGAAGGGGCTCGGCTTCAAGACCGCTTGATCCGAACCCTAAACCCGTGACCAGATCTCGGGGCAAAGAAAAGAAGAAAGAAAAGAAAGAGAAACGAACTTCGGTTCGGAGAAAATGAAACCCTATCTTCGATCCCCACACTGCAAATCGGTTCAATCCGAACACAAAAGAGAACAAGAATAAAAGAAAAGAGAGAAGAAGGTGATTCAAATCGATTCGAAATTTCACCAAACCCTAACCCTAGAATCCCCAAATCCCAGCAAAGATGAGAACGAACACAGGGTCCTACCTGGGCCTTCATCCTGCCGCCGGCATCGCCACCGTGCGGGAAAAAGACTGCAGCGTCGGCTTTCGCTGGCGTGCGGGAAGACGGCCGAGCTACCCCACCGCGCGGGCTCAGTCTGCAAAGGGCACCACCATGGCTCTCCTCGATGGTGCCGCGCGCGGCTCTAGCCGCACGCGCGCGCCGGCGAGAGGTGCCACGGCGACGCCGCCACCTCCACTTCCTCCTCTGGACGCCATGCGCGACTGCTGGCTACACTCGGCGCGGATGAGAGAGAAGGGGAGGGAAAGAATGAAGCTAGGGTTGAGGGAAGCCGCGGCCGGTGGGGGTTTTGATCCTCCGAGATCGTTGCCTGGCCGTCGGATTCAAATTGACGGCGAGCGTTGCTCCGGGCCGAATAGAGCCCAGGCGGGCAAGTGGAATCCCGGCACAGGCCCAGGTTGTGGCCTGGGCGCGGGGGAGGCGCCGCGAGCGCTACGCGCTGTGTTGCTGGGCCGCGCGGTTTGAGCATGGGCTGCTGAGCGCGCCGGGATTTGCTGGGCCGCAAGCGCGCGTAGTGGTGGGCTACGTGCTGCTGCTGCTTGCGGGCCGCGTGCTGCTGTAGCAGCTGGGCCGCGTGCGTGAGCAGCTGGGCCGCGGGCACTGCTGATGCTGGGCTCAGGGCTACACAGTGCTGGACCGGGCCAGAATGCACAGTGATGATTAAGAATTGTTTTATTATTTTTTTTAGAAGCAAATTTTGATGATTTCGTTCAAAGAATGATTTAAAATCTCTGATAATTTTGCACCAACGTGTTAGAATTTTCAAAGACTAGAAAAGTACAGAAAACTGCTTCTGAAAAGTAGGAAAAGAAATTTTGTCAAGTTTTCGCTGCAAAGTTAAAGGTTTATTGTCTTCTAATTTGAAGAGCAGTTATAGTTATTCAGTAAATAATGAAAAGTTTATCCTCCATTTAAAATTGGAACCAGCTAGAAAATTTTTTAATTGGAGGAATAATCGGTTGATAGTTAAGATAAATTATAACATTGTTATTTTCTGACCAACGTTGATGATAACAATATTATAAGTTTATTTATGAGTTTAAGTTTAAAGCGAAATTATGGTATTGTTATTTTCTGACCAACGTTGATGATAACAATATTATAATTCTATGAGTTTTGTGTTTAAAGTTTAAATCTCTGATGAATTTTGCATCAAAGTGACCAATTTTTCAGAGAAAAGATAAAGATCAAGGAATGCTCTTAAACTAGAGAAATGTATTTTCATGTTTCCGCTGCAATGAAGTTGATTGTCTTCTAATTAAATTCGAACCAACGGAAGAATTTAATTTTGAGGAGCAATTCTATGTTTTCAAGATTATTGAATTTATATACGTTAATTCCATTTCTGCCCAACGGTGATGTGGAATTAATGTAGAAGAATGATGTTTTATTCTATTTCTGCCCAACGGTGATATAGAATAGAATATAAGGTTTTCAAAGTTTAATGAGCATTATTGTTGAATATTTTTCAGATAAAAGACCTACACGCTTTCATTCTTGAAGGTAGAAAGAGAAATGAGCTGGGTACTTGTGACTCAGATGATGAAATACCTAAGGGCAAGTTATGTATGAAAGAATGCTATTGGTTAAGGGACTGTGTTCTCTTTAAAGAATGACTTCAAAAGAAAAGAATTCTAGGATATTGATCCAAGAAAGAGATAGATCAATGAGAGTCTTCATTGAAAAATGTCTTTTATGTACTCTCTGTGGAGAAGAATTTATTTTCAGTTTCACTTATGAGAGTTGTAAAAGTCATATACATGTTTAATTTGACTAACACTGGATTAAACATGTGTGTTAAAGAATATTCGGATTTATTTCTGAATTTGATGATTGAACACGAGCCAATCCTGGCAATTATGTCTGTTCAAGAGAACTATCTCGCATGACGGGAAAAAGTTTGTGATAGTACCCGCATGGCGGGAAAAAGTTTGAGAAAATACCCGCATGACGGGGTAAAGTTGGCATAGTACATATGTTAACCAATCCTGCATGGCGGGAGAGTTTGGCAAAGTACTTATCCCGCATGGCGGGAGAAGGATGTGATGACTCATGTGCTCTAAGTGTATCCCGCACATGAAGAGAAGTTTGAGGTAGCTTTTATGCTATCATAGTATTGACCGTACACTCTGATTGTGTCATGGTCATTAAGTACTCAATGAGTTTAAGAACAAAAGAAAGTTGCATGTGAACCAAAAGAAAAAAGATATGCAAGCATGACTTGCAGAAGTATTGATAATAATAGACTATGTTGAGTTTTGAAGTGTAATGAGAAAAATATACTCCCATACAAATTTTGTTTGCATGATATAATCATGTGGATGAAGTAAGTAATCAAAGTTTCCTCATTCACAAGAGTTCTAAATGTTTCGAAATTGTGGTAGAGAAGTTCATACCACATTTCGAGGGGGAGAAATGTAAGATTAATTAAGAAAGACAATTAAGAAAGATACTTTCCCATACTTCAGATAATGCAATGCATACTATGCATTGAAGGTAAAAGTGATCTATAAAAGATGATTGTGATCGTTGAGGGAGTAAGACGGTCATAATAACGATACCCCTAAAGTAAAGAAATAGCTAAATTCCTGAACCTTTTTATAGTTTCGATAGGAAGATA
The DNA here is from genome assembly GCF_019320115.1 of Miscanthus floridulus. NCBI lineage: Eukaryota > Viridiplantae > Streptophyta > Magnoliopsida > Poales > Poaceae > Miscanthus > Miscanthus floridulus. Next base: position 53,890,044 of record NC_089592.1, on the reverse strand, counting down.
GCATAGTCAGCTAGTATTTATATTGGATGACGCCATATGAGTTTTTAGCAGATTAAACCCAAAATAAGAAATTTGAAGATACACCATCTTTACAGAAGATGGAGTAATCTGAGGGAGCATGGTATGTAGATACCTAAAGCTTGAATAGAAGTGGGATTACATATCCACTACAGTGTTTAGAGCAACAAATTGCTTAATACATGTTGATATTGTATGACATATACAACACCAGATGTTAGCTCTTAAAGAGGATGAATAAGTAAACAAGGATCTTGTGATACAGGTGGCTGTAGAACAATTGCCTTTTGGCAATGAAGAGTAACAATAGCCCCATATGAAAGAAGTGCCACGAGGATCTAGAAGATCTCAAAGAATAAGAAAATCAGATATTTCTGGTGACTAAGAAGTAAAAGTTAAGAAAGAAATTCAAATAGAGAGTGATTCCACCTCATTTGAAGAAGCCATGAGAGACGTTCACTCGTCTAAATGGCAAGAAGCAAAGGAACATGAAATGAAATTGATAAATACCAACGATGTTTGGGACTAGGAAAAAATTCCTAATAGAGCCAAAACAGTAGGTTATAATGGGTCTACAAGACAAAGCGACTCCAAAGGGAATATAGAAAGATATCCAAAGGGAATATGGAAAGCTATAAAGCGCCACTTGTGGTGAAATAATTTACATAAAGAGAAGGAATAGATTATAATGAGCATGCAAGGATTCTTTTAGAATCATAATGGTATTAGTGGCACATTACGATTTACAGTTACATCAGAAGGATGTAAAGACATATTCCTCAACGAGGATTTATATGGAAATGTTTACATGGTATAACTCAAAAGGTTTTGTCGTGGAAGGAAAAGAACGTAAAGGGATGTTGCCTAAAGAAATCCATTTATGGATTAAAGCAGGCTTCAAGACAGTGGTTCTTGAAGTTTGACAGTACAATAAGAAAGTTTGGGTTTTAAAGAGAATGTAGAGGACAATTGTATTTATGCAAAGTTTAAACAAGGGAAATTTATTTTCCTAATCCTGCATATGGGTAGCACCTTACTCACTAGTAGTGGTGTTAATCTACTGTTGGAGAAGAAGCAGTTCTTGTCCTCAAGTTTCAATGAGAATGATCTTGGTAAAGCATCATTCGTTACAGGAATTGGAACTTACCAAGATAAAAGGAAAAGGGGTATTAGAACTATCTCAAGTATATACTTAGAGAAGATTCTAAAGAAATAAAGTATATATGTGAATAAACCTGCGCCTGTTCCTATAGTCAAGGGTAATAGTTTTCGGAACTTTCAGTGTTCCAAGAATAAATGTGAGATCGATCAAATGGACGTCCTATATGATTCAGCTGTTGGAAGCTTACTGAATGCTTATAAGCAAGAACTTACCCTGACACAGTTTATGTATCCGGGATGGTTTTGGCAGAAGTCCAGTCCAGATATAGATCACTGGAATGGAGTTGAGAATGTTTTGCAATTGTGCAAAGATTTATAGGCCTCATGGTGAGTAAGAAAGAATAAGTACTCTCAAATAGTTGTGGGTATAAATGTTAAATTTTGGCGAGATGTTTAGTGAAACCCACATAGTAGCTAACACTCGCAGTTGGAGTTTTATTGTGGAAAAGCTCCAAAGAAACAGTTATGATGTCATCAAAGATGCATACCCATGGTATAGCTTGTTATGAGACTTAAGGACAGGCGAAGTGGTTAAAAGAACTTACACCCGGAATTGATAATGGTATACAACAGCAATGACCATTTAAGTAGTTCGCTCCTATAACAATGGGTCAAGTGTGCTGCCAAACACATTGACGTTAAAGTTGTACGTTGTGAAGGAGAAAGTCTGGAATCATACTAAAAGTATTGAACATATAAGTAAGAAGCAAGTGCTTGTGGATCCACGTACAAAAGGCTTACCACCCAGTGTGTTTGGAGAACACACAGTCGACATGGGTTTATGGTATAGCCTATGATTTTCGGACAATAAAGGGCCCAAAGTTAAAGAATCTGTTTTAGAACAGAGATGTATATTGTAGCTGTTAAGTCTATCGGCGATTGACCGTGACGATGAAGCATGCTCTATGCACTAATCTGTGATGGAACAAATAAAAGTGAAAAGGATTAAAAAGTTTAAAGTTAAAGTATGAGTTGAGATCAAGGGAGAGAATGTTGGTTTGATCTCCCAACCACAGTGGCCCAACGGCCACTTGGGCCTTGACCTCGCGCCCTGATCGGGGGCGCACAGTCCATCTATGGCTGGCGGGCCCCCGTCACACTGCACATTAAATAGAGGTGGGGTCGGCGGCTCTCAGTACGAGGTTCGCCGTGAGCCGCAAACCCCACCGACAAACCCTAGACCGATCTAAGAGGGCGCGCAGCCAGCGACGGGAAGCTCCGCTGACTCTCGCCGTCGTCACTGCTACGCCGTTCGTCTGCACTTCATCGACGTCTGTGCAACCTCTACTCCACCCGTTGCTGCCCGTGTGCTGCCTCCATCAACGAACCAGCGATGGCCAGCTCAACTGCGACTTCATCCGAAGGCTCAGGTTCAACACCAGCACTTCTACCCTATCTCCCACTCTCTGCTTGTTCTAGTTCATCATGTTCAGCAGCAAACCGTCTAGATCTACCCTGGTCGATCCACAGAATGCAACAATTGCCAGTCGAAGGGCGTTTGCTGTACGAATGAGTTTGACATGCATACGTAGTATGGCGTCTTGAGTATGCACTGGCTGGCTCCAGACTTGTTGTATAGTTTCTAAGAAACCTGGTATGTTCACCGTACCCAATAAGATTCAAAGCGAAAGCCCACATAATTTTGTCTCTCTACGTCGCCTGTCAAAAATAATGGGCAGTGATCTGAGCCCATGGTTGGCAAGGCTTGCAAGTCAAGATTTGGGAAGAGAAGATGCCATTCTGGTGTGCCGAAGAACCTGTCTATCCTTGTGAACGTTGGGTGATCTTGTTCGTTGCTCCAGGTGAAACGCCGTCCACGGAGGTCGATTTCCATTAATTGGATCTCGTCAATTGCCTGCTTGAAACGGTTCATCAGGTTTCTATTGAGCCTATTGTTACTTCTGTCCTCTGCCCTATATATAAAGGTTAAAATCACCAACTATGAGCCATTCCGTGAGAACTTGTCCTTTTAAGCTCTTCAGTTCCCCTAGAAATAGAAGCTTATCGTGGTCATCCTGAGGGCCATAGGCGCATGTGAGTGTCCAAGATTTGTTGTCTGCTTTCATAGTGATTGTTGTGGATACTGTGTGATCGGTGTTGTGGATGTTAAGCATGTCGAAATGGTTCACTGTTGCCGCTATAAGGATGCCTCCTCTTGTGCCAAGGGCTGGTAACGCAGCAAAGTTCTTTGCAAAATTATTCTGCCACGAGTTTAGATGTCCAGTGTGCTATTTTAGTCTCTTGCAGACATACTATCGTTGCGCCGGATGAACGAACTGTGTTCCGTACACTTGCTCTCCTAGCTGCCGCATTAAGCCCACGAACATTCCAACACAACACTTTGCGACATGGATCAGAGGCACACAATTAATAGTAGACTCATGGAAAACATCGACCTGCGGACTACATTGCTTGGTGCAAGGGCCTGATAAAAAGCTGAGAAGTCCCAGGAGACTTGGTTTTTCACAAATGCGTTGCCTCGAGGAGAGCTTGGCGAGCTTCACGGACGTCGGTGCTGGGCATTCTGACCGGTACAAAGCACCGCTGATGTCGCAGGGCCTAATTGCTGGCCCATTTAAAGATACAGACCCGACTGAGTTCAAATTCAGGTTCAATTGTTTTTTTTTTTGGAAACGAACCGGCAGGAGAGCTGCCCGCTATATTAAAAAGAAGGAACGTCCTGACGGACACTGTACAAACTCAGTCAACTTGACTCTGTACACAGCTAGAAAATCAAAAAACACAATTGAAAACTAGGAGAGAAGTTGAAGGAAAGTAGAAAGGTGCTTTGCTCCCGCCAAGATCCACACTCAGCTTCCTCAAGTAAGTGTCTTGCAGGTGACTGAAGAGGCTGAGCTGCAGCGCCTCTTCAAAGCCCACGCCATGGCCCTCCAAGGTGCTATGCAGCGCATTGTGGACTGGGCGGGCGTCCAGCACACCGGAGAGATGGCCTCCTTGCTGAAGTCTCTCATGCAAGACTACATCGACAAAGCTTCGGCGCTAGCTGAGGGGCTTGGGCTGCTTCAAGGCCCCCCAGAAGCTGATATGCTGGACCTGCAGGAGGTAGGGAATGAAGCCCGGTCCAAGCGGCCCCCCAGACAGCTCCGACAGGCCGAGCTCTTCACGCCACGGTCCCAGTGCGTGGCATCTTCGACCGCATCCTCAACACGCTCCCACCGAATGCAGCAGTGGAAGACAACTCCATTGCTGCGGTCGAGAAAGCATTGGCCCGCATCGAGCTCGCTGCAGTGGAGAGCCCCACAATTCAGGGTGACGATGGTGTCGCGACACTCTTCAGCAAGCCGATGGCACCACTGCTCCAACAACCACAGCACGCAGCTGCTGCTACGCCAACACCGGCCTCTGGCGGGGCTAGGCGCCACGGACGCCAGCGTGCCTTCGACATGTCTGCGGTACGGCGAAGTGCTCGCCTGGCCAATGCTCGCCCCATGTCCCAGATGCAGCGTGCTCAGAGAAACCTTTGCCGAAAACTTGGTCTCCTGCATGATGACCTTGAACCTGTGGAAACCGCTTTGCAGGACTACATCGCCATGTTCAATGGCCCGCTGCCGACGGACATCATTGCCGCGCTGACGGAGATGTTCAACCTGGGCACCGAAGAGCCAAATGAAGTTGATGATGCGCTGCTTCGCATGATGGGCGAGGGAGTCGAAGAACTCCGCGACGCAACCATCCTGACTGCAGCAGCCTGACGGTCATTGCAGACTGCACAACTTGCGTCCTAACGCTTAATATGTATCAAGCTACATTGTATCAGAATTTGTACTAGTACTTCGCACATTCCACCGTCGTCGTTCAGGCTGTAGGCTTGATTGCAGACTTGTCGGGCCACCATGATTTGTGTACGCCGAAGACTATTTTTAGTATGCTTCAACTTTGCTTCTCAACCACGGGTGATGCTTCCAGAGTTGTTTTATTGCTCCTGAATGCCTGGAGATGTAGATCAGTCTTCGGCGATCTTTCTCCAATCCTACGAATGTTCCTGCAGGCTGCCATCATGCAGCAATTTGAGGAGTTCACCACCCCTCCATGAGTGCACACAGCATTGATCTCTGGTCCTAGAATGTTCGAGGCCTAAATCAGCAAGCTCGAAGAGACACCGTCCACCAATTAATAGCAGCGACGTCATGCAACATTGCATGCCTACAAGAAACCAAGCTATCCCAAATCTGTCAATATGATGCTTCGTACCTTGGTGGCCATCGCCTGAGTCAGTTTGCTTACAAGCCGGCATCAGGGCCTTCTCAAACGCGTGGAGGCATCATCATACTATGGAACGAATGTCGTGTAAGCTGCACTGACATCACCATCGGAGAATTCCACATCTCGGCGAACGTTCAGCTAAAAAACTCGGACGCCAGCTTCCTGCTTACAGTGGTGTACGGACCATCGCATCGTAGTGCAGACAAGCTACGCTTTCTTGATGAATTAAAAGCGCTAAAGCCAGCGCCAAGCATGCGGTGGCTCATCACGGGCGATTTCAACCTCATCTATAGAGCTGCAGACAAAAACAACAGGAACCTAAGCCCACGCCTAATGCACCACTTCCGTGAGGCGCTAGATGAGTGTGATCTGTCTGAAATTAGCCTTCAGAATAGGAAATTCACTTGGAGCAATGAGAGGCAACGACCCACAATGTCAAGACTCGACCGCTTTTTCTATAACGTAGAATGGGACGCTACCTTCAGCAACCACATCCTGAATGCGTTGTCAACATCACTCTCCGACCATTGCCCTCTGCTGCTATCCAACCAATCGGGACCTAGAAGGCCAAGTTCGTTCAAGTTTGAAAATTATTGGGTCAAACTCCCAGGATTCAAAGATGTAGTCAGGACTGCATGGGATACTCCAACGGACCACCATGAGCCGTTTCATGTCCTGTGCCACAAACTGCATTCTACTTCGCAAAAACTGAAAGCATGGAGCAAGGAAATCAACTCTGACGCCAAAAAACTTTTCTTCATGGCGCAAGAGATCATCCTAAGGCTCGATGTCGCCCAAGAAAATAGAAGTCTCACGGCTGCTGAGCTGCTTCTACGAGCTAAGCTCAAGAAAAGAATTTTGGGGCTAGCAGTGATCGAAAGAGCTAGATGTAAACAAGCATCGAGACTGTCGTCCATCAATCTAGGCGATGCTAACACAAAATATTTTCACCGTAAAGTAAATGCCAGGAGAAGGAAAACCACATCCAAAGATTGCGACACGGCCATGGCTGAGCAATAAACCATGATGACAAAGCTTCTGTAATACAGGACCATTTCTCAAAATTCATGGGACACCCTCCAGCACGGCAGCACGACATCAACTGGGATGAGCTGAACCTGTCATCCCATGATCTTAGTGGACTGGACGCAACATTTACTGAAGAGGAGATAAAACATGCTATCCACCAAATGCCGTTTGACAAAGCACCGGGGCCAGATGGATACACTGGCGCCTTCTTCAGATCATGCTGGGACATCGTCAAGGTTGATATCGTCAATGCGGCGAATGCCTTCCATTCACTACGGACAAACAGTCTTGCACTCCTCAACTCAGCCAACGTGGTTTTGATTCCCAAAAAGGATGGTGCTGAAGCTATTACAGACTTCCGACCTATCAGCCTGATTCATTCCTTCGCCAAGGTACTTGCATTACGGCTAGCGCCCCATATGAGTTCCATTGTCTCCCCAACGCAAAGTGCTTTCATCAAAAGACGAAGCATCCATGACAACTACATGGCCGTCCGCAATGCAATAAGACGCTACCACAATTCTAAGCTGCCAACAATATTCCTCAAGCTCGACATCGCCAAAGCATTTGATTCAGTCAGATGGGAATATCTCCTCACTCTGTTGAATAAGCTTGGATTTCCTAGTCGATGGCAAGACTGGATCGCTGCATTTCTCTTCACCTCTTCGACGAGGTTTCTATTGAATGGCATCCCAAACACGCCTATCAAACATGGCAGAGGGCTTCGTTAAGGCGATCCACTGTCACCTCTATTGTTTGTCATAGCAATGGATCCACTGCAAAAATTGCTTGATCTAGCAACCGAAAAAGGACATTTGTCCAGGCTGAGGGGAAGAACAACTCAAATTAGAGCTTCAATGTAGGCTGACGACACGGCCATTTTTGTCAAGCCAACAAGGGAAGACATCTTAGCTATGGCCGAGCTCCTAACCTTGTTTGGCGAGGCTTCAGGACTGAAAACCAACTTTCAGAAATCCACAATCATCCCTATACGGTGTGAAGGGTTAAATCTAAATGAAATCCTTGCTGGCTCTCCAACGGAAATTTCATGCTTCCCAACCAAATACCTAGGCCTACCGTTAACGCATCAGCGCCTAAGGCGTGTGGACTTCCAGCCTCTGGTAGACAAAACGGTCAGCAAGCTCACTGCTTGGAATGGGCGCCAAATTAACCCAGCAGGTCGCTCGACTCTGGTTAAAGCGGTCCTTACTTCGCAAGCAGTCTACTTCCTCACATCCCTCCGTGCACCAAAAGAGACAATCAAGGACATCGATCGACAGAGGAAGAGGTTCGTGTGGGCAGGCGCCGAGACGCTAACAGGAGGAAAATGCAAGGTCAATTGGCCGAGGTCAGCTAGACCCAAATATTCTGGAGGCTTGGGCATCCTCCATCTAGGGAAGTTTGCAAGGGCATTAAGGTTGAGATGGCTATGGCGACAATGGTCAGCAAGTTTTGATGGTAGTCTTGGGGATGAAACCCCATGTAACACGACCGATCAGCTCCTTTTTGCGGCATCCACAACTTTAACAATAGGAGACGGAAAAAGAGCATTGTTCTGGTCGAGTGCATGGCTAGACGGTCAGCGGCCATGCGACGTAGCGCCGCACCTCTTTGCCATCTCCAGAAGGAAAAATAGAACTCTGCAACAGGCACTCCTTGATAATAATTGGATTCATGACATCAACCTGCAGCATCATAGTTTCTCTGCCTAGCACTTAGCTGAATACACACATCTATGGCAAGCAACTAGGCGCATAATTCTAAGAACGGGCACGCCAGATAATCTTTCCTGGAAATTTGAGGAAAATGGTGAATACACAACATCCTCTGCTTACCATGCCCAGTTTATTGGTGCAACCAAAAACAACTTTGAGGCACTCATTTGGAAACCTTGGGCACCGCCTAAATGCAAATTCTTCAGTTGGCTTGCGATTCAAAACCGAGTTTGGACCGCTGATAGATTGGAAGCTCGGAGGTGGCCAAACCGAGGAACCTGCACACTATGCCGGCTTCATGCGGAGACAGGCCTGCATCTTTTCAGGGACTACAGATTCACGAAGCGCCTCTGGAAGGAAATTGCCACCTGGGCACAAAACTCCAACCTACAACCGAGTGCATGGCCACATAGCGAGACACTTGAGAACTGGTGGACGGCGATGTCAAATGCGCCGAGTACGAGGAGGAAAGGCCTACGTTCGCTCATTATACTAGTTTGCTGGGAAGTTTGGAAGGAGAGGAATTCGAGAGTTTTTGAGCACACAGAGTCCACCAATTTTATGGTTCTTCAGAGAATCAAAGACGTTGTTTTCTGCCTAACATTAGAAAAGTAAAAAACCGCTGAAACGCTTGCTCCCTGGACGCATGTCCCTCGGACCACCTGGGCCTCCATCTCTCCAATTGGTGATGGAGCGATCTTGCTCCTCTTCGTGTTCTTGCGCTTGGCCTGGTTCCCCTGCACTTGATGGCCGTCATCTTTAGGTCGTCAGCGGCTTTGGAAGGTACATATGGTTTTACAACATGATATCTGAACATAGAGTTCCTCTAATGCTAAATACCTTACAGGCAATCCCCTTGTGCTTTGCTTGGACTCTTAATCCAGGAAGCAGGGGGCAAATGCTCCGAGGTTGCTGTTTCAGACCAGCCTTTTTTTTGGCGAAATGTTTCAGACCAGCCTGATGAGGAAGCAGAGAAAGCACCTCTTCTGGTTCAGTGGCCTTAATAGCGAGTTCCGAAGATCTAATGAAAACAGTTAACCCAACCAGATGGAAATCGAAAAGGAATTTTGTTTGTACCATCTGCTAGAACTGATATCCAGGTTAGTGTGTATATACAGAAGAAGCCAGCTGAAAACCTGCAGTGCGTCACTAGTTTCTGCACACAGTTACACAAATTTAGCTCCAGGACAGTACCGAAAACTTCAGTGCATGTCGATGGTAGCATGTGTAGTTGTGGTTGCAGTTGCCATGTTGCATGCCTGGTGATAGTAAAAGTCACTTTTGTATCCATCAGGAGCTCATGTAACATTTTGGCAGTGCTTGATAATGCGTGCGTTGTCAGATGATGTTGAATAGTCCTAAACCAAAAGGTGGAAATTTCAGTTCTCTTTAGAAGTTGTGTACGCAAAGGGAAAAAAAACATTCCCAGTTCCAGATATATTACTATATGCAGTGATCTATCCTCAATGAAGTCTACATGTGCCAATTAGTAGTTTTTTAAAAAAAAAATATATTAGTGGTAGGAGCGCTGCCTTTCATTTAAGGAGAATTAGAAAGCGGAATACATATGTTTGGCGATTACATGAATGCAAATGTTCTCGGTTACTCTTAAGCTACTAAGAACTGAAAGAAACACTACTAGCGAAATTAAAACTACGATACATGAAGCTCAGAGGCTTCCCACATCGCATTGCTCAATAAAACTGGTCTGTGGTCGGAGAATACGGCCGAGGAGATTTGTGCTAGTTTAATAGCTTGTCCTCAGTTCTAATAGCATTGCTAATTCTTTTTTGTAGTGTGGCATCTTTCTCAGGCAAGGTAGCTGCTGACGGAATCAGAGCGACACACAGTGGGGGCAGCACGCCAATAATTGACACTTGTGTGTCTGATCCTATCTGATAATGCTTACCAATTGGCACCTTGTCAGATTCTCAACGTGCCTAATATCTCATCTTGGTATAGATTGCCAGCACGGTTGGTTCATTGGTTTGCCACTTGATAATGCTTTACCTTTGTCAGATATGATGCTAAACTTGGAATCTGTCTGAAGTAATTTCATGGGTTTACTACCTTCTTCTAGTTATCTAGTTCCAGAATAGCCGTGTATCAAATGAGGAATCTTTAGTTGGCATCTTTCTTTTTTTTTGTTGTTCACGCAAAGCAGAGGATTTGATCGTTCTGAAAACCTGGCATCCTGATCTGAATATGTATGGTATACAGTGTTGTGTTGTATCCTCCCAAAAGTCTGCATTCACATTTTCAACCTTTCTTGTGCCGATCAGTAGTGAACACGTTGCATTGCTCAACGCCTCAACTATAGCTTGCATTAGCAGGTTAAAAACTGGTGCAGTCCGAAAAGCACGGCTGAGGAGACCTGCTCTTAATTTGATAGTAACAGCTCTGTCATCACATACGTTAACCTTGATGCTTACATTACTGATTTTTTTTTATAGGAGCATGATGGCATGCTCCGACACAATTGGTCACTGATGGATTTAGAGCGACACAGTGGGGGGCAGCACCTCAATAAGTAACACTCGCATGTCTGATCCTGTCTGAATCTAATAGTGCCAATTAGCAACTTGTCAGATCTTCAACGTGCACAATATCGTCATCTTTATACCGCCAGCACGGCAAGAATCGGCCGGGATGAAATTCAGGTCCATGTGGCCAAAGAGTCCATAAGAATACTGATGAATAAGAGATGGAAGCAGTTGCTGCAGGAGATGATGTCCACTGAGAGTGACGTGCATCTGCACTTTGCAGCATGGCGTGCATGTGTTCTTGCATTGGAGTTGCAGAAGATAATATCGTCCATTGAAAGCATATATATATATGCTTTCAATACATATTTACGATAGTTGGGTTACTATAACACATGGGGATATTTACCATAACGTTATATTAAACCACTTAGTAAGGAGTTACTATAATCTCGTAAATTAATATAGTAATTATCATAACTCAAAGTGGCTACAGAATAAGTTATTCTGTAGCCAGCTACAGGATAGTAGTTCTATATATATATATATATATATATATATATATATATATATATATATATATATATATATATATATATATATATATAGAGTCCTTTTACGTTGAAAATGCTTCCTAACGCTCCCTGATGCCTACCCAAAATAGTTGTTTTTGTTGATTTTTATTCATCAAGGACAATATGGTCATTGCGAATCCCCTTCCCCCAAACCGCACGCACCTCGCTCTCTCACTCACCCTAGGCCGCTGCCACCGCCCTACTCTCTCCCTCGCTCAAGCCGGTGCCGCCGCCCTCATACGGTGTCGCGCTGGTGGCCCTGCCTGCCAGGGTGAGTTCGCTTACGTTTGCATTCGGCAGAACTCCTATGTTCGTCCTGTTCCTGTGCAACCAATGGAGATCAAGCTAGCAGCAACCATATATTTCTCCAGGCTCCCTATTGATTAAGCTTCACATGCCTTTCGTCTGTACACAGTGGAAATCGAAGCCGTATCTATTGGGTGCCGGCGGACGGCCACATCCCTCGTAGATCCCCTACAACGGAGCGTCCTCGGCGCGTACAAGTCGACGATGGCCACAGTGTGGCAACATGGCGACGCGCTGGGGCGTGACGCTGCTGCGTGCTAGCGTTTTCAGCCCGAGCGAGGACGAGAAACACCAACGCTACACCATCGACATTCGACAGAACTCTTGTCTGGCCTCGGGGCGGCAGCACCCATTCATCCACTCAAAACATTATTTTTACAATTATGGATTTACCGTTTTATCCTTGATTAAAATAAATAACTACGAAAAAGAAATTGTCACTCTTTTATTTAAGTCCTAATTCTCTCAACTTTGGAGGCGTTATGGCGCATATGGGCCCACCGACCATAGACACATCCAACGCCTCCCGACGCCTCGCTCATTGACGCCTCTCAACGCCTTCACTCATATGGGCCCATCAATCATTGACACAGCTAACGCTTCCTGACGTCTCCCCAACCATAATAAAAAAGTTCATATATATATATATATATATATATATATATATATATATATATGGAGAGTATATTCAGTAGCCAGCTATAAAATAAGTTATTTTGTAGCCACATCCATTTACGATAATTTTATATACTAATTTACGATAATGTCAATACATATTTACGATAGTTGGGTTACTATAACACATGAAGATATTTACCATAACGTTATAGTAAACCATTTAGTAAGAAGTTACTATAATCTCGTAAATTAACATAGTAATTATTCCATCATATCCCCCAAACCAGCCCGGGCCTAACGGCCCATGTCTTTTCCGATCGCCGGTGCTCGTTCGTTTGTTTCCCTGATGTCCGGCCAGAAGCCACATCAGTTCCGTCGATCGGGAGCCCGCCGCAGCCGCTGTCCTCGTACGGCAGTAGGATCGTATCGCATGTAGCTGATCATAGCGCCGTACGTGCCATATATAAAACGCGATGAACTGCTACAGCCATCGTCGTCCTCGTTGCTCAGGCAAAAGATGAGGATTGAGGGTCGTCGTCGTCTCGGCATCGGTGTAACAGAGAACGACAGCGCGGGACTCGATCGGCAACACCCATGAGACACTACAGCAGCCACACATTTTGCCGAGTGCCCCATGCACTCGGCAAAGGCACTCATGCACTCGGCATGCTCGATCTAGCTAGATGGGTAATAATAATTAAGAAAAGACACCCATGCACTCGGCAAAGACACCGAGATCGAAGAGCAGCAGCATATCAGGTTCGAATTCGACGCCCTGAAGCCCTGAAGGCTCCGAACAAAAGGGAGTGGAGTCTGGGTGTAACAAATGGATCGGGTTTTGACTTTGGCACGTTTTTGCATTGGGAATGGACGGGCTAGCTGGGCCCATGCTCGATCTAGCTAGATGGGTAATAATAATTAAGAAAAATGTCTGGTTAATTAGATTTGGTGCTTTGAGATACGTGTAATTCTTAAAAGAGAAGCACCGGAGCAGTTGCCATAATATATAGCAGCAAATAATGTACATTATGATATGTATATAATATAATATAATTAGTTGATTTGTTCGTGACACATGCATTAAAGCAACAAACCCGCGCTCGAATAGTGACGGCGCTTTATTCAATATCATGCTTGGACACGCGAACGCATATTCCTGACTCAGCGCTCGCTGCATGCAAGCGATATCTATTTGTGTTGCTGAATACTGAGCAGCTCACTAGCTATATATATATTATATGCGTATACCATTGCTTCTTCCGTACGTACGTGTTCATATTTCTCCATGGATTGATTAGTCACCCGCCGCGCCTGCACCTTGGTGGTTCCAGCACAGCTTGAAGACAGTCCAGATTTGTGCGATTGCACCCAGGGCGGCAGTCACCAGACACTACGTAAAAAACGTTTTTTTAGCAACGGGATGAATTTTTTTTTAGGAGCGGCTGATGATAGAACCGTCCTTACAAATGGTTGCTAAATAAACCGCCCTTACAAATGAATTTGTAGGGGCAGCCGGTGTTATCAGCCGCCCCTACAAATGGCCCGATTTGTAGGGGCGGCTGGATATCCAGCCGCCCCTACAAATTAATTTGTAGGGGCGGCTCAATATACAGCCGCCCCTATAAATTGATTTGTAAGGGCGGCTCAACGATGAAGTGCCTCTATAAATAGACGTCAAATATTAAAAGTATGCACTATAATTCAAATTTTATAAACGACCTCGGATGAAGAAACAATCAAAATGAAAGTTGTAGATCTCGAAAAATTATGAAACTTTGTAGTTGACAACTTTTTTAGTTGAGATCATTTACTACTTGAAAATAATGTTTGAAATTATTGTTCCCGTTTTGTCCTCTAATTCGGAGCCAATTCTTAAAACTGGTCTAGTTTTCGCATACGAACTCCGATTTCGACGTTCCATATATCAAAATCGATCAGAAAAAAATTTTGGATCCGTCCATCCCCGACTTGTCGGGGTTCGGAAATTTTAGATTGGTCAAAAAGTGGTCACAAGATCCTCTTTTTGTGGTCACAAGGTTTTTTTTGTCGATTTTGAGCAAGTTTTCTGAAAATTCCACAGGCCACGTCTTTCACTTGTTTCAGCTCATATTTTCTGTGGTTACTTCTTTTGTGCTCCTAAGTAAAAGAAAAATATCAAAAAAATAAAATAAAAAAGTTGAAATTTCTCAAAAAAACAACGACAGCCCCAAAAATAGAAAAAAAAGAGAGGGGCAAAAGATGAACAATATCCGGAGGACCACATAGAGAAGGCCAAACGTTATTTTGGAACACTAATTGATTTTAGATGAAAAAATCATGAACATAGAAGTTGCAGAACTTATCAAGATCTACAAGTTTTATTTTGGTCATTTCTTCATCCGATAAAGTGGTAATAACATTGTTCACAAAATTTATATATATCTTATAGTTTCATAAATAATAAGATGGATATATAACATTTGTGAACAATGTTACTACCACTATGTTGGATGAATAAATGATCAAAATAGAAGTTGTAGATCTCAAAAAATTATGAAACTCTATAGTTGACAACTTTTTAATTTGAAATCATCTTGTCAACAAAATTACGTTTGAATTTCTAAAATTTGAAATTTAAATTTTGTAAACGACCTCGGATGGAGAAACAATCAAAATAAAAGTTGTAGATCTCGATAAGTTATGAAACTTTGTAGTTGACAACTTTTTGATTTGAAATCATCTTGTCAACAAAAACTACGTTTGAATTTCCAAAAATTTGAAATTTGAATTTTTTAAACGACATCGGATGGAGAAACAGTAAAAATGAAAGTTGTAGATCTTGAAAAGTTATGAAACTTTGTACTTGATAACTTTCTCATTTGAACCCATCTTGTCATGGAAAACTACGTTCGAATTTCTATTATTTGAAATTCAAATTTTAAAAGTGACCTCAGATGGAGAAACAGTAAAAATGAAAGTTGTAGATCTTGAAAAGTTATAAAACTTTGTAGTTGACAACTTTTTCATTTGAATTGGTTCAGGGCCTCAAACAATCAATTTATGCTCAGTTTTATATAATACATGGGGAATCAAAATGTATCGTGGACATAAGTGAATGTGAGGTATAGTGGTAGAGAAGATGACGATCGTGAAAAAATGCCTCAACCATAGAGTGAGGGTGTGTGTGGCTGCTGGTGGGGACCTCCTCGGTTAAAAAAAATTTGCTATTTTTTTGCCCCTTTTTCGTGATTTCTGGAAATTGATTTGTAGGGGCGGCTCAATATTCAAATCGGATTTGTAGGGGCGGCTGATAACACCAGCCGCCCCTACAAATCGATTTCTAGGGACGGCTGGAAACATCAGCCGCCCCTACAAATCGATTTGTAGGAGCGGCCTGGGAACCGCCTCTACAAATCAGTGATTTTTAGCCACCCTTTCATAGGGGCGGCTGGCAAAACCGCCCCTACAGAGGGTTACCAACCATCAGTGGCGGATCTAGAAAATACATTTAGGGGGGGCTGGGAACTCATCTTCAACTCGAAATTCATCTTCAACCTCCGTCGAGAGCACTCCAGCACCTTCTTCCCTGTTGTTAATGGCTGAAAAATTCATGAGGGGCTAAGGGGGCTCCAATGGAGCTGCCAGGGTAGGGGGGCTTGAGCCCCGGCAGCCCCCCTGGCAGATCCGCCTCTGCCAACCGTTTCTAAAAACCTTTTTCTACGTAGTGAGACCCAAGACGGCGACGGCAAGGACGATGCGCCACGGTGGCGTAGCTGCGCCGACGACCTGGCCGCCGCCGCCGCTGTATGGGCCGTCGATGTGCGGCGGCAGGTTCCCTGTCCCCGACGACGGTGGCTCTGACCTGGGGCTTGACGAGAGCTTGCCACTGCATGCAGTCGCGCATAAAATCGCAAAAAAAGAAAGGTTAATTAATTAATTAATTAATTGATTGTTCAACGATTGGGATACAAAACTAAAGAGAGTAACAGAGCTCGTATTAATTTATTTGGACACATACTAAAAAAAAAGCTCCGACAACACAGCTGCAACTAACAATTAGCATATTATGTAACAATAGAGATAAACAGTTTGTTTGTTTGTTTAGGTTGATAAAAAAAACAGATGCAAAACCATAAACCTGAATTAAAAGAAAAGAGGGAAAAGTCAGAACGAATTGATCTCCACAGCATGAGAAATAACACCAGACAGAAAGTGTCCCAGGATCCTTGGTGGCCAACCAACCAGTGGAATCATTCTTAGAAAAATATAGTCGGCTCATAATAAGGAAAAAAGGTATCAAAAGCAACTGCAAAACTGGCGACTGGAGGAGTAACTTGGTGTCCCCGCTGTACATGGCGGTTGTGTCCAACCTGGCTGACATGGTTGACATCTTGATAAGTGAATCTCGTGAAGGTAGTGTGAAATCGCCGGCGAGCTACGCCGGAGGACCAGATGGACAAACTGCACTGCATGCTGCAGTTTTTGCTAGAAACGGTATGGTAACATGAATTCTTTCCTACACATTCGCTTCATGCCATATCAGTTTTGTGTTTATTATGCGTATACTTAAATTTTTATCTTTGATCTTTTGTGCTAATATCATATACAAAACAGAGGTATAGTACGAGACTGGCGAGATATTTTCTTATAGAAATAGAAAATGCATTTGTAGACTTGGTAGTGTTTTGTCTCTATTCCCTTAACTCCACTTTCCTCAATTTGAAGTACGATGTAATAAGGACGTTTTTGGTAGACCTCGTTTTGTTCCTTATTCTATGTGTGTAGTGATTCTCTTAGAAAAGTGATACGTGGCAGAAATTGATTCTTAGGATAAACTATATGTAAGAGGTGATTCTGTGCAGGAAGTAAATCAGGAGAAGTTAGTTTTTTTTTTCATCTCCCAGCCTCCTATATTATTTGAGAAAATCAGCATAGAATCATTTGTCTATGACATAATGTTTGTATGTCAGAGCTTCTGGATTCAACTCTGAGAGCTCTACCTTACAGGTCTCAAGTGTTATAAGTGTTCTCTTTTACTGTAGTGGTAATCTTTTCTTCTTCTTCTTTTTAGCTCATGAAATGTGCGAGTCCCTGCAACGCTGGGAGCCAACACTTGCGCAAAAGGCTGACAGCTCTGGAAGAACTGCCCTTCACTATGCAGCGTCAGTTGGGAATAGTGGAGTGGTCAACTTTTACTGGTCAACAGCTTGCTTGCTTACATTCCAGATGATGATGGTCTCTATCCTGTGCACTATGCTGCTATAGCTGGCAACTCAGAAATTATCCGCGAGATCATGGAGATATGCCCTAGCTGCCATGAGTTGGTTGACAAGAAACATAGAAGTATTTTGCATTGTGCTGTTGAATTCGGGAGTGCTGAGTTGGTGCGGTACATCTGCATGAACCCAAAGTTCACGAGTATAATGAATGCGGGTGACAGCGAAGGAAACACACCACTACATCTGGCTATAAAGCATGGGCATTTATTTAGCTTCTTCCTTCTTATGATGGATATTAGGGTGAACCTTAGCATTATTTGTTGAATATTTGGTCAATTTACGACTTATATTAGTCCATAAAAACGACTTAACCAATAGTAACAATAGCACTAACCATATTGTAACACCACCACTACTGCAGATAGTCTTTAACACTGCAGCAACCAAGTACGCTAACAACGCTAACAGAATAGCATATGAACAATAGCGCACAGTAGGATTAGGTTTATACCCTAGGGTGGGACTGCCGGTACCCGCGGACAGTGAGCCGCCATCTTCTCCGTCGGTGGCGTTGGTGCGGGCACCAGTCCTCCTCGTGTCCACCATGTTGCAGAGGAGGTCGCGCCGGGAGGCTCCTGTAGGTGCGGTGTTGGAGCAGTAGCACGGGAAGCTCTTGCAGGTGAGGTGTCGGAGCAGTAACACGGGACTCTCCCGTCAGGAAGCAGAAGCCCCCGAACAGTATCCTGCAGAAGCGAAGACAGGGCAGCAGTCGCGCCGGAAAGCCGGCGCTCCCCAAAAACTTGATTCCCTGCCTACCCGTGCAGGTACGCTTGACGGGGGAAGTTCCGGAGGCCTGCTACCGAAGCTCCCTATGCGCGCAGGGAACTTCGGTCGGAGATGCAGACGAACAGCTCAGCGTTCAGATATTGCGGAGAGGAGGAAGAGGAAGAGTTGGGTCTATCCCCTGCCGGACAGGGGCGCCCCCCTTATAGCCGCGCCGTTCCCCATCTGTCCGTTAGGCCCTGTCGGGGGAATGAACCTAGACAGGGTGGTTGGGCGTTGGGAGTTGGCTACGACGGCTAGGGTTTCGGTTGGGCCAAGCGACAAAACCAGGCCAAACCAGGCCACGGCCCACGGCCCACATAGCGTGCGCGCGCGGGCGGGCGGCTCGGCTCGGCGGCGGCGGCGCGCGCGTGTGGCCTCCCGGTTCTCCCTCTCAACTTGTCTATGTGAGAGTCATAAGACTCACTATTTAAATTGAGAACCTTTTTAGTGAATTTCCCATATGGTACTAATCACTTTTCCACTTAACAATAATTGTGGGCCTTTGAAGTTTATTTGATTAATTAGATAAATAATGGGCCTGGCCCAAATTAATCTAACAATCCCCACCAAACTTCAGAAGTCCACAGTTAATGTCTTCAGTTCTGAGCTTGTTTGATATACCAGTGTTTCGATGGAGACTGTTAAGTTGAACATCCATCTAGAAAAGGAGTTTACACTTATTTACAACTGACCAATGGACTATGCCTTGAATTGACAGTTTTGTGCAAAGTGAGGCTCACTCGATTCCTTTACTGATACTAGGCTGCCTGTAGCATCCCCTCTGGTTGGAGCATATAAGTCATACTCCTGGCCTATTCATGAGTATCTAGAGATTATCCAAATCTCATAGATTGTGACTAGCAATCGAACTCACATAGGTGTGTTCCTTTAAGATGCCCTGTAGGCCGACATCTTTGCTTCTCATTAAGCCACTCGGATCACATTGAGGTATTTACCAACCTGCCATACAGATAGGAAGAGAAGTGCATTACTCAAGAGATTGACCTTTATTAAAAGGGTCTCTTCGCTCAGTCTACCCATAGCTTATTTCACCATCCTAATTCACGGGATCTCCGATCACATAGGACAGTGTCGATGTTTTACCACCGATAGCTTGCCACGGGGGTACCCAAGGCAGTATGTTTGGGCTTCAGCGTATGCAGAACTCGATGGTGAACGCAACGCAAGAGACAAGCGACTTATCCTGGTTCGGACCCTCGATCGTTGATCGAGTAACAGTCCTACGTCCAGCCGGCGTTAGCCTCTACGTTGGATTGATTATGAAGTGTCGTACAATTATTGTTCTGTTGTTCCCTTCCCCAAGAGCCCTGCCCTTCTTTATATAGTCAGGAGGCCAGAGTCCTAGTCGGTTTACAATGAGAGTTCCTAGTAGGATTACTGAATAGTACTACTACTAAGATTACATAAGAAGAATCCTAGTTAGACTAGATCTTCTCTCCCTTGTGGGGTATCCTATGGGTCCCGCATCGACAAGCCCCTGAGCACTTCATGGTTGAGCTCTGAAAGTCTCGTTTTGCTCTTTCAGGTCTTGTTGAGTAGGAACAAATGTCATCTGAGTGCTTTCTGGAGTGAAACCTTGTAGCGCTTCTTGGGATCTTCGAGTGGTGAGTGCTTTTTGAAGAAAAAGTACATCCATCTGGTTGTAGCCCCCGAGCCTCTTGCTATTTGGAACAAGGAGCTGGAGGATCTTGTCTTGAAGTTGCTCTGATTGTTCATTGAAGTTTTATCAAAAAGAACTCGAATATGGCTCGTTCCGGGTTCTTTTTGTCGTAATGTCTTGAAGTGGTCTGTGTTGAGGAAGTCTTTTGGTGACGTGCGCTTTTTCGAAGAAAAAGGGCACTCACTGAGTGTAGCCCCCGAGCCTCTTGCTATTTGGAACAAAAAGTTGGAGGGTCTTGAATCTTTATGTTGTTTGAAAATTTGTGTTCTGAAGTAGTCCCCGAGACATGGATTATGTCATCATCCAAGTAGTTTTGCGGCATCTTTCCGAAGCGGCCCTTTAGTCTTGGATTAAACCATTATCCGAGTAGTTTCGCGGCATGCAGCCTCTGAGCTTATGTCTGGGTTCTCTTTTTTTCGGGTGTATCTTGTAGTTGTTGTGTATCTCATCGTAGCTAGAGGAAGTCTTGTGATAGGGGTTAGAGGTAGACTAATCCCATAGTGGCGTTGCATCAGGAAGTTGGTGGCGGTAGTTGGAGGAAGTCTTGTGATGTGGGCTTTGTCCCTTCATCCGGCAGTTCTTGGCTGGCGCTCTTTGTCAGCCCTGCGGCTGTCCGGTGCAGATCAACACCTGATCCTGCATCATGTCGAGCTTGGGTAGACAGATGCCTACCAGCCTCCTTTGGTCCATGCTTTCCTGTTGTGCTGCTGATTTCCGTCTTGGATGCACTGTGTTCGTCCTTTGAAGAAAACAGTGTAGCCGAGGGCGGTTTGTTCTACCTGGCAGCAAATTAGAACACGTAGTCGTTCCAGAGCCTAGCTGTGTCCGGGTTCCTCTTTGCTACCTTGCTTGTTGTAGTACCAAGTTCGTCGGGTCTTGTAAGATGTGTAATCTTGTACTTCTTGATTTCATTTGTAATAAAAAAGATTCTTGCCTTCTTAGTTGCCATGCTTTCTCCTACTGTGTTGCTTATGGAATTTCTGAGTTCTTTTTATCAAGAACCGGGTTCTTTTGTTCCTTCAGAAGTTACCCTCCCTTTCTTCTTTGAGGATGGGTTGTTCTTGCAGTTATTTGATGGCTCCGCAGTAGTGCTGGATGGATAAGTCTAAAATCTGCCCATTGGATTGTACCGTTGTGTGGATTTGTGCCCTCCGTCGTTTTAGCTACGTCGGTAAATGGACCGTTGCGTTCTCACATGGTGTTTTAACGGGCCTGGTGGGCCATTTCTAACGCTGTAAAATTTATTTATAGACCCTTCATCCTCTTTTTCTTTACTGCCTTTCTTTTGCCTTCAAACCCTAGCTCTTAATCATCCGCCGTCACCATTGCCGCCGCCGTCCTTAGCGCCGCCATCTAGGTTTTCTTTTTCCTCTGATTTCTTTTTGCCTTCATTAGTACATGGGCAAGAAGAAAACCACCAGTAAGTCCTAGTCTTCTTTCGTGGACGAGGAGTCTTCACTCTCCTTGATCGAGAATCAGGAGTTTGTTGCCATGAGGGCCGCCCAGAAGTTTTGGCCGGCTCCGACAACCACCGAAGCGTAGCTTCGTGAGCTTGTCAGCGACGGCTTGATCCAGGGCCAGGCTTTTACTGAATGGAGAGTTCCAGGTGAGCATCGAGTTCCTGTTCTAGTTCCTGGTGAGATCGTTCTTTTTGTCTCATTCATTCGCGCTGGACTTTGTCTTCCCGCCTCCGCTTTTCTTCACCAATTTCTTGATTATTTTGGGATTTGCCTAAACCACCTTGCTCCTAATGCAGTTCTTCACCTTTCTGTCTTTGTTCATCTTTGCGAAGCTTTCCTTAGAATTCCCCCTTCTCTTTCTCTGTTTCATTACTTCTTTCGCCTGAAACCCCAACCCCGCCGTGAAGAAACCAGCGTTCTTGGCGGTTGCAGGATTTAGTTTCGTCAGGGTCTTAAGAGCAAGTTCTTTGACTATGACCTGGTTGATTCTGTAAAAGATTAGCGTGCCGACTGGTTTTATGCTGCCAATTTGATCCCTTCCCTTGTCGTCCACTCTGGATCTGGTCCTGTGGTGAATGACCGATGGGACAAGAAACTTGAGTCACCTGCTGAGATTCAAGTGATCCAGCCACTCCTTGATAGGATTAGCATGCTGAAACAGCAGGGTTTAACCAGTTTCGGTATTGTTTCGAGTTTTCTTCGTCGCCAAGTTCAGCCTTTGAAAGAGCGAGAGCACCTTGGCTTCGAGTATTCTGGGGCCGAGGATCCTTCACGCATGGTCCCAGCTCTTGAGCTGACCGATGAGGAGGTACTCGAGCGTCTCCAGAAGATGCTGAAAGGAGTGACCGTTGTTCCTCCTGCTGTCTCCGAGTTCTCTGCCAACAACCCGCCCCCAGCTGTGAGTTGTTTATCTCTTTGTTTGGGTACTTTATGTACTCTTGCTGCATCCATTTTTGCTTAGATTTTCCTTGTCTTGCTATTTTATCCTTTTTCGTAGGAGCTTGGGCGGAACTTTGTTGACTCGATCCCTCTTGATGTTCTCCCTGCCATGGCGGAGACTGGGGATAAACCTGCTGGAACTTCCGTAACTAGTAAGTTCCCAACCTCCACAGCGCTTCCTGGAGTTTCTTCCGGATTTATTGATGTATATGAAGAATATGTTCCTCGTCTAGTCCCTCGCAGTCCTCGTAGTGTCCCGAAGAGGGGGCGAATGGATGGGTCTTCATCCAGCCTGCCTATCTCCAAGAAGTCTCACAAACCAAGTAGTCTCTCAGGTACTCCAGTTGTTGCTAGCATGCTCTTAGGTGAGCATATTTAATACTCTTTGTTCTTTTGTTTTCCCGTTTCTCTCTTGAACCGAGTACTTTTTATTCTTTTTTCAGCAGGTGCTCTGGTTTCCTTGGTTGAGGGAGAGGAGGATGACGAAGTACCCCTCATCATGCGGCGGTGAGTTGTTTTCATATTCCTGTTGCATTGAATTTCTCTTCTTTGTCTTGACTTTTAGTCTTGAACTTTTTGAAGTAACCGGACGTCGGGTATGAGTTCTTCTGAGGCTCCCGCGCCGACTTCTTCTGAAGCTCCGGTGTTGAGTTCTTTGGTAGCCTCAGTACCGAGCTCTACCGCTCCTCTAGTGTAGAGTTCTTCCACGGCTCTAGCCCCGGCTTCTTCCGTGGCTCCGGTATCTGCTATCCCGCTCCTGTCGTCGGGTGGCGGGGACGTTTTTGCCGTCGTGGTCCCCCCTGTGAGGCCTTCTTTTGGCTTCACGAAGAAGAAAGTGGCTAGGTGAGTAGATTCTGGTTTCATCCTTTTGCTTCTGTCTTCCTTCTTCTGGTTCTCATCGGTGATTTCTTTTATCAATTTTCAGTCTTTCGTCTTCTCTCGTTTCTTCATCAACTTCTTCTCAGCCTTCCGCCGTGCCATTGAGTTCCAAGCCTCAGGACTCACAACATACTGTTGGTGAAGTTGCTGCAGGGGCTTCGGAGCTACCTGGCGAAGTTGCGGACTTGGCTGCCCCGGAGGTGACTGTGGCCGTCGCGTCGGGTCCTTCTGAGGGATTGGCTTTGGCTTCCCGGGAGGTTGCTTTGGTCGTTCCTTCTTCGCCCCAGCCGGCCTCTCATTCCCCTTCTCTCGCTTCCGGCGGTCCCTCTTTTACCGATGACGTGGTGCAATAGTTCGATGCCACCCATCGGCTATCGGAGCTAACCGCAGCCTGGGGGAGCTTGGCATCATCTGCGACTTCTTTCAGGGAGAAGTTTCACATAAGTTTTTCTGAGATTCTTTCTTAGGCCATTTGTTTTGCCTTCATCCTTACGTCTTATTTTTCTCTATCTTTAATTGTTTAGACTTTCTCTCGTGACCATACCGGCTTCATCTTTTCGTCTGAAACTGAGAAGAAGTTGTCCTCTGAGGTAAGTTCTCTGAAGACTGACCTTGACCTCCTCCGGGCCGAGTTGGAGACTGAGCGTAAGTTGCATCAAAAAGAGGAAAAGGCTCTCCGTGCCCGGGTGGTAGAGGTAGAGAAACAGAGAGACACTGTTGCCCAGGAGTTGGAGAAACAGAAAGATGCTGCTATCCGAGAGGCTTCAAAGAACTCCGAGGCCATGAAGAGCTTGGAAGCCGTGAAGAAAGAATGTAAAGGTATTCCGGGTTTTCTCTGTTTCTTTCAATATTTAAACCTTTCCCTCCTGCCGACTTGTTGTTTGGTGTCTTGTCCAGCTCTTCGAGTTGAAGGACAAAAGCTCTTGGAGGGCATTGATGAAATGAAGACTCTTGTTCATATAAGTCATAACAAGGCTGAGGAGGTAATTACTCATGCTGAAGAAGAACTTGCACTTGCTAAGTTGATCAGGCGTGGAGCTGATAAAGATCTTGTGCAGGCCCAAAAAACTATTGAAGACTTGTCTGGGAAGCTGGCGACGGCTACTGAAAATTGGAACGTTTTGTGGAAATCCTTTCGTTCAGTAGCTGATGTTCTCCGGACTCCAGCGGATGACGGCAATCTTGGGCTCAGTTCATTCCTCGGATTCCGACTCATTTCCAAGAGTTCGCGAAGAAGTGCGCTCAAGTAAGTACCAAGAATGTGCTGGCCTAGGTCCGGGTCCTTGCTCCAGAGGCACCTCTGTCCAAGATAGCAGAGGAAGCTGATAGCCAAGAATACCTTGATGCCATTGAGAGGATGGAGCCTGAGGTCGAAGGTTTAGCCAGTAGGGTTGTAGACAGTCTTAATATTGATATTTCCCTTCCTGATGACAATGCCTGATTCAATTGACCAGCCTCTTGTAATATTACACTCCTCTTTAAATGAAGATTCTTTATTTTCGTTGATGTATTCTTCGCCCGGGTGTGGTCGGAGTTACTTGACTTGCTGAGTACTTTGTCCCATTTTCGTCTCTGCCCTGTAAACAACACTGTGCGTTATCCTGACGAAATCCCTCGATTTGTCGAGTACTTTTCTTTTCTTCCTCTTTTGTGATCCGTCGAGTGCTTTGTCCGCGCTATGACTTGTTAGATGTAGATCTTTGTGTTGACAACCATTTGTCTGCGCTATGTAAAACGACTCGGCATAGAATGTTGCCTTGACAAACTTTGGCATCCGAGTGCTTTCTTGAGTGGCACTTGTGCTTTTCTGAGGAAAAAGTATTCCTATCTGGATGTAGCCCCCGAGCCTCTTGCTTTTCGGAACGAAGAGCTAGAGGGTCTTTTTAAGCTTAATTTCGGTTGACTAGTTTTAGGTGTTAGCTTTTAGCTACCCTTGTCAGCGGGCTCAAGCGTCTTTTCAGCTATTTTGCTCTCGGCCAGGATGCTCAGGCATGTTTTCAGCCATTTTGCTTTTTGTTTTGGGTGTTAGCTTTTAGCTACCCTCATCGGCGGGCTCAAGCGTCTTTTCAGCTATTTTGCTCTCGGGCGGGATGCTCAGGCATGTTTTCAGCCATTTTGCTTTTTGTTTCGGGTGTTAGCTTTTAGCTACCCTCATCGGTGGGCTCAAGCGTCTTTTCAACTATTTTGCTCTCGGCCGGGATGCTCAGGCATGTTTTCAGCCATTTTGCTTTTTGTTTTGGGTGTTAGCTTTTAGCTACCCTCATCGGCGGGCTCAAGCGTCTTTTCAGCTATTTTGCTCGCTGGCGACGGCTACTAAAAATTGGAACGTTTTGTGGAAATCCTTTCGTTCAGTAGCTGATGTTCTCCGGACTCCAGCGGATGACGGGCAATCTTGGGCTCAGTTCATTCCTCGGATTCCGACTCATTTCCAAGAGTTCACGAAGAAGTGCGCTCAAGTAAGTACCAAGAATGTGCTGGCCCAAGTCTGGGTCCTTGCTCCAGAGGCGCCTCTGTCCAAGATAGCAGAGGAAGCTGATAGCCAAGAATACCTTGATGCCATTGAGAGGATGGAGCCTGAGGTCAAAGGTTTAGCCAGTAGGGTTGTAGATAGTCTTAATATTGATATTTCCCTTCCTAATGACAATGCCTGATCCAATTGACCAGCCTCTTGTAATATTACACTCCTCTTTAAATGAAGATTCTTTATTTTCGTTGATGTATTCTTTGCCTGGGTGTGGTCGGAGTTACTTGACTTGCTGAGTACTTTGTCCGGTTTTCGTCTCTGCCCTGTAAACAACTCTCGTTATCCTGACGAAATCCCTCGATTTGTCGAGTACTTTTCTTTTCTTCCTCTTTTGTGATCCGTCGAGTGCTTTGTCCGCGCTATGACTTGTTAGATGTAGATCTTTGTGTTGACAACCTTTCGTCTGCGCTATGTAAAACGACTCGGCATAGAATGTTGCCTTGACAAACTTCGGCATCCGAGTGCTTTCTTGAGTGGCGCTTGTGCTTTTCTAAGGAAAAAGTATTCCTATCTGGATGTAGCCCCCGAGCCTCTTGCTTTTCAAAACGAAGAGCTGGAGGGTCTTTTTAAGCTTAATTTCGGTCGACTAGTTTTAGGTGTTAGCTTTTAGCTACCCTCATCGGTGGGCTCAAGCGTCTTTTCAGCTATTTTGCTCTTGGCCAGGATGCTCAGGCATGTTTTCAGCCATTTTGCTTTTTGTTTCGGGTGTTAGCTTTGAGCTACCCTCATCGGCGGGCTCAAGCGTCTTTTCAGCTATTTTGCTCTCGGCCGGGATGCTCAGGCATGTTTTTAGCCATTTTGCTTTTTGTTTTGGGTGTTAGCTTTTAGCTACCCTCATCGGCGGGCTCAAGCGTCTTTTCAACTATTTTGCTCTCGGCCGGGATGCTCAGGCACGTTTTCAGCCATTTTGCTTTTTGTTTCGGGTGTTAGCTTTTAGCTACCCTCATCGGCGGGCTCAAGCGTCTTTTCAGCTATTTTGCTCTCGGCCGGGATGCTCAGGCATGTTTTCAGCCATTTTGCTTTTTGTTTTGGGTGTTAGCTTTTAGCTACCCTCATCGGCGGGCTCAAGCGTCTTTTTAGCTATTTTGCTCTCGGCCGGGATGCTCAGGCATGTTTTCAGCCATTTTGCTTTTTGTTTCGGGTGTTAGCTTTTAGCTACCCTCATCGGCGGGCTCAAGCATCTTTTAAGCTATTTTGCTCTCGGCCATGATGCTCAGGCATGTTTTCAGCCGTTTTGCTTTTTGTTTCGGGTGTTAGCTTTTACCACCGATAGCCTGCCACGGGGGTACCCGAGGCAGTATGTTCGGGCTTTAGCATATGCAGAACTTGATGGTGAACGCAACGCAAGAGACAAGCGACTTATCCTGGTTCGGACCCTCGATCGTTGATCGAGTAACAGTCCTACATCAGACTGGCGTTAGCCTCTACGTTGGATTGATTATGAAGTGTCGTACAATTATTGTTCTGTTGTTCCCTTCCCTAGGAGCCCTGCCCTCCTTTATATAGTCAGGAGGCTAGAGTCCTAGTCGGTTTACAATGAGAGTTTCTAGTAGGATTACTGAATAGTACTACTACTAAGATTACATGAGAAGAATCCTAGTTAGACTAGATCTTCTCTCTCCCTTGCGGGATATCCTGTGGGTCCCGCATCGATAAGCCCCCGAGCACTTCATGGTTGAGCTCTGAAAGTCTCATTTTGCTCCTTTAGGTCTTGTTGAGTAGGAACAAACGTCATCCGAGTGCTTTCTGGAGTGAAACCTTGTAGCGCTTCTTGGGACCCATAGGATACCCCGCAAGGGAGAGAGAAGATCTAGTCTAACTAGGATTCTTCCCATGTAATCTTAGTAGTAGTACTATTCAGTAATCCTACTAGGAACTCTCATTGTAAACCGACTAGGACTCTGGCCTCCTGACTATATAAAGGAGGGCAGGGCTCCTAGGGAAGGAAACAACAGAACAATAATTGTACGACACTTCATAATCAATCCAACATAGAGGCTAACGCCGGCTAGACGTAGAACTGTTACTCGATCAACGATCGAGGGTCCGAACCAAGATAAGTCGCTTGTCTCTTGCATTGCATTCACCATCGAGTTCTGCATATGCTGAAGCCCGAACATACTGCCTCAGGTACCCCCGTGGCAGGCTATCGGTGGTAAAACATCGACAGCTTCTGAGGGATTAGCTTCGGCTTCCTGGGAGGTTGCTTTGGTCGTTCCTTCTTCACCCCAGCCGGCCTCTCCTTCCCCTTCTCTCGCTTCTGGCGGTCCCTCTTTTACCGATGATGTGGTGCAACAGTTCGATGCCACCCATCGGCTATCGGAGCTGATCGCAGCCTAGGGGAGCTTGGCGTCCTCTGCGACTTCTTTCGGGGAGAAGCTTCACGTAAGTTTTTCTGAGATTCTTTCTTTGGCCAGCTTTTGTCCTTCAACTCGGAGAGCTGGACAAGACACCAAACAATAAGATAGCAGGAGGGAAAGGTTTGAATACTGAAAGAAACAGAGAAAACCCGGAATACCTTTACATTCTTTCTTCACGGCTTCCAAGCTCTTCATGGCCTCTGAGTTCTTTGAAGCCTCTCAGATAGTAGCATCTTTCTGTTTCTCCAACTCCTTAGCAACAGTGTCTCTCTGTTTCTCTACCTCTACCACCCGGGCACGGAGAGCCTTTTCCTCTTTTTGATGCGACTTACGCTCAGTCTCCAACTCGGCTCAGAGGAGGTCAAGGTCAGTCTTCAGAGAACTTACCTTAGAGGACAACTTCTTCTCAGTTTCAGATGAAAAGAAGAAGCCAGTATGGTCACGAGAGAAAGTCTAAACAATTAAAGATAGAGAAAAATAAGGCGTAAGGACGAAGGCAAAACAAATGGCCTAAGAAAGAATCTCAGAAAAACTTACGTGAAGCTTCTCCCCGAAAGAAGTCGTAGAGGACACCAAGCTCCCCCAGGCTGCGGTCAGCTCCGATAGCCGATGGGTGGCATCGAACTGTTGCACCACGTCATCGGTAAAAGAGGGACCGCTGGAAGCGAGAGAAGGGGAAGGAGAGGCCGGCTGGGGCGAAGAAGGAACGACCAAAGCAACCTCCCGGGAAGCCGAAGCCAATCCCTCAGAAGCTGTCGATGTTTTACCACCGATAGCCTGCCACGAGGGTACCCGAGGCAGTATGTTCGGGCTTCAGCGTATGCAGAACTCGATGGTGAACGCAACGCAAGAGACAAGCGACTTATCCTGGTTCGGACCCTCGATCGTTGATCGAGTAACAGTCCTACGTCCAGCCGACATTAGCCTCTACATTGGATTGACTATGAAGTGTCGTACAATTATTGTTCTGTTGTTCCCTTCCCCAGGAGCCCTGCTCTCCTTTATATAGTCAGGAGGCCAGAGTCCTAGTCGGTTTATAATGAGAGTTCCTAGTAGAATTACTGAATAGTACTACTACTAAGATTATATAGGAAGAATCCTAGTTAGACTAGATCTTCTCTCTCCCTTGTGGGGTATCCTGTGGGTCCTGCATCGATAGACAGGTTGCCAATATGATAGAACTTCATGTGGGTCTCAGTCCCATCTCACTCGATGCACTATCTATCACATTACGCGATAGTCCCTTAGTAAATTGATCTGCCAGATTTTTAGACGTATGGACATAGTCCAATGCTATTACTCCGGAGTTTCTCAATTTTCTGACAGATTTTAACCGCCGCTTTATATGCCTAGTGGTCTTCATGTTGTCCTTTGAACTATTTATCTTGATAATTACTGTTTGGTTATCACAGTTCATAGAAATTGCGGGCATGGGTTTTTCAACCACCGGCAAATCCATAAGGAGCTCACGGAGCCATTCAGCCTCAACAGTAGCGGTATCAAGTGCTGCAAGTTCTGCTTCCATTGTTGACCTCGTTAAGATGGTCTGCTTGCAAGACTTCCAGGAAACAGCGCCACCTCCAAGTGTGAATGTATATCCACTTGTGGCTTTTAACTCATCAGCATCAGATATCCAATTTGCATCATAATAGCCCTCGAGTACCTTCGGGTACCTAGTATAGTGAATGCCAAAGCTCGACGTTCCCTTTAGATAGCACAATACTCTTTCAAGAGCATGCCAGTGATCATCTCCCGGATTTGAAACAAACCGGCTTAATTTGCTCACAACAAATGAGATGTTAGGCCTCGTTGCACTAGCCAAGTACATTAGCAAGCCGATGATTTGGAAGTATCTCAACTGATCCCTCATTATTCTTCGGTTCTTTCTCAGGATCACGCTTGGATCATAGGGAGTGGACACATGCTTGTAGTCACTATAACCAAAGCGACTCAGTACCTTTTCCACATAGTGAGTTTGTACAAGTGTTACCCCACCATTTTCTCCCCTTAGTAGTTTGATGTTTAGTATCACATCAGCCACTCCCAAATCCTTCATGTCAAAGCTCTTTGACAGAAAGTCCTTGACTTCCTCAATCACATTGAGGCTTGTCCCAAAGATTAGTATGTCATCCACATACAAGCACATGATTACTCCTTCTCCCCCACCATAGCGGTAGTACACACATTTGTCGGCTTCATTCACAACAAAGCCAGCAGATGTCATAGTTTTATCAAACTTTTCATGCCATTGCTTAGGTGCTTGTTTTAGGCCATACAAAGACTTCAATAATTTACACACCTTTCCTTCTTGACCTTCTACTACGAAACCATCAGGCTGATCCATGTAGATCTCCTTATCTAGCTCTCCATTTAGGAAAGCCGTCTTAACATCCATCTGATGAACGAAAAGACCATGAGACGCAGCCAGGGCAAGTAGTACTCGGATTATGGTCAATCGGGCCACTGGTGAATAAGTATCAAAGAAGTCCTCGCCTTCTTTCTGGGTATAACCCTTAGCCACAAGCCTTGCCTTGTACTTTTCAATCGTACCATCAGGCCTAAGCTTTTTCTTGAACACCCATTTACATCCTACAGGCTTGCACCCATAAGGACGATCAACAATCTCCCAAGTTC
The DNA here is from genome assembly GCF_019320115.1 of Miscanthus floridulus. NCBI lineage: Eukaryota > Viridiplantae > Streptophyta > Magnoliopsida > Poales > Poaceae > Miscanthus > Miscanthus floridulus. The sequence goes on along the minus strand of NC_089592.1, from coordinate 53,859,415 downwards.
CATTGGTCATAATTGAATCCATTTCACTTCGCACTGCTTCCTTCCAGTAGTCAGCGTCGGGAGAGGAAAATGCCTCAGCAATGGTGCTTGGAGTGTCATCCACGAGGTATATAGTGAAATCATCACCAAAAGACTTTACAGTCCTCTGTCTCTTACTCTTTCGAGTAGCTCCACTATTATCCTCCTCAGGATTCTCAACACATGTTTGTTCAAGATATTCTGTTGGCGCCACGGGGGAATCAATAGGTTTTTGACTAGATGTGCTAGGTACATTTCCTCTCATAGGAAATTCATTCTCAAAGAATGTAGCATCTCTGGACTCAATCACTGCACCAACACGCATGTCAGGTACTCCAGAGCTTACAACTAGGAATCTATAGCCGACGCTGTGTAAAGCGTAACCGAGGAACACACAATCTATAGTTTTTGGTCCAAGTTTGCGCTTTTTGACGATTGGCACATTCACCTTGGCCAAGCATCCCCAAGTGCGTAGGTATGAGAGAGTCAACCTTTTCTTTTCCCATTCCTCGAATGGTGTTACTTCTTTATTCTTTGTAGGAACTCTATTCAGGACATGACATGCTGTCAATATAGCCTCACCCCACCATTCGTTGGAAAGTCCCGCAGTGTCTAACATGGCGTTAACCAAATCAGTTAGAGTGCGATTCTTTCGTTCGGCAATCCCATTGGATTGGGGGGAGTATGGAGGTGTCCTCTCATGAATAATTCCATGTTCCTCACAGAATGAATCAAACTCATGTGAAAAGTATTCTCCCCCACGATCAGACCTCAACCGTTTGATTTTTCTTTCCAATTGGTTCTCTACTTTAGCTTTATAGATTTTAAAATAATGTATTGCTTCATCCTTTGTTTTTAGCAAGTACACATAGCAAAATCTAGTGCTATCATCAATAAATGTCATGAAATATTTCTTTCCTCCTTTGGTCAATACGCCATTCATCTCGCACAGATCAGAATGAATGAGATCTAGCGGTGCCAAATTTCTCGCCTCTTTCACAGCCTTGTGAGGCTTGCGAGGTTGCTTCGCTTGAACACAAGCATGGCACTTAGACCCTTTGACCAGATCGATTTTAGGGATTAATTTTAAACTAGCTAAGCACGTCATACAACCAACATTGATGTGACAGAGTCGGGAATGCCAAACATTAGACTCATCATCATTTCTCACATGGTTCACAATTTTATCACAAGAATCCATCAAAGAGAAGCGGAACAAGCCTCCGCTTTCATAGCCTTTTCCAACAAAGGTTCCATACTTAGATACAACACATTTATTGGACTCAAACACAAGTCTAAAGCCATCTCTACACAATAGAGACCCACTAACGAGATTCTTCTTGATGGAGGGGACATGCTGCATGTTCTTTAGCTGCACGATCTTTCCTGAGGTAAACTTCAGATTGATTGTACCAACACCAAGTACAGCAGCATACGTACCATTTCCCATCAGCAAGGAGCAACCTCTTTGTTCCTGATAAGAAGAAAACAAAGAAACATCAGAACATACATGAATGTTAGCACCCGTGTCAACCCACCACTCAGGCTAGAGACAAACTGAAAAAACTGTAGGTAGATGATTACCGTACCCAGATCCTCCAGATTCGCTAACAACTATGTTTGCGGTCTTCTTCTGCTTGTCCTTGCGGTCAGGGCACTCTTTTGCCCAATGGTCAGATGCACCGCAGACAAAGCAAAGACCCTTTTCTTTTTCCTTGCCCTTCTTCTTAAAAGCTACAGCTTTAGGCTTGACTGCAGGCTTGTTTTTCTTCTTCCTCTGTGCGGCATGAAAGTTCTTCTTTTGCACCAGATTGGCGCTAGAACCTTCCTCATGCGCTTTCTTGCCATGAGTGTCCTTTGCCCTAGCATTCTCCTCCACACCAAGAGTAGCAATGAGATCAGTCACACTGAACACTTGCCTCCTGTGCTTTAGAGTAGTGGCAAAGCTCGACCAAGTAGGTGGCAGTTTAGCGATGATACCGCCTGCCACAAACTTGTCAGGCAACTCACACTCATTGTTCTGGAGTTCCTTTGCTAGCATCTGTATCTCATGAGCCTACTCTACTACAGATCGGTCATCGATCATCTTGTAGTCATAGAACTTCTCCATGATGTACAGCTCAGTGCTAGCATCGGCAACACCGAACTTGGCCTCAAGTGCATCCCATATGTCCTTGCCAGTGTCCATATCCATGTACACTTGCACCATGCTTTCAGCTAATATGCTGATGAGAGCCCCCTTGAACAAGTTATCTGCCTCATTGAACTTAATCTCCTCCTCGTGAGAGAAAGGAGGTTCAATGCGCTTTCCCTTGATCACGTGCTCACAACGCATACTAGTGAACCACAGCTTGGAACGGACACGCCATACTTTATAGTTGGATCCATCATCTTTCAATGGTGGTGGTTTTAGTGACGCAGCAAAACTAGCAGCCGAAAAAGACCTATCAAGTTTTTGGATTGTTGAACATTTGATCAATTTACGACTTATATTAATCCATAAAAAAGACTTAACCAATAGTAACAGTACCACTAACCATACTGTAACACCACCACTACTGCAGATAGTCTTTAACAGTGCAGCAACCAAGTACGCTAACAACGCTAACAGAATAGCATATGAACAATAGCGCACAATAGGATTAGGTTTATACCCTAGGGTGGGACTGCCGGTACCCGCGGATAGTGAGCCACCATCTTCTCCGTCGGTGGCGTTGGTGCGGGCACCAGTCCTCCTCATGTCCACCATGTTGCAGAGGAGGTCGCGCCGGGAGGCTCCTGCAGGTGCGGTGTTGGAGCAGTAGCACGGGAAGCTCCTGCAGGTGAGGTGTTGGAGCAGTAACACGGGACTCTCCCGTCAGGAAGCAGAAGCCCCCAAACAGGATCCTGCAGAAGCGAAGACGGGGCAGCAGTCGCGCCGGCTTTCCGGCGCTCCCTAAAAACTTGATTCACTGCCTACCCGTGCAGGTACGCTTGACGGGGGAAGTTCCGGAGGCCTGCTACCGAAGCTCCCTATGCGCGCAGGGAACTCTAGTCGGAGATGCAGACGAACAGCTCAGCGCTCAGATGTTGCGGAGAGGAGGAAGAGGAAGAGTCGGGTCTATCCCATGCCGGACAGGGGCGCCCCCCCCCCCTTATAGCCGTGCCGTTCTCCATCTGTCCGTTAGGCCCTGTCGGGGGAATGAACCTGGACAGGGTGGTTGGGCGGCCCACGCCCGCGTCGCGCGTGGCTCGGCTCGGCGGCGGTGGCGCGCGCGCGTGGCCTCCCGGTTCTCCCTCTCAACTTGTCTATGTGAGAGTCATAAGACTCACTATTTAAGTTGAGAACCTTTTTAGTGAATTTCCCATATGGTACTAATCACTTTTCCACTTAACAATAATTGTGGGTCTTTGAAGTTTATTTGATTAATTAGAATAAATAATGGGCCTGGCCCAAATTAATCTAACATTATTAACCATAAGGGATTCACACCGCTAGATGTTACCTGGAAAGAGAATACCCGTAAATATTCAGTCTCAATGGTATATGTCCCTACATCATGCATTTTAAACTTCTTCTTTTTTTCCTTTTTGGTCTCATAATATTATTTCCTTTGATGCAGTTAATGAATGTTTGCGTGAGCTTACACTTATTTCTCTGTGAAGCTTATCCCATTATTCCATCCAACTTGGCTAGAAATCTGAGATATAATCATTGCTTGGAAGATGAGGAAGAATCCAGCAGATACTCTGTGATGTATCCCAGAGCATTTTATGTCTCTCGGTGCTTATTGCAGCCGGTTCATTCGCTGCTGCTTCCACTCTACCTGGTGACTACATTACAGAAGGCAAGGATGCAGGCATGCCACTGTTTGGTGGGAAGTCTTATTTCCTGAATTATGTTGTGGCAGATAGCATGTCATTTTATCTCTCCACAACTGCGACATGCCTGCTTATGCATGCCAGTCTAGCAACTACACCCATAAGAGATCGCCACAATTACCTCGCACTCTCTGTTTCACTGGTCTTAGGAGCAATTTTGTTTATGTTTATAACATTTACGAATGTCATACACCCAGTATTGGACCCTCAAAATAGCTGGAGTGAATGCCTGATCTTTTACTTCACCATGGTGGTGGTACTACTGGCCTTCATTTGTATTGTTTTGCCGGTGCCAGTGTTAGCAATCCCAGCATGTTTCCAAATATCCCTGGCGGGACATGCTTAGAGTACTAAATGCAGCTACTTTTCCTACTTACATGGTCTATATTGTAATCACTGAGCTGATGTATGCTGTTAAAATCGTCCATCCTGGTAAACAAGAGTCCTGTAGCTGTCCTGGGTGTGTAGATGCAGTTTTCCTATACTCTACTTGAGGTTCTTGGGAATATCTGTATGTTCTGAAACTGGTAACAGAGTATGGCATTGCTCTTCTCAGCTAATAATGTTCTTCTGTGCATCAAGAGATTCTGTTCAATAAGAGAAGCTGTAATTCTATCTCTGCCTCCTTGCTCTCGAGCTGTGAGGCACCTGTAAAGGATTTAGTTTGATCTGTGTAACAGATTTTGTTTTTCATGTTGTACCAATACTGATTGCTGGTTTAATGAATATTCAAGATTTTTTTTTTATAGCAGCAAGATTGAGGTAAACTTTAATTGATGACCTGTGCATACTGAAAAGTTTCTACAAGGCTCGAAAATGACCCAGTATACCTGGCCTGGGGATAATGTTTCCGGGTTGAGGGCCGCCTTCGACTCCGTTTTCTCTGACTGAGCTGGAAGGCTTTTGTGTGGTAGTGTTACCATCTTGGTCGCTTATCTCTGTTTCCATTTAAGCTAAACCTTTGCAATTGCATTCTGCTCCTTATTTCAGTTATAGATTTGGTGCCAAAAAAAAAATGCTTCTTAGTTCCACTAGGTTGAACCCAAATGTTTGTATTATTTGCTTGCAGATGCATCTGATGCACAGCAACTTGTGAAATGCTTTGTTGGACAGGTGAAAGATTGTCAACCTGTAAATGTTGCTATATATATATATATGATTCCAAGAAGCACTGACAGTGTTCTGAAAGCTTTGGGAAGGTACCAGTCGATTGCAAACACGTCAGCATGAAAAAGAAAAGGTTGCCCATGCTTTATGACCCGAGTCGGCCGTGCGGGTGGGCGACGCGGGCGTTTCTCCCGTGCGGCCGTGCTACAAGAACAAGATTCTCCTTTCTTCAGGAGTATTACGCGGTTGGAGTTGCGCGAGCGAATCCGTACTAATAAGCCAGTCGTCGTTCCTGGTGGCTGCGCGCTCAACTGGATTTGAGAATCCAGAATTCCAGACACAGGCACGGTGCGTACTACGTGACGGATTTCCGGCAAGACATTCCGGATCTTCATAATCCTCAATGCCAGTGCAGGTCGCCATCCATCATTCATCTTCGCGTCGCACGCCGCCAATGCCAAGCAAAAAGCGTACGCATAAACCTGACTTAATTAGGCACTCAACGCAAGCAAATCTCAACACGCAGCTGACTCTCTCTCTCTCTCTCTCACACACACACACACAATGGCTGTATGGCCCAGCCCAAGAATGGCTCCTAAGTAAGTATATTTACGCTACCAGGCAACTTTCTACTATATATACTATATATCATATACTTCTTTACTAAATTATAAAAATCATTAAAACTTTTATAAAATTAAAGGAAAAAGTCTACATCACCCCCACCTTTCATACTTGGTCTACTTCACCCCCTCAACTATGAAACCGTCTGTTTTACCCCTTGAACTTTCCAAAACCGTCTATTTTACCCCTGGGCGGTTTTCTGACAGCGGTTTTGCTACCGTAACAACGGCTTTGCTACGGTCACGGTGTTTGCTCCGGTGGTTTTGAATTCTTTTTTTTATTTATTTTCGGTGAATCTTTGAAAAATCACAGTAAATTATAGAAAAATCATAAAATAAAAAATCTAATTTTATTGGACTATACATGAGTAGATCTACACAGTGAATATATAATACGGTATGCTTTAGTACAAATTTTTTTTGTAGTTTAGATTAATTGGAAAATCCAATTTTGTCTGTAATTAATTAGAATTTATCTATAACTAAGTTATACATAGTCCAATGAGTACGAAATTTTTACTATAGTTCAAGCATACAATAATTAGCGTGCCATAAAAATTTTACCACAATTGGACCATAGAAGCTACAGCTATGAATTATTCCAATTAATTAAAGACAAAATTAGATTTTCCAATTAATCTAAGGCTACAGTAAAAAATGTATACTAAAGCATACCGTATTATATATTCACTATGTAGATCTACTCATGTGGAGTCCAACAAAATTAGATTTTTTATTTTATGATTTTTCTATGATTTACTGTGATTTTTCAAAGATTCACCGAAAATAAATAAAAAAAAAGAATTCAAAACCACCGGAGCAAACACCGTGACCGTAGCACAGCCGTTGTTACTGTAGCAAAACCGCTGTCAGAAAACCGCCCAGAGGGTAAAATAGACGGTTTTGGAAAGTTCAGGGGGTAAAACAGACGGTTTCATAGTTGGGGGTGAAGTAAACCAAGTATGAAAGGTGGGGGTGATGTAGACTTTTTCCTAAAATTAAATTAGTACATACAAAATATATTTTTACTATATATATATATATATATATATATATATATTTTTGATATCATGAGTTTGTGTATTGATGAACCGAAAGGAGACGACAGACGACTGATGTAGTCAGGAGAGAATGAACCGACTCAAGCTTAAAAAACGCTTTTAATTGGGCCAAGGATTGCGCCATCGGAGGAAACGAGGAAGTCGGTGCTCGGCAGCTAAAGCAGAAAAGTGCGTACGGAAACTTTTTGCATGATGAGCATCCACTAGACGACGCAGTGGCCTGAGACGACTATACTCTTGTTTTAGTGACGTACACCATGGTTACCTCTCACATCAAGAGAAGAGCCCAGTGTATACCTGTTGGCAGGGTATACAATACTGGTATAAAAAAAATTCGGTCCCCAGCGATAAATACGAAATTTCGGGAATTTTAGAAATATCGAGTCAAATTTAAATAAATTCAAATTGATTTAAAAAAAATTGACGTCATTTCATTAGAAAAACTCTCATATCCATTATACATCACAAATTTATATAACACCGACGAAATAACACAATATATCACAAAAGTAGATCAGCGGTAATACGGCGGGCTAACGCATATGCTAGTGATGCTGAACATGTAAGTGAGGAAATAAACTTAGTTTTAACAAAATTAGGGCTTTGGTGAGGTTAGTGGATACAAAGTGTCATTCTAGTGTGGTTTGGTGTAATTTTGCAATATAAAGATGAATTTAAGCGAAAATTTTTGACCAATATAATTTTTTTTCAGATCCTAGCGAAAAAGGTGATATTTCAGAAATTTCGTCGAAATTGTAAACCTTGCCTGTTGGTGCTGGGGCAGAAAGTGATGGTGTAGGTCAAGGTGTTGCTCTCCCCGGCGCCGGCGCCGCACGTGAAGATGGAGTCGGCGCCGTCGTAAGCGTAGCTGAACGCCCGCGGGCAAGCCTTCTTGAACAACTGCGAGTAGGCCGACGGCATGCAGGTGTCGAGGTTCCCGTACTCGCCGGTGCAGCAGTACTGGGGCGACCCGAACGCCTGGCACGCGCTCTTGCACGCCACGACGCCGGTGCCGGTGGCCGCCGCCGCGGCAGCGGACGTGACGCGCAGCTCGTCCGGGCACTCACCGTTCAGGTCCACCACGCACCGCACCGGCGTGCAGTTGCCGCCTGCAGGAGCCGCGTCCTGCGGCGGCGGCGTCACCAGCATAGGCAGGTTGTATCCGTCGACGAGGCTGATGTCGTAGAATTCCATGGCCCCGCTCCCGTCCAGGGTGAACTGCGCGAGCGTCACCGGCGGCACGGCGTTGCCGCCCGCGCAGTCCCGGCGGCCTGAGCCGCAGTCGCCAGTGACGCAGGTGAACCTGCCAGTGTTTTCAGTGGAGTTGCTGCAGAGGGTACGGCCCCAGACGCGGCCCGACCACCCGGACTGCACTGGCACGATCTCCCACTCGCCCGGCGCGAGTTCAAAGCCCGTGGTGTCCACCGCCGCCGCCGAGCCGGGCCCAGAAGAGATCCCCGGCCAGACCGTGTACACGCAGCTGTTGGTGATGTTGAACGACTTGGAATCAACACCTGATCACAATCAAACACGAAATCATCATTAGCTCGATCTGCACAGCTGGCCGGGACATAGTAGATAAGCAGCAGCAGCAGAGGAGGAGGAAGAAGAAGAAGATAAGAAGAAGAAGAAGAAGAAGAAGGAAG